>NC_057811.1:73775111-74090070 GCF_018294505.1 Triticum aestivum | reverse complement strand
GCTGGGACCCAGCAGCTACACCTTCGCACGCAAGGAAGTGCGTCCGGGCAAAAAAAAAACGATTCGCCCCCCTGACTGCTGGGACCCACCAGCTACATCTTCGCAGGCAAGGAAGTGCCTGACAGTCGGGACCCACCTGGTCGAAGCGTACGTAGCCTTGTCATTCTGGTCGCGAACGTGTACGTACATATATACTGGTCGATGTAGAGGCGCGCACGTGTCGTAGTAGAGGCGTGTACGTGTCGTAGTAGAGGCGCGCACGTAGCATGTACACGTATGTACATCGGCCAGGGTGCAAGAAAGAAAATACGGCCACGTACGTACATACGGGCAGGGTCTCGAACGCTACTCGCGCATACGTACGGCCAGGGCTCGTGTACATGGCTGGGTCGGAACGGAGAAACAACGTCGTCGTCATGTTCATGGGGAGGCAACGGAATGTGTCGTGTTCATGGGAAGGCAACGGAATGCGTCGTGTTCATCGGAAGGCAACGGAACGCGTGGGAGCCAACCGGCTGGGTCGGAACGGAATGCGTGGTCGTGTTCATCGGGAGGGCTTGGACGGAACAGGCGATGGAAACGAGGCCTGGCGTACCGCAAAACGGAGGAAACGGCCTTGGGTTCGACCGTCCACGTTCGAAACGGGATCCTGTTCATCGGGAGGGGTCTGGCGTACCGCAAAACGGAGGAAACGGACCTCCTACGGTCGAAACGGGGGTCCTGTTGATCGGGAGGGGTATGGCGTACCGCAAAACGGAGGAACGGACTTGTGTTGGAGCGCTACGGTCGAAACGGGGGTCCTGTTGATCAGGAGGGGTGTGGCGTACCGCAAAACGGGCCTCCATGGGATACTGTTCATCTCCACCGTCGACCTCCTCCAGCCTCCACGGGCTACCGTCGACCTCCTCCAGCCTCCACGGGCTCCTGTTCATCCAGCCTCCACCGCGCGCTACTCCACCGGCTACTGTTCAACCACCCCTCCACGGGCACCCCTCCACCGTCTACTGTTCATCCAACCCTCCACACCACAGGGTCCTGTTCAACCACCCCTCCACGAGCACCCCTCCACCGTCTACTGTTCATCCAGCCCTCCACACCACGGGGTCCTGTTCATCCAGAGGCAACGCCACCGCTCACTGTTCATCTACCCCCCCCCCGCAACGCTCACTGTTGATCGATCGATCGCTCGGGTTCAGTAACGCGTAGCCTGCAGTGCAATCGCTCGGGTTCAATTAGAGCCCAACGCCTCGCTCGAATTCAGTTAGAGCCAACGCCTCGCACACACGCGCGTACGTGTACGAGAGAAACGCGCATCGCTCGGCCCCCGACCTCCCACCGTAACCGGGAACTCCCCGAAATTTTCCTCCCCTTGCTTCTACCACGGTTTTTTCCGTGATGGACGGCCCAAAGAATGTCATGCAGCTACGTCTCCGGCCCGCCCAGGACGAAAAGCCCATTTTCTGTCATGATTTTTTGTCATAGATGTAGGAGCCCACCACATCTATGATGATACCGGGTTTTGTTACAATTATCGTCATAGAAGTGTCATATGTATGACCGAAAAAAATTTCGTTCGGCCCAAAATGTCACGGATGTGTCTTTTTTTGTAGTGTATCCTCCCGGCACTTGGGAGGATGCATCTAACGCACATCCCAGCACCATAAAAAACTACAGAATTGACCATTCATTCATATCAATCAGGTAATGAGATAATCAGAATCATTGTAGTTTAAGAGACCATGGACAATATGCTATTCCAGCCCCTAGTATCTTGAAATTCAACTTTGGGACAGCAACATCCATATGTCAGAATCAGCAAAGCAACCTCGATCAACAGGGACGGGACATCATAGTAACCTAACATGTTATCAGCTCACGGCAGTCACCAATCCAATAGCAAATCCTAACCCTAGAACAGCAACAAATCGAATGGCAACGGAAGACCTAGATGAGCACCGGGAGATAACAAATCAAACGAAAAATATTATACAAGAGTAGCGGTTCCTAGATGATGGATGCAGTAGCAGTCAGAGAGAGAGAGGGCCTGGAGTAGAACTGCTGCCGAGCCCTGCCTAGCGATGGAGGAGAAGGAGGGGCCACGGGGGAGCACCTGCAGTCAGCGTAGAAGGAGGAGTGACGGGGGAGCCACATCGAGCGCCTCTGGCGGGTGCTCCTCGCCCTGCGCCTCTACCCCTGCCGCTTCGGGCCGCAGCCATGCTCAACAACGCGCCGCCGCGCCCGGGCTTGAGGTCGACCACAGCCGCCGCCGAATAGGAGCAAACAAGGCGGTGCTTCCCGGAGGTGAAGGAGTCGGCGGGCCGGCGGGCGGCGGCGCGAGGGGGGCGAGGAAGAGAGGAAGATCGCGAGCTTTGCAAGGGGAAGGGGCGGCGGCTCCCCCTCCGTGAACAGGAAGAGGGAGGAAGACGATTGGGGAGAAACCCTATGGGCATTGGGCTTTTATACCCCATAGCGAAATTATGAAAATGCCCTCGGCGGGGGACAGGAATTACGCGCGGTGGCACGAGATTTTTACCACGAGACGGTAACTATTCATTGTAGCAGTGTTTTCACTTCGATCCTACGGCCCATATCTTCCCAGAGCGAGATCCGACGGCTTCAAACGCATCAAGTAAATGATCTGACGGCCAATAATCGCTGAGCCATGAGAACTCTCATGTTCTCCCAACTTACCTATTTCTGGATTCCTCTCTTTGCCGATCCAAGAGTTTTAAACACCGGAGAAGTAGCGCACCCTGGCGTCTGAGCACAAGATCTTCCATTGTCTCATCAGTCCCTCCACCAGGTGCATGATGCAGCGAATGCTTCGCCATTTTCGCCCCTAAAAAACAAATTCATTGCACAAAAGCCATAAGCCCCACAAGGTAGCAGATGTGGCAAGGTTAACAGCCTCATGTTTCTTTTTATGTTTCCACAGAGTAGACAAGGACAAAAATGAGGTAGGGACTATGATACCCATCCCTTCAGAAATTATGTTCCAAATTTGGACAGCTACCACACACTCAAAAAACAGGTGTTTAATTGATTCATTTTCCCCACATAACATGCAGGTAGGATCCTCCACATGTCTTCTCTTGGCTAGATCATCTCTAGTCAAACATTTATTGTAATATGCTAGCCAGAGAAAGATATGAATATTGGGTGGAACTTTGATTTTTCAGATAGCATCTTTAATATCAGAAGATATCCCCCCAAAGTTAATCATCTTGTAAAAAGATTTCACTGTGTAAATCCCAGTAGGTTCAAGAACCCATCTAGGGATGTCTAGGTCAGCACAAGGAGTAAAGTTGCTAACTTCATCACACAATTCATACCATTTATTCATGGTAAACATCATCTACACATCTCCTAAATGTCAGATGCAGAGTATTGCCATCCCACACCTGGGCAAGGGTGGCATATTGTTGCTAACAAATGTCAAAAAGCTCCTCTGGTTTTTAGGGAACATCCCCCAGTCCAAGTATCATGCCAGAAGGCAATGTTCTCACCATTCCCAGGAACCCAACTGATAAAGGTTCTAGCTCCCTCTAGTGCCCAAGTTAGGCTTTTCCCAAAAGGAGAGCCCAACCCAGGTTTCCCCCCAATAGATACTGGGCTTGTCAATGGCATACTTGAAGCTAATAATTTTCTTCCAGTCACTATCTCTCCCATCATAAAATCTCCTCCCCCATGAGGCAAGGAGGGCCATGTTATATTCTCTAAGGTTAGGAACCCCCAACCCCCCAAATTCTTTTTTCTGAGCAATCAAGCCCCAGTTAGCAAGATGGTATTTATGGTTATCCCCCATATTCCCCCAAAAGAAGTGAGACATCTGTGAGGTAATGGCATCAATGGCCCATTTAGGGAATTTCATAACAGACATCAAGTAAGCAGGAATGCTAGCAATGCATCTAGAATATGATACTTTTTCTAGTCGGGAACACTCACAGGTCTGCCATGGAGGATTAGGGTTAATCTATCTTGCAATGTGGCCAACTTTGGAGCTTGGTCGCTGCGAGCGAGGCTGGTTCTATCAGTTCTATTGTGTTTTTTTTCCTTTCCTTCTTCACTCTACAGACTTTCACTGATTTTTTTTATTTTTTTAACACAGTACAAACACAAGCGCTCATACATTCATCCATATGAAGGAACACACGCACATCCTACCTCTATGAGCATCTTCGAGAGAGGGAACGTCTCCTCCCACTGAAAGCGCATCGCCGGAAATCTTGAAATAAATACTTGAACCTTGCTAGGCTGGGGATACCACTGTTCCTCTAACCATCCAACCACAAGTTGTTTCGCGACTTTCACCGATTTTATTATGTTATTATTCTTTGTTTCTATTTTCATTTTATAACATTTTTTCTAATACATGAACATTTTTATTCATGATTTTTTAAAATCTGTAATAAGAAATGTACTCCCTCCGTCATTTTTGACACTACACACTAGTGTCAAAAGTGCTCTTATATTATATGACGGAGGGAGTAGTTGGTTTGAACCACCATTATTTTTTTCCGGCCAGTTTTGAGCTAGCACCGATATTTTCCGGTGTGAGAGAGAGAAGGCACCTGCGAAAGCACTAGTTGGGCCGGCCCGCCGCACGTTTAGGGACACACCACCGCGCGTTTCTTCGGAGCCTGACGAGACACGCGTCTACACCGAGCCAGCCCACCGGTCTCTCAGAACGACTCCATCCCCTTTCCCTGCGCCCCGGCGACTCCACGACGCCGCGCGCCCCGTACTACGGCGGCCGGAAAAGGAGGCTCGCCGCGCCGGAGCGCTCCTGGTTTATTGAGAGCGAGCGGCGTCTTCCCTCCCTCCTCTCCCTCGGCGTCTGATTGGAACTCGAGGAGCCCTCGCTCGGCCTCTCCGCATCTCTGCAGCCACAAGGTGCCGGCGACGCTCCCTCCCCCCTTCACCTAGAAATCTAGAATCGCATTGGATCATAGGTTTTCTGCAGTTTCATCGTTCCTGTAATGTCTTGCCTTACGGATGTGAACAGCCTTAGCACCCTAGAAGGCCGCATCTGCTCTGCAACAAACCCTAGAAATTCCAAATTCAACCTGTAGGATTTGATCTTGACCTTGATTCGTTCAGCTGGTAGAACGTTCTGTCGGGACGTCGCACGTTTCTTTGGTTCAGTGGACTGCCCGTCACGATTTCGGCGCTGAATCACCGTGTGATTTAGGGATAGAAATAGCTAAAATACCGCAGAACCTTTATGTTTTTTTTTGACGCGTCAACGGCGGGCTTACGCCTGCCTGAACCCTTTATTGCGACCATCAAGAAGTGTTACAAAACGTTCAGTACCGGAAGAACAGGAGGATTGGAGAGAGAGAGAGAAAAAGGAAAATTACATAGAGCTGGAGGCTACAATCTCGCAGCTAAGTGGAACAACATAGTGGCCCAGTCGCGAAGCACTATTTGTTTCCGGGCATTCTTACAGCGGTGAGACCAGAGACGAAGATCATTTGCCGCGTTGGCTGGAGTCGTGTGTAGATCGAGGTGGAGATCCCGGAAAACTTTGGTGTTCCTCCTCTGCCAAATGTTCCAGAGGACGGCCATGAGAACGGTTGATCTTGTCTTGTTAGTGAAGCTCCCGTCCCAGGCGTGGAGGAGCCCATGCGGCACAACTGGGCAAAGGCTATCCAGTTCCGCCCACAGGGGGCGAAGCTGTCTGCATTCGAACAGGAGGTGTTCGATAGTTTCACATTGCGTGTAGAAGGGGCAGGCGTCGGAAGTAGTGATACCCCGCCGGAAGCGCCTGGCGTTTGTAAATAAGCGGTCTTTGTTGGCAAGCCAGATGAAGAGCCTGCACTTGTTCGGGGCGTAGTTGCTCCAGATGGCTGGGGCGAAGGCGTCTGCGGGCCTCGTCTTCCAAACCGCTGTGTACGCCAGTTTAGTGGTGAGCGGCTTGCCTGCTTCCCTTGGAGTTCTGCAGTCGGGCACCTGCGAATTCATATTTACTGTGGCCAGCATATTGCATAGTTCATTCAGTTCGCATTCGGCTGTGTGGGACAGCCGCGGGGTTAGTTCCAGGTTCGGGTCGGGCGAAGCCAGAGCGCGAGCCACGGTGGTGTTGGGCCTGTTGGAGTGGGAGAACAACGCAGGGAAAAGCTGGGCTAAGGTGAGGGTGGAGTTAGGGAGCCAGAGGTCGAGCCAGAAAGAGGTTGTGGCCCCGTTCCCAAGTTGAACCATGGTGGTGTCTCTAAATAGGTCAAGCCCTTTGATGATGTCGGGCCAGATTGGTGTGTGATTAGTGTCTGTCATGCTCACGTCATTAGTGGCCGACCAACCATACTTAGAGACAATATAGGAGGGTTCCCTCGAAGGGTGAACATCGTGCAGCTTCGATATGTGTTTGAGAAGAAGGCAGAGGTTCATTTGCGTGAGCGAGAGGAAGCCAAGGCCTCCATTGACGAAGGGGGCGCACACAATATCCCAAGCCACTTTGCATTGGCCACCGGTGACCGCGTCTTGGCCGGTCCAGAAGAAGGCCCGACAACGCTTCTCAATGGCCTGCACAGTGCCTGCGGGAAGAAGAAGGACACTCATCGCGTAAATTGGCATCTACTCCCTCCGTCCCAAAATTCTTGTCTTAGATTTGTCTAGATACAGATGTATCTAATACTAAAACGTGACTTGATACATCCGTCTTTAGACAAATCTAAGACAAGAATTTTGGGACGGAGGGAGTAGTTCCTAGGGCTCGGAACGCCGTCGCGGTTTTATTTGTTTGGACATTAGTTTGAAATGGCAATGGCACCTCTTTTATGGATTATTATTGGAGGTGGTGGGCAACACCCTTCAGGGTTGCTTCAGAGTTTGCAGTTTTGCTGGGATTTAGCTTGTACAAATGTGATGCTGAGCACTGACTGATCAATGAGTTCATTTAAACGCAGTCCTTCGCTTGATCTTATTTGTTTTCTTCCTGCTCTTTGGCATATTGTTTGTCAGATATGAGCAGGAATACAGTATAATTCTGCATTCTCTAAATGTAGCTTAAGACATTTATATGCAAGTTTTTCTTTTTTGCTTTGCTTTGCATCCTGTACTCTCTCTCCCTCAGACTTGTCAGTACAATTGTCAATGACAGCAAATTCTAATCTACAAATTTTGGTTGGAATATACATGTTGGAATCCTTGGCAGGAGCTTTTGACTCAACTTGGAAAATACTTTGTCACGTTCAGGATAATACTACCAGATTTTGTGGTAGGCCTTGTGCCTTAATAAGAGTTCTTAGAGATTATACGGGTGTGGTCCACCTTGTGCCTTAATAAGAGTTACTGATAAGTATCATTTGGTGTGTGCCTGTTGATTGAGCTCATAATCTCTATAGAAGTTGATTCTTTATCTTGATCTCAGGTGTACTGAACTAATGTGCTCTATGGTAGCCACGCTTGACCAGCTCTTTTTTTACTTGATCACTAGTTTGCTGCTGTGCTGAGAAGCTGATTATCACAATTAATCACAGAAATAACTACTTCCCGCTTTTGTCTTTGCTCTAGTTAAATACGATGGCATTTTCCCAGGCTTCATCTTTTACACTAAGCTTTCATCATCTCATTACATGTATCTTACATATGTATGTCTGTGCTGCCTCTTCTCTAGCCTTATGAACAAATTTCCCCATTGTCAATTCAAATTTTCAGGTGCTGTACACCCCTTGCTTGCTAAGGTGCTGCTCATTGCGGTGCATGACCATGATTTCTGAAGATGGAGATATCTCAGCTCTGCTCTCTGAACCAAATCTAGATGAAGAGCAGGCTGTGACTCCCGGATCCGATGATTTCTTGCCTGCTATTTTGGAATCAATTAAATCAAATGAAAAGGAAGTCGAACTTTCACCTGAGGAGGCAGCTTGGGCTGATTCGTGTTTTGTGCAGACTTCTGAACTGTCAGATGAAGACTGGGGTGCATTGAAGCAAGCCTTGCTTGATTCCCTTCAAGAGCCAACGGAAGGTTCACGTGATACCACTGAGGTCATGCTTGACCAAGGCACCCATGTACTTTCAGAGGCGGAATCCCACACTCTGCTTGTCGAAAAAGATACTCAGGATGATAATGTAGACATGGAGCAACAAGGCAATAGCGATGATGACAAGGATGCTGAAGTTGGGGACGTTACAAATGTAATTAGAGGTGCAGATGAGCATGGCAGGCAAATGGACGGATACACTGCAGATGAGCTGGTCTCATCTGAAGTCATCGAGCAGGCAGAGTCGAGGGATTCTATCTTCAAGGTTTGGGATCTAGACGTGTCCTTCTCCGAGGATGAGAGCGAGCTCGAACTCATCAAGGACCTCAAGAAACTCCTCAAGGGCAAGCCTCAGGATGCTACGTATCCGCCTCCTGGTGACGCAGCCAAGGCTCTGAGCGAGATAAACGTTGATGAACTTGTGGCGGGCTTGAGTAACCTGTCGCTGCAGCGAAACCAGTAGTTAGCAGTTTGTTCTTGGTTCCCATGATCCTCTGTGCATCTCTACCGTCCAATGGTGATGTGGCAGCAAAGCAGTGAGTGACGGTTTGTTTGTTGGTCCAGCCGGTCCTCTGTGCATCTTGACCATCAGGTGGTTGATGTCGTGTCTAATGGGCGCATATTACTTCTTTCGTAGGCTTCTTTAGACTTCAGACTTAGGTTGACTTTCGATGTTTGTTTTGTATATGTCTGGACATCCTTGAAACATGTCGTTTGAGTTCAATTCAGTCAGATTTTGGAGGGGCCTCATCAGGGCACATAGTGCCAGTTTTCCTCCTGGCTCCCACTACTGATTGACCTGGGCCAAGGCCCATTAATATTGCTTGCCTGTTCTTTTCCTTTTCAATAAGCTGGCTTGCTCACCTTGACTGCAGACCTCTCGTGTTGACTGTTAACTTTTAAATTTCCAAATTTGAAACCATTTTGTGAAAAAAAGTTCATGGATATGAAAACAGTTCATGGGTTTCAAAAATTGTTCATGAAATTCAAAACAGTTTGTGGATTTAAAAAACTTCATGTATTTAGAAAATGTATGCCAATTTGAAAAAAAATCGTGCATTTGAAAGAAACTTCACAATTTTGAAAAAAGATCATGAATTTGAGGACCTTCACAATTTTGAAAAAGTATATGAATATGAAAAAAATTACGCATTTGAAGAAAAGTATGAATTATAAAAAATAATAAGGTAAAATGAAGAAATACATAACAGAAAAAGATAACACAAAAATGCAAAGAAAAAAGAACAAGATTGTGGAAGCTTCCTCGGACCATCCAAATTCCAAAAGGAAGCCGAATGGCCATTCTCATAGTGGTGGTATCATAGCTGGTATCATGCACTCGAGAATAGCAAACATGATGATGTGGCAAAGAATTAAAGAAGAGAGAGGATTAGAGTAACATAGGTAGATACGGTATCATGTTAAATGCTATGCTACTTTGTGTCATGCATGACAATAAATATGATCATCTATAATACTACTCTATGATACTCTGCACTACGGAATAGCTGCACACATGACCTTTTATGCACGACAGGTGGACGATGGTAGGATCTGACGTTGCTTAGGTATGGAGGGATTCAATCCAACGATTATTAGCCTGTGTCGTCCATGCATCGTCTGCAAAATCATCGGCTGTGTAGCATTGCTCTCTGCACTATGGAGGTAGTATCATACACTAGTATCATATGCATGATACTAGTATATGATACTCTTCACTATGAGTAGCCTAACACAGCGGTCCTTCCAGCATGGGCACTCGCTGGCGAAAAATATACAACGAATAGGGATTGGCCAGATTTTGAATCTGCTAGGTATCATATTTTATTTTTTTCATGCACACCCGCATACATGAGTTTGTTGGTGCGAGTTTCATGCACGAGATTAGCGCTTGTAACGCTATTTGTAGCATTACTGGTAGATGTCGCACACCCAGGCGTACGTGGTAAGTAATGGGCCAACATATCTAGAGGGTCCCGATTTGGTTTTGGGAAGCTTCTAGTTGTGAGGCTTCTAGAAATGAATGAGATGTTGAACGCCCACAAAAGCTCCGGGGTCGGAGGGTTTCCGGTGCATTTTTTCCAGCGACATTGGGAAGTCTGTGGAGATGAGGTCACAAAGGTGGTCTTGAGAATTATTGAGGGAGTTGAGATGGCAGAGTGCGTTAATGATACTATTCTAGTTTTGACCTTGAAGGTAAAAAATCCGACACTCTTGACCCAATTCAGGCCTATAAGCCTTTGCAATGTTTTATACAAGATAGCTTCGAAGGTGATCACTAATCGTCTGAAACAAATTTTACCTGAGATTTTTTCCCAAGAGCAGTCTGCATTTGTCCTAGGGCGGTTAATTACAGATAATATAATAGCAACATATGAATGTCCACATTTTATGAAGCGAAACAAGGCAAAAGAATAACCAGCACTGCGCGTTGAAGCTACACATGATGAAGGCATATGATCGAGTGGAATGGGCCTATCTGAAGGCTATTATGTTGAAGCTAGGTTTTTCGGAAAGATGGGTTGTGATAATTATGAGCATGGTTTCCTCAGTTCGATTTTTGATGCTCTTTAATGGGAAGAAGCTTCAGGAGTTTATACCATCTAGAGGGATCCTACAGGGGGACCCAATTTCCCCATACCTTTTCTTGTTGGCAGTAGAGGGCCTTTCGTGCCTACTAAAATCTAGAGATCAGCCATCGAATCTGTGGGATTTACAGGTGGCGCCTCAGGCACCAAATGTAAATAATCTTTTATTTGCAGATGACAGCCTGCTGTTTTTCAAGGCAAATGGTGATGGGGCAAGAGAGGTGCACCAGGTGTTGGACATGTATTGTGAAGCTTCAGGTCAGAGAATCAACCATGACAAGTGTAAGGGCATATTTATCCCTTAGTTGTTTTGGTGATTGATGACAATGCTTTTGCGGACTAATCGCGTGCATTGAGTATTTCAGATGTATCATGACTAGGCACAAGACTATTTGGTGCCCCTCGAAGACTATTGAAGATGGCGTTTTCTCTACGTTTCTTTTCGGTGGATTTGAGTCGTAGGAAAGCCGTACTATTAAGAGGGGGTCCGCTTTGAAAAGGTTTGGGTGGAATCATCACGTACACGTCTACTTTTTTTGCACCGCCTTTCCTTTGGCACTTTGGAGCATCCTCCGTCTTTTCTTGTCTATGCAAAATGTCGTGATTGCTGAACTGGGGCATGTGGTAGTACTGCTCCTTGGAGCGGTAGTACCGCAGGCCCTTGCGGTAGTACCGGCCTCTGGCGCGGTAGTACCGCAAGTGCCCACGGTAGTACCGCTTCCTTGGAGCGGTAGTACTGTGGCCTCAGGCCAGGCGTTGTTGCTTTTGCGGTAGTAGGGGCGGATGTAATTTTTTACATCCGCGCCCTACGTGGTAGTACCGCGCCACGGGCGCGGTATTACCGTGCGCTCTGGCCAGGCTCAGCTACATGCGCGGCAGTAGGGGTGGATGTAATTTTTTACATCCGCGCCCCGTGCGGTAGTACCGCTCGTGGCTTACGGTACTACCGTGTCGGATTTTTGCATGGATCCCAACTCAGCGGAAGTTGCCACAGATGTATTTTTATATGTCCGTGCCTTCCCAAAAAGGGACTATCGCTGCCTTGCGGTAGTACCGCAAGGGGGAGCGGTAGTACCGCGCCAGCGGTTCTACCGCCCTATGCTTCATTGCATTTGGGCTGTTCTGGTTTCTGCTGCACGAGCGGTAGTACCGCGGGGCCCTGCGGTAGTACCGTGTGCCTTTGCGGTAGTACCTCATCCCCAGTGCGGTAGTACCGTGCTGCGCAGGCTGAGTTGGTGGATAACGGTTGGATTTGTTCTTCCACTATATAAGGGGTGTCTTCTTCTCCGAGTTGACCACCTCTTCCATCCCCAAGCTCCATTGCTTCTCTAAGCTCCATTTTCGCTCGATCTCTCTCCCTAGCCAAACAAACTTGTTGATTTTCTAGGGATTGGTTGAGAAGGCCCCGATCTACACTTCCACCAAGAGAAATTTGATTCCCCCCACTAATCCCTTGCAGATCTTGTTACTCTTGGGTGTTTGAGAACCCTAGACGGTTGAGGTCACCACAGAGCCATATTCCATTGTGGTGAAGCTTCGTGGTGTCGTTGGGAGCCTCCAATTAAGTTGTGAAGATTGCCCCAACCTTGTTTGTAAAGGTCCGGCCGCCGCCTCCAAGGGCACCAATAGTGGAATCACGGCATCTCGCATTGTGTGAGGGAGTGAGGAGAATACGGTGGCCCTAGTGGCTTCTTGGGGAGCATTGTGCCTCCACACCGCTCCAACGGAGACGTACTTCCCCTCAAAAGGAAGGAACTTCGGTAAGACATCCCCGTCTTCACCGGCTCCACTCTTGGTTATTTCATGCCTTTACTTGTGCAAGCTTATTTGTTTTATATCCCTTGCTTGCTTGTGTGCTTGTTGTTGTTGCATCATATAGGTTGCTCACCTAGTTGCATATCTAGACAACCTACCTTGATGCAAAGTTTAAATTGGTAAAGAAAAGCTAAAAATTGTTAGTTGCCTATTCACCCCCCTCTAGTCAACTATATCGATCCTTTCAATTGGTATCAGAGCCTCGTCTCTTTATTAAGGACTTTGCCGTCCGAAGAGTATGGTTGACACCGTACACGGTGTGGAGGAGCACTCCGGTGTGAATCCGGTCTCGTCTACGGCCGATGGGGGAACCGCGGTCTCTCATGAGGAATTCAATGTGGCTTTGGACACATTGAAAACCTCCATGACGACCGAGGTTGAAAGCATGTTTAATAAATTCTTAGAAGGGCTTAAACTATCTACCGCACCGATGAAAGTGGGTGATCCCACTAACAAGGTGACATATGCTAACTCCGACAAGGGGGAAGCTACTAGTGAAAAGGCTCCTTCTTCTAGTGGTAAAAATGGCACCGTCATCTTTGCCCATGTGGAACCTCCACTTATTTGTGGTGGACCGATTCCTTCCACTCATTTAAATCATGCCGGTCCTCCCCCTAATATTGTGAAAAATGAGGACTTTGATTCTTGGGTTTATCGCTTTAAGCGTCATTTAAACCATGTTAATACTAATCTTTGGAGAATAATTGAAGAAGGTTTTTATCCGCATGACCGAAGCAACTTCACTCCTAGAGAAGCCGCGGATAATCAATTCAATGAGAATGCTCTCTTCATCATCCAAGATGCAATTCCACCCGAAGATCTTGCTCATCTCCGGCCCTTCACCATGGCCAAGGATGCATGGCGCCATGTTGTCTCGCTCTATAGGGGAAGCACAAGCATTCAATGCTCCAACTATGAAGTGGTGCAAGATGAAGCCGATGAGTTTGCAATGAAAGAGGATGAAGAACATCATGAGCTTTATCGGAGATTAACTACTCTCGCGGTCTCATTCCGAGATCATGGGAGCAAAGATACGGATGACAATTGGATCAAGTGCAAATTCCTCAAGGCCATGATGCCTGACCACAAGGCCATGTCCTCTGTCATTCGTCAAAGGCCGGATTTCCACACCTTGTCCCCAAGTGAAATATTGGATGAGTTTGTGGCTATGAGCATCTTGGACAAGACCGCCGACAATGCGGTGCTACGTTCTCAAAGAGCAAAGAAGCCCAACCTTGCTTTGAAGGCCAAGGTTAGTGTGGAAGAAGAGGATGAAGAGGAAGAAGAGGAGAGCAATCCCGAAGATACTAAGTATGCTTATCATGAACACATGGCTCTTGCTTCAAGGCAATTTTGGAGTAAGAAGAACACAAGGCCCAACTTCAACAAGAACAAGTCAAGTGGCACGAAGGTCAAGCAACGAGTGAGGACTTGCTATAATTGTGGCAATGTGAGCCATTTTGTTGCGGAATGTCCTTATGAAAAGAGGGAAGACAATGGTGGCAAGCTCATCCGAAAGGACAAGGCCAAGTCTTTCCCCAACAAGAGCAACTTCACCAAGAAGACTCCTCCCAAGGGGTTGGTGGCACAAGAAGAGTACAATGAGGATGATGATGATTCGGTTGCCATGGCCTCCCTTGCCATTGCGACAACTCCACGGGTGTCTCTCTTCGACTCACCTAATGAGAACATCACCGCCAAGTGCCTCATGGCTAAAGCCACCAACAAGGTAACCCCCAACATCAAAACTACCATCATTAATAATCCTTGTTTGACGGATTGCATTTATGAACGTGAGGGGTCTAGTGTGGAGGAGAATGAATTTGAGTCTTTTATAAGTAAGCTCAAGGGTAAATCCAAGAAGCACTTCGTTGCTCTCTTGGAAAAACTTGGTGAAGCCAATGACATGATCGAGGCTCACGAAGATACCATCTCTAAGATGGAAGGGCATAGTCGTGACTATGCCGATGAGATTTCAGATCTTTCCAATGCTCTTGAGGAAGAGCGAGGTCTTCGTTTGGCTCTTGAGGAGTCATACAACGATGACCATGCTAAATTAATGAAAGATCTTGATCATGCACTTGTTGTTTCTCGTGTGCTAAACTCCGAGAAGGCCAAGCTTGGGGTTGATCTTGTTAGACTCAAGGAGGATCTTGATATACTTGACAAGGCTCACAAGGCCTTGAAAGGTGTTCATGCTAGCCTCAAGGAGTCTCATGATCAACTCCAAGTGAAGCTAACCAAGGAGAAAGCCACGTTTCCTCACATGGTTTTAATTGATAATGCAAATGCTACTAACCCATGTTGTGAGCATGTGCATCTTGTTGAGGAGAATGCAAAGTTGAAGAAGCAACTTGAGAAAGGCCTTGTGTCGTGCATACAAGGTGAGAAGAACCTCAACAACCTTTTGAGCAATCAAAAAGAAGGTGTGGCCAAGGAAGGGATTGGGTTCGCACCCGTGTCCAAGAACAACAAGAAGAATGACAAGACCAAACGACCTCCCCCTCTCAAGCAAAATTTTTTGAAGGAGGGAGAGGGTTCTTCCAAGGAGAAGAAGAACAATGTGAAGGGTGGTGGTGTCAAGAAGGGCAATGCCACCCCTTCCAACAAAGCTGGCGACTTTAACCCTTCTTATGTGTTGTGCCGTGCTAGTGATGGGCATGTTTATGCCAAATTTGTTGGTTCTCTTTATGAGTACATTGAATGGTGTATTTGGGTTCCTAAGACCCTTGTCACTAACATCAAAGGACCCATTGCAAAATGGGTACTGTCGTGGAATTGTCACGGCAGATGTCCTCGAACTAGGACTTAGTCATGGAACCATCGCAACTAGGAAGCTTGAAGGGGTTAAGTGGGACAAGGAACACGAGGGTTTATACTGGTTCGGCTCCTTATGGTGAAGGTAAAAGCCTACGTCCAGTTTGAGGTGGTATTAATTAGGGTTTCGAGGACCAGGGAGCTAAACTGCTATGCCTGGCTCTCGATGAGATCTTGCCCTCCTCTAAACCGCTGCCGGGTCGTCCCTTTATACAGGGAGGCTGACGCCCAGCAGCTCTCAGAGTCCCGGCCGGCTCATAAGAGTGTCCGGCTCGGACTCTCAGCTATTCTTGCCTTGCACTACAAGTTCTACCATGATAATGATTGTAACTACGGGCCTTAAGCCATATCCGGGTCTTAAGCCCATCTTTGGCCCACCGTCTTCAAGCTTGGCGCCGGGCTTCTGGCAATGACCATATGAGTAACTCGGCCCCTCCTGGCGGGTGACTCTAAGGTCTATATCCTCAACATTAGGCCCCAGATTGATTTGAGCCGGCTCATGTCAATCTTCAATTCTTTCGTCAGAAAAAAAATCTCCGGCTTACCATTTGTGTGAAGGCCATAACCCGGCGTGACGTCATTCTCTGGACTCCGGGTAATCTGCCGTGACGTCATCTTCCATTAAGCCCATTTTTTAATACGCCAGATCCGCAACGGATCTTATCTTTACTGTCATCCCGAAAATCGAGGCGTTTCGTGGGGAGATAACCGCGCCGTGGTCTCCTTGATTCTCGCGCCCACTTATGAGCTCGCCCTTATAAATAGGCCGGCCCGACGGGCCTTCAGCCACTCTTCTTCCTCCTCGCGCCACTGTTCCTCTGCTTGAGCTCGAACTCCACCGCCGCCGCCGCGCCCCCGGTCTTCGTCAACCTTGGCCGGTGCATCACCCTGACTCGGTCCAGAAAAACGGCGGCGACCCCCGCACCTCTTCAGCACCGGTAAGTCCTCACTACCCCGTAGAACAGATCTGCAGTAGGGTTCATCCGTGTTCGTCCGTGTTCGTCGCCGTCGCCCACAAGCTCCGGTAGTTCTCATTGTTACTGCCCCTGTTTGATCTTAGCCTTGTATAGAACCACTGCGGTAGATGTTTTAGCATCCATTTCACACGCAAGTAGACTCCTCCTTCACTGCATAAAGGCCTCATTCGAGCCCAAGAAGCGTCTGCTTTTAGGTCTAGAAATTTTCTTTTTACCCGACCATTTTGATCCAAAATATTTACCGCAAAGTGTGAAACCTGTTTTCACCACACTTAGTAAAAAACTGCACTCATTGAGTCATGGCGGTTTATATTTCCGGCTTAAAGAAACCACGCCTCGTAGAATCTTCCGACTCAAAGGAAACCATGCGCCATAGAATTTTCCGGCTCATCTGTGATAAGGCCATAGACAAATTGAATTACTCTTGACATCTTTTTTGCGGCTTAGATAACTCAATGTACTCAGATATATATCATTAGGCCCCTCCGTAAGCCGCCACTTAACACTGAACTATAACTTTCCTCCGGCTTATACTTAAACTGGACGTGTCCTTTTATCATAGGCTGCCGACTTTCACCATGCCTCCCAAAGCTCCTAAGGCCTCCATCAGTTGCAATTGGATGAGGTCCAACGTCACCAATGAGACCTTAGCGGATTTTGTCAAGTCAGGCCACCTGCCCAAGAAGGATGTCATGTCCTACCGTGCCCCTGACCCGTCAGAGGAGAGACCACAGCCAAAGGATGGAGAGGTGGTCATTTTTGCGGATCACATGAGCCGGGGCTTCGCACCGCCCGGCTCAAAGTTTTTCAGAGACGTTCTGAATTTCTTCGATCTGCGGCCTCAGGACATAGGACCCAACTCAGTGTCCAATATCTGCAACTTCCAAGTGTTCTGCGAGGTTTACCTTGGAGAAGAACCTAGTCTGCTGCTCTTCAGAGAGCTTTTTTACTTGAACCGTCAGAATGAGTGTGCCAATGGGCCAAGTCTGGAGCTAGGTGGCATCTCCATTCAACGGCGGAGGGACTGCCTTTTCCCGTACGCAGAGCCGCCAAGCCACCCCAAAGACTGGAATCTGACATGGTTCTACTGCCAAGACACGTCGCCGGCTGATGAAAGTCCATTGCCCGGCTTTCGCCCCTCGCGTCTGGAGTCAACACACCCACTGTCAGACAAGCTGACTCAAGCGGAGCGCCAGCCTCTGCTCCCCACCATAAACAATATCAAGGCTCTTCTGGGCAATGGTCTCAACGGAATCGATCTGGTCCGGGTCTGGATCTCCTGGCGGGTGATCCCATTGAGCCGCCGCCCCGGCTTAATGTGCGAGTACACGGGCCGAAAGGATGACCCCCAGAGACATAGCCGCAACGATCTTCCTGAAGATGTTGCAGAGGAGATGACCAAGGCTCTCTTGAACGAGAGCCTGGCAGATTGCGGGAGGACTGGGTTAGCCCCCTTCTGCAAGATCAACCCAGCCCCAGCAGTAAGCCATTGATTTGAACATTTTATCTTTATCTACAGATAACCTTCATCTGAATCTTTAAGAAATCATCATTGTATTTTTCAGGCTGATGACAAATTCTGGCGGGTCAAATATGACCATGAGGCGGCCAAGAAGGCCAGAAAGGCGAAGAAAGCCGCCAAGAAAGCCGCTCCCCGCAAGAAGGGAAGTAGGCCAACTGCTTCGGAGCTGATGCAACTAAGCGACAGCTCCGAGTCAGAGGTAACCCCTGAACCTGTAAGCTCTTGTTGTGTTTATTGTTTATTTCTTGTCCGCCTTACCAACACTTGTTCATCAACAGGATGACACCGGAGCAAGTAACCCGGTGGTTGAAGAGGTAATGTCACTTTCCTCTGACTCGGAGCCCTTGCCAAGGCTGAAAGTCCGAAGGGTAACTGTCGTGGAATTGTCACGGCAGATGCCCTAGAGCTAGGACTTAGTCGTGGAGCCATCGCAACTAGGAAGCTTGAAGGGATTAATGCGGGACAAGGAACACGAGGGTTATACTGGTTCGGCCCCTTACAGTGAAGGTGAAAGCCTACGTCCAGTTTGAGGTGGTATTGATTGGGGTTACGATCACCAGGGAGCTAAACTGCTATGCCCGGCTCTCGATGAGATTGTTGTCGTCCCTAAACCGCTGCCGGGTCGTCCCTTTATATAGGGAGGTTGACGCCCAGCAGCCCTTAGAGTCCCGGCCGGCTCATAAGAGTGTCCGGCTCGGACTCTCAACTATACTTGCCTTACACTACAAGTTCTTCCATAATAATGATTGTAACTACGGGCTTTAAGCCATATCCGGGTCTTAGCCCATCTCTGGCCCATCATCTTCGAGCTTGGCTCCGGGCTCCTGGCAACGACCATACGAGTAACCCGGTCCCTCCTGGCGGGTGACTCTAAGGTCTATATCCTCAACATTAGGCCCCAGATTGATTTGAGCCGGCTCATGTCAATCTTCAACTCTGCTGACAGAAAAAATCTCCGGTTTACCATTCATGTGAAGGCCATAACCCGGCGTGACGTCATCCTCTGGACTCTGGATAATCCACCGTGACGTCATCTTCCATTAAGCCCGTTTTTTACTCCACCAGATCCGCAACGGATCTTTGCTTTTACTGCCATTCCAAAAATCGAGGCGTCGTGGGGGGGAGATAACCACGCCGTGGTCTCCTTGAATCTCGCGCCCGCTTATGACCTTGCCTTATAAATAGGCCGGCCCGACGGGCTCTTCTCACGCTCCCTTCTTCCTCCTCGCGCCGCTGCCTTTCTCACTGAGCTCGCACTCCGCCGCCGTCGTCTCGCCTCCGGTCTTCGTCAACCTTGGCCGCTGCATCAACCTGACTCGGACCAGATAAACGGCGGCGACTCCCGCACCTCTTCAGCTCCGGTAAGTTCTCACCACCCCGTAGAGTAGATCTGCAGTAGGGTTTCTCCACGTTCTTCGTGTTCATCACCATTGCCCGCAAGTTCGGTAGTTCCCCTAGTTCCTGCTCCTGCTTGATGTTAGTCCTGCATAGAACTAGTGCGGCAGTTGTTTAGGACTCATTTCAAATGCCCGTAGATCTCTTTCTACTGCATGAATACCTCGTTCGAGCTCAAGAACATCCCCTGTGCCCGTATTTTAGGTCTAGAAAATTTTCTTTGGACCGACCATTTTGATCCAAAAAAGTTACTGCAGTATGTGAAACCTGTTTCACCACACTTAGTAAAAACTGCAACCATTGAGTCTTGGCGGCTTATAATTCCGGTTTAAAGAAAACCATGCTTCGTAGATTCCTCCGGCTTAACTGTGATAAGGCCGTAGATCATCAACTTATTCTGAATGCCCCTGCGGCTTAAGTAACCCACTGTACCTGAGTATATATCATTAGTCCCCTTCATAAGCCGCCACCTTAGTTTGGAACTGTAGATCTCCGGCTTATAATTAACCCGGACATTTTTCCTTTTTTGTCATAGACCACCAACTTTCACCATGCCTCCCAAGGCTCCCATCACTTGCAACTGGATGAGGTCCAACGTCACCAACGAGACCCTAGCCAATTTTGTTAAGTCCGGATATTTACCTAAGAAGGAAATCATGTCCTACCGTGCCCCTGACCCGTCAGAAGAGAGACCACAACCAAAGGACGGGGAGGTAGTGATTTTCGCAGATCATATGAGCCGGGGCTTCGCACCGCCCGGCTCAAAGTTTTTCAGGGACGTGCTCAACTTCTTCGACTTGCGGCCTCAAGATATAGGACCCAACTCCGTATCCAACATCTGCAATTTCCAAGTCTTTTGCGAAGTGTACCTTGGAGAAGAGCCTAGTCTGCTGCTCTTCAGAGAGCTGTTTTACTTAAACCGCCAGAATGAGTGCGCCAACGGGCCAAGTCTGGAGTTAGGTGGCATTTCCATCCAGCGGCGTAGGGACTGTCTTTTCCCTTACGCAGAGCCGCCGAGCCACCCCAAGGACTGGAACATGACCTGGTTCTACTGCCAAGACACGTCCCCGGCTGATGAAAGCCCACTGCCCGGCTTTCGCCCAACACGTCTGGAGCCGACTCACCCACTGTCAGACAAGCTGACTCAAGCGGAGCGCCAGCCTCTGCTTCCTACTATCAACAAAATCAAAGCCCTCCTGGGCAACGGTCTGAACGGAATCGACCTGGTCCGGGTCTGGATCTCATGGCGGGTGATCCCATTAAGCCGCCGCCCCGGCTTAATGTGTGAGTACACCGGGCGAAAGGATGACCCTCAGAGGCACAGCCGCAATGATCTTCCAGAAGACGTTGCAGAGGAGGAGACCAAGGCTCTTTTAAACGAGAGCCTGGCAGACTGCGGAAGGACCGGGTTAGCCCCCTTCTGCAAGACCAATCCAGCCCCAGTGGTAAGCCGCTGACTTTAACTTTTTATCTTCGTCTGCATATAACCTTCATCTAAACCTGTTTTAAGAATTCCTCATTGTATTTTTCAGGCTGATGATAAGTTCTGGCGGGTCAAGTATGACCATGAGGCGGCCAAGAAGGCCAGGAAGGCGAAGAAAGCCGCCAAGAAAACCGCCCCTCGCAAAAAAGGAAGCAGACCTACTGCTTTGGAGCTGATGCAATTAAGCGACAGCTCCGAGTCAGAGGTAACTCTTAAGCCTTTAAATTCTTGCTGTATTTGTTGTTTGTTGCTGTCCGCCTTATCAACACTTGCCCATTGACAGGATGACACCGGCGCCAGTAACCCGGTGGTTGAAGAGGTAATGTCACTTTCCTCCGACTCGGAGCCCTTGCCACAGCTGAAAGTCCGAAGGGTAACCCGGAAAGTAAGCTTTTCACATCCTTTAGCTCATCAAGACCCTCAATTTCTTTTGAAGCAACAGGTTCACAAAAGCCGGCGTCACACCCGGACCAACAAGGACACCAACCTCTCCGCCGGGTTACTCGACGCAACAAGGAAGCGCCGAACTGAGGTTATTTCCCACTTGTACCCTTTTCACCCGTTGGCGGGTGTTATTCGTCAGCCACTCAACTCTTCTGACTCCAATTATCAGGAGACCTCCCCCTCTTCGGGTGACTCCATGCAGTCAAATCTGCCGGCTTTCAAGACCGCACCCGGGTAACAACAATCATCTCATGTTGTTCTGATCTTTACTCATATGCTTTGTACTAACCTTTGTTGTTCTTTTCAGTGCCTAAGCAAAGCTCACCAAGAGGGAGAAAACCAAGTCGGCTGGAGTGCCGGATTTGCCTGAGCCGGCGGTGACAGTCCAAGAACCGCCAGCTGCCTCCGCCCCCGAAGCCGCCACTCCAATGGACACGGCACCTGAAGCCACCGCCCCAACTACCAAGGCAACGACCGAAGCTTCGGTTAACCCAGAGGCCTCCGGCTCAGCTCCACCAGCAGACGACCCGGACGTGGTAATTACCCGGACGGAGTATGTTGAGTCGGGGAGACCGACCGTATTGGCCAAGTGCTCCGCTAAGGGGGAGTTACTGCAGCCCCACCAGGCGAATCTGGACCTCTCCAACTACAGCAACCTGAGCATTGGAGAGCTCGTCTCTGGCTACATCAGCCAAGTACACAAGAGCCGGGACGCCGAGGTCGCCATGGTAAACCAGATTCAGCAAAAATCTGAGGTATCCTTCTGCTATCTTCTTACTTACTGCATAATTACCTTTGCCATGCTAGCCCCCAAGTCGACGACTTATGATTTGAATATGTTGTAGACTTAGGTTCCGGCTTACTCAATTGAGCCAGCAGTATGTAGATAGATACGTTCAATATGCATTAGCCCCCAAGTGCCAAGTGTCTTTGCTTGGAAAGTGCTTGGGACTTATATAGTAACTGCTCATGTCATAACCCGGAAATTTATACAGGCTGTGGGCAAGAAGCTAGAGGCGGACCTTGCGGATCTCAAGAGCCGGCTGAAGATGCAGGAGATGGAGACCCGGAAGGCAAACGCCAAGTTTGTATCCAGCATTGCCACGCAAGAAAAGTTAAAGACCGAGTTTGATGCTGAGAGAAAAGCCTGGGCCGAAGAGAAGGCCGCACTGGTGACCCGGGCGGAACAGGCGGAGAAGGCTCTCTCTGAGAAGACCGCCGAGCTCTCCGGCCTAAAGCGCCAGGTTTCCCAAATGGTGGCCGCCATCTTCGGTAAGTCGCCTCACCGGCTTTCATTCATGTTAGAATGTTTACATCTCATGATTCATCCTTGTCGCCGGCTTATCTGATTCTGTTAAACAGGTCCCAGAAGTGCCAACCTCAACCAGAGCGTGGTCACCAAGCTAAAGGCCGTGTACACCCTGGTGGAACAGCTCTACACCGGGTCACAGCGCGCCTTAGCGGTGGTGGCCCTATCCAACGAGGTGCCGACTCACCTGGCAGAAGTCCTGCGCCGGCTCGCCGTTCTGCCTCAATGGATCCAAGAGCTGCGACGGGCCTCTGCGAGAGCCGGAGCGATCGCCGCGCTGAGCCGGGCCAAGGCATTCCTGCCGGAGCTAGACCCGGCAGACATCGCCCTGGGTTATCCAAGCCTGAAGGAAGACGGCTCAGCTTTCGACCAGAAGGATTTCGCAGCCTGCGTGAAGGCGGTACGCCCAGTGGCCACTCTTATCGGGAACGACACAGACCTGACCAAGTACCAGCCGGGTTATGATGCGGAGAATCAGAGGATTCCAACCCCTCGCTATGAAGCTCTCAACCTGATCCCGCCGGCTCGGCAGCACACTTTCGCCCCGGAGATTGACCCGGCCGGGTTAATTGACGAAGAAGCCCAATTCGAAGCTCTCAGCGGCATCGACTGGAAGTCATCAACCTTCGAGGTCTTGGGATCAGCCGGAGGAGAAGATAGGAATGAGCCGGGGACTTCAACTCAGCGGGCATCATAATTTGGCTGGCGGTTTATCCAACAATGTTCCACCTTGCTAGACTTGATGAGTTTTTGTAATAGAGTAGGTGCAACAGTTCATCTCTGCCGTGCCATCGTGCACGTATTGAATGCGAAAAGTCCTTTGAAGTTATCTCTTTTGATGTTTCTCCGGGTCATAATCGTCCCTTTGTTTTTCTCAACTTCAAAGGTGTGCCTTTAAGTGTCCTGCATAGAAAGGCAAATCACAAGTCTCGAGGCGGCTTACCGCCCTGAGAGTCAGGTGTTTTGGATAGATAACCCGGGATATGAATCAAAAAGGACTGGTCCTCAATTATATCCTTAACACAGCCGTAATAATACACTTAGCGGCCTGTAAGCATACTTCCGGTTTAGATAACCCGGGTAACAAGGTTGGTATCTTAACTCCGATTTACCTGTCGTAATGACACCCATGGCGTTCAACGAACACTGTAAACCAAAGTTAAGCCGGTAAAGTGAGACCCGGCCGTACACACCCTGCCATAATCAGAGTAAACTTGTGATAAAGCAGAGGAACTTTGGGGGCTTCCGGTTCGAATACGACCAGAGACCTGGCCCAAAGGAGTTAAGCCAAGATTCGGATACGATCATATAGCCCCCAGTGGGTGTGGCGATGCCAATCAAGAGGGTACCGACAGCTATGTTCTCTTTGGTTTGAATACGACCCATGTTTGAACAGGAAGCCCCCAAGTGATTTTAAGAATTGTTTAGCGACGCTGATTCGAATACGATCCACGTCGGTTCTCAGAGGGGTTAAACTATGATTCAAATATGACCAAAGATAACCTCCCAATGAGCTCGGCACTTTGCCAATCAAATGGGTATCGACAGCTATGTTCTCTTTGGTTCAAATACGACCCATATTTGAACAGGAAGCCCCCAAGTGACTTTACTGCTTACAGCTAGACTCGAATACGATCATAAACCGGACCCTCCTTTAAGTCATCACGTAACCGTGCAATAAGAACAACACGTTTATATTTGGAGGAGAAAAAAGGACAGAGGTCCTGCTTTATTGCTTATCATAATATATACACAGCTGAGAGAAATATGTACACCATGAGAGCCGGTGGCTCAAGTGTAGTAAGGCCGAAGCTGAGCTATGTTCCACGGCCGACGGGTCTCTTCCTCCGACTTACGTGAATCTTTGTGCTCCCGAATGTCAATGAGGTAATATGACCCGTTGTGCAAGTTCTTGCTGACCACAAAGGGCCCTTCCCAAGGTGGGGATAACTTGTGTGCATCTGTTTGATCCTGGATGAGCCGGAGCACAAGGTCGCCTTCCTGGAAGACCCGGGATTTGACCCGGCGGCTATGATAACGGCGCAGGTCTTGTTGGTAAATCGCTGAACGGGCTGCTGCCACATCACGCTATTCGTCCAACAAGTCAAGATCATCTTGACGCGCCTGTTCATTATCCGTCTCCACGTAAGCCGCCACGCGAGGTGAGTCATGACGGATGTCACTAGGAAGGACTGCTTCTGCTCCATAAACCATGAAGAAAGGCGTGAAGCCTGTAGACCTGTTAGGAGTAGTGTTGATACTCCATAAGACGGAGGGCAACTCCTCCACCCAACAACCTGGCGTCCGCTGCAAAGGGACCAAAAGCCGGGGCTTGATGCCCTTCAGAATCTCCTGATTAGCTCTCTCAGCTTGACCATTGGATTGAGGATGAGCCACTGAGGAAACATCAAGTCGGATATGCTCTCGTTGACAAAACTCTTCCATGGCGCCTTTGGAAAGATTGGTGCCATTGTCAGTTATAATGCTGTGTGGAAAGCCAAAGCGGAAAATCACCTTTTTCATAAATTGAACCGCCGTGGCTGCATCACACTTGCTAACTGGCTCAGCTTCCACCCACTTTGTGAATTTGTCCACTGCCACCAAGAGGTGGGTCTTCTTATCCTTGGACCTTTTAAAAGGCCCAACCATATCAAGCGCCCAGACCGCAAAGGGCCAAGTGATTGGGATCATCCTCAACTCCTGAGCCGGCACGTGAGCCCGTCGTGAGAACCTTTGGCAACCATCACATTTACTGACCAAGTCCTCTGCATCAGCATGAGCCGTCAACCAATAAAAACCATGACGGAAAGCCTTGGCCACAAGGGATTTTGAGCCGGCATGATGGCCACAATCCCCTTCATGGATCTCACGCAAGATCTCTTGTCCTTCCTCAGGGGAGACACAACGCTGAAATGCCCCTGTAACACTGCGATGATGCAACTCGCCATCGATAACGATCATTGACTTAGCCCGCCGGGTTATTTGCCTGGCCAAAGTTTCATCCTCAGGCAACTCTCCCCGGGTTATGTTAGCCAGATATGGCATTGTCCAGTCTGGTATGACATGAATAGCCGCCACCAGTCGTGCCTCCGAGTCAGGGATAGCCAAGTCTTCCTCTATAGGCAACTTAACTGAAGGGTTATACAGGACGTCCAGGAAAGTGTTAGGCGGCACCGGCTTTCGCTGAGAGCCTAGCCGGCTTAGAGCATCAGCCGCCTCGTTCTTCCTGTGATCAATGTGCTCCACTTGGTAGCCCTGAAAGTGCCCAGCAATGGCATCGACTTCGCGGCGATAAGCCGCCATTAGAGGGTCTTTAGAGTCCCACTTGCCGGATACTTGTTGAGCCACCAAGTCTGAGTCACCGAAGCACCTTACCCGGCTCAAGCTCATCTCCTTAGCCATCCGAAGACCGTGGAGCAAGGCCTCATACTCAGCCGCATTGTTAGTGCAAGGAATCATCAATTGTAACACATAATGGAACTTGTCACCTTTAGGGGAAGCCAATACAACGCCAGCCCCCGAGCCCTCCAACTGTCTGGACCCATCGAAGTGAATAGTCCAATATGTGTTATCCAGTTTTGCTCGGGCACTTGTGACTCTGTCCAATCATTGATGAAATCCACCAAGGCCTGAGATTTAACAGCAGTGCGTGGCACATATTTGAGACCATGAGGTCCAAGCTCTATAGCCCACTTAGCAATTCTCCCTGTGGCCTCTCTGTTTTGAATGATATCACCGAGGGGGGCAGAGCTGACCACAGTGATGGGATGACCCTGAAAATAATGCTTAAGTTTCGAGCTTGCCATGAACACACCATACACAAGCTTCTGCCAATGCGGGTACCGTTGCTTGGACTCAATGAGCACTTCGCTGACATAATAAACCGGCCGCTGAACTGGATGTTCCTTACCCGCCTCCTTGCACTCTACCACAATAGCCACACTGACGGCTCGTGCGTTTGCCGCCACATACAGTAGCAAGGGCTCCTTATCAACCGGAGCAGCAAGGACTGGGGGATCTGCCAGCTGCTTCTTCAAATCCTCAAAGGCGGTATTAGCTGCATCATTCCAGACAAAGTTATCAGTTTTCTTCATCAACTGATATAAGGGCATGGCCTTCTCACCCAAACGGCTTATAAAGCGGCTTAAAGTAGCAATGTGAACCGCCAAGCGCTGAACGTCATTTATACACGCCGGCTTAGCCAGGGAGGTGATGGCCTTGATCTTCTCCGGGTTAGCCTCAATGCCCCTGTCAGAAACCAAGAAGCCCAAGAGTTTGCCTGCAGGAACACCAAAGACACACTTGGCCGGGTTAAGCATCATCTTATAGACCCGGAGATTTTCAAAGGTTTCCCTTAAATCATCTATCAGGGTTTCCTCTTTGATGGATTTAACCACAATATCGTCCACGTAAGCGTGAACATTGCGTCCAATTTGTTTATGAAGACAGTTCTGCACACAACGCTGGTAAGTCGCCTGTGCACACTTGAGTCCAAAGGGCATAGACACATAGCAGAAGGCTCCAAAGGGAGTGATGAACGTCGTCTTCTCCTGGTCCTTAACTGCCATCTTGATCTGATGATAACCAGAATAAGCATCCAAGAAACTTAAACGTGCACAACCTGTCGTAGCATCAATGATTTGATCAATACGGGGGAGGGCAAAAGGATCAGCCGGACACGCCTTGTTCAAGTCCGTGTAGTCCACACACATCCGCCAGGTGCCGTTCTTCTTGAGTACGAGCACCGGGTTAGCCAACCACTCTGGGTGAAAAACTTCAACGATAAACCCGGCCGCCAAGAGCCGGGCTACTTCCTGACCAATAGCTTTCCACCTTTCCTCATTAAACCGCCGAAGGAACTGTCTGACCGGCTTAAATTTCGGATCAACATTGAGAGTATGCTCAGGGAGTTCTCTAGGTACACCTGGCATGTCAGAAGGTTTCCACGCGAAGATGTCCCTATTCTCACGGATGAACTCGATGAGCGCGCTTTCCTGTTTTGGATCCAGATTCGCACTGATGCTAAACTGCTGAGATGAGTCACCTGGAACAAAATCAACAAGTTTAGTCTCATCAGCTGACTTAAATTTCATTGCTGGCTCTTTTTCTGTGGTTGGCTTTTTCAGAGAGGTCATATCTGTTGGGTCAACATTGTCTTTGTAAAACTTCAACTCCTCTCTAGCACACACAGATTCTGCATAAGCCGCGTCGCCTTCCTCACACTCCAGATCCACTTTCCGGCTGCCGTGCACCGTAATAGTCCCATTGTGACCCGGCATTTTGAGCTATAAGTACACATAACACGGCCGTGCCATGAACTTGGCGTAAGCCGGCCGTCCAAATATAGCATGGTATGGACTTCTTATCTTGACCACCTCAAAGGTCAATTTCTCCACCCTGTAGTTGTTCTCATCACCAAAGGCCACTTCCAATTCGATCTTGCCAACTGGATAAGCCGACTTACCAGGTACAGCACCATGGAAGATGGTGTTTGACTGGCTGAGGTTCTTATCAACCAACCCCATACGGCGAAAGGTCTCATAATAGAGGATGTTGATGCTGCTGCCTCCATCCATGAGCACCTTTGTGAACTTATATCCTCCCACTTGAGGAGCCAGCACTAAGGCCAAGTGGCCCGGGTTATCCACCCGGGGAGGGTGATCCTCCCTACTCCACACTATAGGCTACTCAGACCACCGCAAATAGCGTGGGACCGCCGGCTCAACCGCATTCACAGCCCTCTTGTGAAGCTTCTGATCTCGCTTGCACAAACTAGTGGTAAACACATGATACTGTCCACCGCTAAGCTGCTTTGGATTGGTCGGATAACCCCCTGCTGCTATTGATGACCCTGGCCAGACTGTTGATTAAAGCCCCCTTGACCACTCTGAGGACCAGAATTTGAGCCGCCCCCCAGGCCATGAAAGCCGCCGGCACCTGAGCCGCCGCCCGGGCCATTGTAATTTTTAAAGGCCTTCATGATTGCACAATCCTTCCATAGATGTGTCGCTGGCTTCTCTCTAGAGCCGTGCCTCGGACAAGGCTCATTCAACAGCTGCTCCAGTGAGGGTCCTGACCCGCCGCCTCGGGGAGGGGGCCTCCCCTTGCGTTGCTGGTTATTGCCTTGCGCGCTGGCGTTGGCCACAAACTCTAGGCTGCCATCTGCCTTGCGCTTGCCTCCTCCTTGGTTCCCCGGGTTAAATTGAGGACCCTTGCCGTTGCCGTTCTTCTTTCCCTTCCCTGTCCTTTCATCATCTGAAGGGGGATCCTTGGTACCATCAGAATTGGCGTACTTGACAAGAGCTGCCATTAGTGTACCCATATCAGTGCAGTCGTGCTTAAGCCGCCCGAGTTTCATCTTCAGGGGCACAAAACGACAATTCTGCTCCAGCATTAAAACTGCTGAGCCGGCATCCATTTTGTCTGATGAATGTATGATTTCCTTAACCCGGCGAACCCAATGTGTCGTGGACTCACCCTCCTGCTGCTTACAGTTAGTCAAATCCACAATTGACATAGACTGCCTACAGGTATCTTTGAAGTTTTGGATGAACCGGGCTTTCAGCTCAGCCCAAGACCCAATGGAATTCGGTGGTAGCCCTTTCAACCAAGTGCGGGCAGTTCCATCTAACATCATGGTGAAATACTTGGCCATGGCCGCCTCACTGACCTCCAGCAGCTCCATAGCCATCTCATAACTCTCGATCCAGGCTGCGGGTTGTAAGTCAGCTGTGTAGTTAGGCACCTTCCTAGGGCCCTTGAAGTCCTTAGGTAGACGTTCATTACGGATAGCTGGCACCAAACAAGGGACACCCCCGGTCCTGGTAGGGATACCCACATCAACGGAAGTCGTCGGATAAGCCAGGGGGGTCTGGTAAGCCGTCAATTGAGGCACTTGCTCCGCCTCTTGGCGCGCTTTGTCCTGGTCTGCTGCGTAAAAGGCTCCATTATAAGCCGGGCCATGGCCAGGGGGCGGGTCATGGCGTCGGACGTTACTTGAGCCGGTTGCTGAGACCATGTGCCGGCTGTAACTCGGGCTCTGGCCTGGGCGAGGGGTCGAGTGAATCCTGTCCCGGCTATAGGAGTATGCCTCTTGCTGCGCCAGTGCTGTCTGAAGAAGTTCCCTGACCCGGCGGGTTTCAATAGCCGTCGGAGAGTCGCCGTCAACTGGGAGAGCCGCCAGCCGTGCTGCCGCAGCGACCATGTTCTCCAGCAGGTTATTATAATGACCCGGGCGTATTGGCACATACTGAGGCGGGGCAGGGGGCACCTGGGGAGGCCCCATCACTCGTGGCTGAATAAGGGGTCCAGACCCGGGCGCTATGACCCCTGGCGGGTTACTAGACCCTGCACCTGGCGTGTTGAAGAGGTTGCGTGGATCGTAAACTGGAGGGAGTCGAGATTGGGCCTTTTGATGCCTCCTTCTCATGACCTCATTGGCCGCGTTCTGATCCATCGTGAGTTGGAAGGACTGTGCCTGAATCAGCTGAGTCCGGGCATCGAGAGCCGCCCGCTCTGCAGCCAGCCTGATCCCTTCCGCTGCAAGATCCTCTTTAGCTTTTATCAGATCCAATTTTAACTGTGCCACCTCCGCATCATGCTGAGCTTGATCCGCCGGGTCAACCGTGGCGGTTAATAGGGCTGTCATCTTGTCCGTGAGATCCATTAGCACCTGAGCCGGAGAAGGCACCGGGTTTCCTGCTCCAGCAGCGGGGTTCTGAACAGGCTGCGCACCAGCCATAAAAACTCCAACCTGACTTGGTGGCTCAAAAAGGTCCGGAATACTGTCACCATCGGAACAACCCATGAGCCTGCCATCTTGAAGTTGGTACAATGAGTTTGAATCATCGGTGGCCGACTCGCCGTCAGAGCCGGCGGCCGTCTCATCACCAGATCCAGATTGATCGGAGAGTCCTCCATGGATGCACCCTTAAGGCAGGCCGGGCCTGGGCGGGTCGTGCGAGCTGAGCCGTCCCGATGAGATCAGCGCAGAGACCCGGCTCAGGGCCCGGCTCACCAATCTTGCCAATGAAAACATGAATTCCGCCGAAGGGGACCCAGTATCCGTACTCAATTGAGCCGGCGTCGGGGCCCCAGTTTGCATCGTCGATGTAGAGCTTGCCGCGACGACTCTTGGTCATCCGGCCCACAGCGTATCCCTTGAGCCCTTCGAAGCTGCCCTTCAAGAACTCAAATCCACCGTGCGCTGGCCCCACGGTGGGCGCCAACTGTCGTGGAATTGTCACGGCAGATGCCCTAGAGCTAGGACTTAGTCGTGGAGCCATCGCAACTAGGAAGCTTGAAGGGGTTAATGCGGGACAAGGAACACGAGGGTTATACTGGTTCAGCCCCTTACAGTGAAGGTGAAAGCCTACGTCCAGTTTAGGTGGTATTGATTGGGGTTACGATCACCAGGGAGCTAAACTGCTATGCCCGGCTCTCGATGAGATTGTTGTCGTCCCTAAACCGCTGCCGGGTCGTCCCTTTATATAGGGAGGCTGACGCCCAGCAGCCCTTAGAGTCCCGGCCGGCTCATAAGAGTGTCCGGCTCGGACTCTCAACTATACTTGCCTTACACTACAAGTTCTTCCATAATAATGATTGTAACTACGAGCTTTAAGCCATATCCGGGTCTTAGCCCATCTCTGGCCCATCATCTTCGAGCTTGGCTCCGGGCTCCTGGCAACGACCATACGAGTAACCCGGTCCCTCCTGGCGGGTGACTCTAAGGTCTATATCCTCAACAGTAACCCGGAAAGTAAGCTTTTCACATCCTTTAGCTTATCAAGATCCTCAATTTATTTTGAAGCAACAGACTCATGAGAGCCGGCGGCACACCCGGACCAACAAGGACGCCGACCTCTCTTCCGGCTTACCAGACGCATCGAGGAAGCGCCGGACCGAGGTGATCTCAACTTTGTACCCTTTTCATCCTTTGGCGGGTGTTATACGTCAACCACTTAATTCCTCTGACTCAAATTATCAGGAAACTTCCCCCTCTTCTGGCGACTCTATGCAGTCAAGCATGCCGGCTTTCAAGACCGTGCCCGGGTAATGATAATCACCTCATGTTGTACTTTGTCTTTACTTACACTATTGTGCTTAACCTTTCTGTCTTTTCAGTGCCCAGGCCAAGCTCACCAAGAGGGCGAAGAAGACCAAGCCGGTCGAAGAGCCGGAGTTGCCTGAGCCGGAGGTAGCAGGTCAAGAACCGCCAGCTGCCTCCGCTCCCGAAGCCACCGCTCCAACCGCCAAGGCAACTGCAGAAGCTTCTGCAAACCCGGAGGCCTCCAGCTCGGCTCAACCAGCAGATGACCCGGACGTGGTAATCACCCGGACGGAGTTTGTTGAGCCGGGGAGACCTACTGCACTGGCCAAGTGCTCCGCCAAAGGGGAGCTGCTAGAGTCCCGCCGGGTTAACCTGGACCTCACCGACTACGCCAATTTGACTATTGGAGAGGTTGTCTCCGGCTTCGTCAGCCAAGTGCACAAGAGCCGGGACGGAGAGATTGCCATGGTGAACCAGATCCAGCAAAAATCTGAGGTACTATTCTTCTGTCCTCTTACTTACTGCATAGTTACCTTTACCATGCTAGCCCCCAAGTCGACGACTTATGATTGAATATGTTGTAGACTTAGGTTCCGGCTTACTCAATTGAACCGGCAGTTTGTAGATAGAAACGTTCAATATGCATTAGCCCCCAAGTGCCAAGTGTCTTTGCTTGGAAAACGCTTGGGACTTTAAATTTGCATAGTAACCGTTCATGCCATAACCCGGAAATTTATGCAGGCTGCCGGCAAGAAGTTTGAGGCTGACATCTCTGATCTCAAGAACCGGCTGAAGATGCAAGAAATGGAGACCCGGAAGGAAAATGCCAAATTTGTGTCCAGCATCGCCGCTCAAGAAAAGCTGAAGACCGAATTTGATGCTGAACGGAAAGCCTGGGCCGAAGAGAAGGCCGCGCTGGTGAACCGGGCCGAACAGGCGGAGAAGGCCCTGTCAGAGAAGACGGCCGAACTCTCCGGCTTAAAGCACCAAGTGTCTCAGATGGTTGCTGCAATCTTCGGTAAGTCATCCGCCGGCTTTCATCCAGCTTAAAATTTTGATGCCTCATAACTCACCCTTGTCGGCGGCTTATCCTGTTCTGTGAAACAGGTCCTAGAAGTGCCAACCTTAACCAGAGTGTGGTAACCAAGCTAAAGGCCATGTACACCCTGGTGGAGCAACTCTACACCGGGTCACAGCGTGCCTTGGCTGTGGTGGTCCTATCCAACGAGGTGCCGACTCACCTGGCGGAGGTTCTTCGCTGGCTCGCCGTTCTGCCTCAACGTATCCAAGAGCTGCGACGGGCCTCTGCAAGAGCCGGAGCGATCGCCGCGCTGAGCCGGGCCAAGGCTTTCCTGCTCGAGTTAGACCCGGCAGACATCGCCCTCGGCTATCCAAGTCTGAAGGAGGACGGCACAGCCTTCGACCAAAGGGACTTTGCCGCCTGCGTGAAGGTCGTGCGTCCGGTGGCCAGTCTCATTGGAAATGACACAGACCTGACCAAGTACCAGCCGGGTTACAACGCGGAAAATCAGAGGATCCCGACCCCGCGCTATGAAGGCCTCAGCTTAATCCCGCCGGCTCATCAGCACACCTTCGCCCCGGAGATTGACCCGGCGGGGTTAACTGACGAGGAAGCTCAGTTCGAAGCTCTGAGCGGCATCGACTGGAAGTCATCAACTTTCCAGGTCTTGGGAACAGCCGGAGGAGAAGACAGGGATGAGCCGGAGACATCAACCCAGCAGGCATCTTAACTCGGCAGGCGGCTTATAAAACAATGCTCCACCCTTTTGGACTCGATGAGTCTTGTAATAGAATAGGTTCAACACTTTAACTGTGCCGTGCCATCGCGGACGTATTGAATGCTGAATCCTTATGAAAGTTGCTTCCTTATATGTCTCCGGGTCATAATTGATCATTCATTGTCCTTAAACTCAAGAATAGTTGCCTTTAATCATCCTGCATAAAGGACAAATCACAAGTCTCTAGGCGGCTTACCGCACTGAGAATCATAAGCTTTAGATATATAACCCGGAATATGAATCAAAAAAGACTATCCCTCAATTATGTCCTCAATACAGCCACGATAACACACTTAGCGGTCTGCAAGCATACTTCCGGTTTAGATAACCTGGGTAATAAGGTTGGTACCTTAATTCAGATTTACCTGTCTTAATAGTTAACACTGTAAATCAACGTTAAGCCGGCAAAGTGAGACCCGGCCGTATACACTTTGAAAATATTCAGAAGAAACTTGCTGTAGAGCAGAAGAACTTAGGGGCTTCCGGTTCGAAGACGACCAGAGACCCGGCCCAAAGGGGTTATGCTAGGATTCGAATGTGATCATATAGCCCCCCGTGGGTGTGGCGATGCCAATCAAGAGGGTACCGACAGCTATGTTCTCTTTGGTTCGAATATGACCCATGTTTGTACAGGAAGCCCCCAAATGACTTTAAGAATTGTTTAACGACGCTGATTCGAATACGATCCACGTCGGTTCCCAAAGGGGTTAAACTAAGATTCAAATATGATCAAAGAAAAATCCCCAATGAGGTACATCATAAGAGCCGGTGGCTCAAGTGTAGTAAGGCCGAAGCTGAGCTATGTTCCACGGCCGACGGGTTTCTTCCTCCGACTTACGTGAATCTTTGTGCTCCCGAATGTCAATGAGGTAATATGACCCGTTGTGCAAATTCTTGTTGACCACAAAGGGCCCTTCCCAAGGCGGGGATAACTTGTGCGCGTCTGTTTGATCTTGGATGAGCCGGAGCACCAGATCGCCTTCCTGGAAGACCCGGGATTTAACCCGTCGACTATGATAACGGCGCAGGTCTTGTTGATAAATCATTGAACGAGCTGCGGCCACATCACGCTGTTCGTCCAACAAGTCAAGAGCATCTTGGCGCGCCTGTTCATTGTCCGCCTCAACATAAGCCGCCACTCGAGGCGAGTCATGACGGATGTCACTGGGGAGGACTGCTTCTGCTCCATAAACCATGAAGAAAGGCGTAAAGCCTGTAGACCTGTTAGGAGTAGTGTTGATGCTCCATAGCACGGAGGGCAACTCCTCCACCCAACAACCCGGCGTCCGTTGCAAAGGGACCAAAAGCCGGGGCTTGATGCCCTTCAGAATCTCCTGATTGGCTCTCTCAGCCTGACCATTGGATTGAGGATGAGCCACCGAGGAAACATCAAGTCGGATATGCTCTCGTTGACAAAACTCCTCCATGGCGCCTTTGGATAAATTGGTGCCATTGTCAGTTATAATGCTGTGTGGAAAACCAAAGCGAAAGATCACCTTTTTCATAAACTGAACCGCCGTGGCTGCATCACACTTGCTAACTGGCTCCGCTTCAACCCACTTGGTAAACTTGTCAACTGCCACCTAAAGGTGGGTCTTCTTATCCTTGGACCTTTTGAAAGGCCCAACCATATCAAGCCCCCAGACCGCAAAGGGCCAAGTAATTGGGATCATCCTCAGCTCTTGAGCCGGTACATGAGTCCGTCGCGAGAACCTTTGGCAACCATTACACTTACTGACCAAGTCCTCTGCATCAGCATGAGCCGTCAACCAATAAAAACCATGACGAAAAGCCTTGGCCACAAGAGACTTTGAGCCGGCGTGAGGGCCACAATCCCCTTCATGGATCTCACGCAAGATCTCTTGACCTTCCTCAGGGGAAACACAACGCTGAAACGCTCCCGTAACACTGCGGTGATGCAACTCACCATTGATAACAATCATTGACTTAGCCTGCCGGGTTATTTGTCTGGCCAAAGTTTCATCCTCAGGCAACTCTCCCCGGGACATGTAAGCCAGATAAGGTGCTGTCCAGTCCGGGATGATGTGGAGAGCCGCCACCAGTCGTGCCTCCGGGTCAGGGACAGCCAAGTCTTCCTCTGTAGGTAACTTAACAGAAGGGTTATACAGGACATCCAAGAAAGTATTAGGCGGCACCGGCTTTCGCTGAGAGCCCAGCCGGCTTAGGGCATCAGCCGCCTCGTTCTTCCTGCGATCAATGTGCTCTACTTGGTAGCCCTGAAAGTGCCCAGCAATGGCATCAACCTTGCGGCGATAAGCCGCGATGAGAGGGTCCTTAGAGTCCCACATGCCGGATACTTGTTGAGCCACCAAGTCTGAATCGCCGAAGCACCTTACCCGGCTCAAGCTCATCTCTTTAGCCATCCGAAGACCGTGGAGCAAGGCCTCGTACTCAGCCGCGTTGTTAGTGCAAGGAAACAGCAACTGTAGCACATAATGGAACTTGTCACCTTTAGGGGAAGCCAACACGACTCCAGCCCCCGAGCCCTCCAACTGCCTGGACCCATCAAAGTGAATAGTCCAATATGTGTTATCCGGCTTCTGCTCGGGCACTTGTGACTCTGTCCAGTCATTGATGAAATCCACCAAGGCCTGAGATTTAACAGCAGTGCGTGGCACGTATTTCAGACCCTGGGGTCCGAGCTCTATGGCCCACTTAGCCACTCTCCCTGTGGCCTCTCTGTTTTGAATGATATCACCTAGAGGGGCAGAACTGACCACAGTGATGGGATGACCCTGAAAATAATGCTTAAGTTTCCGGCTCGCCATGAACACACCATAAACAAGCTTCTGCCAATGCGGATACCGCTGCTTGGACTCAATGAGCACTTCGCTGACATAATAAACCGGCCGCTGAACCGGATGCTCCTTACCCTCCTCCTTGCGCTCCACCACCATAGCCACACTGACAGCTCGTGTGTTCGCCGCCACATACAGTAATAAGGGCTCCTTATCAACCGGAGCAGCAAGGACGGGGGCTCTGCCAGCTGCTTCTTCAAATCCTCAAAGCAGTATTAGCTGCATCATTCCAGACGAAGTTATCAGTTTTCTTCATCAACTGATATAATGGCATGGCCTTCTCACCCAAACGGCTTATAAACCGGCTTAAAGCAGCGATGCGACCCGCCAAGCGCTGAACATCATTTATACACGCCGGCTTAGCCAGGGAGGTGATGGCCTTGATCTTCTCCGGGTTAGCTTCAATGCCTCTGTCAGAAACCAAGAAACCCAAGAGTTTGCCTGCAGGAACACCAAAAACACACTTGGCCGGGTTAAGCATCATCTTGTAAACCCGGAGATTATCAAAGGTTTCTCTCAAATCATCTATCAGGGTTTCCTCTTTTATAGATTTAACCACAATATCGTCCACATAAGCATGAACATTGCGCCCAATCTGTTTATGAAGACAGTTCTGCACGCAACGCTGATAAGTCGCCTGTGCACACTTGAGTCCAAAGGGCATGGACACATAGCAGAAGGCTCCAAAGGGAGTGATGAACGCCGTCTTCTCCTGGTCCTTAACTGCCATTTTAATCTGATGATATCCGGAATAAGCGTCCAGGAAACTTAAGCGCGCACAACCGGCCGTAGCATCAATGATTTGATCAATACGGGGAAGGGCAAAAGGATCAGCCGGACACGCCTTGTTTAAGTCCGTGTAGTCCACACACATCCGCCAAGTGCCGTTCTTCTTGAGCACGAGCACCGGGTTAGCTAACCACTCTGGGTGAAAGACTTCAACAATAAACCCGGCCGCCAAGAGCCGGGCCACCTCTTCACCAATAGCTTTCCTCCTCTCCTCATTGAACCGCCGAAGGAACTGCCTGACCGGCTTAAATTTCGGATCAACATTGAGAGTGTGCTCAGCGAGTTCTCTAGGTACACCTGGCATGTCAGAAGGTTTCCATGCGAAGATGTCCTATTCTCACGGATGAACTCGATGAGCGCGCTTTCCTATTTTGGATCCAGATTGGCACTGATGCTAAATTGCTGAGATGAATCTCCTGGAACGAAATCAACAAGTTTAGTCTCATCGGCCGACTTAAATTTCATTGCCGGCTCATGCTCCGTAGTCGGCTTTTTCAGAGAGGTCATATCAGTTGGGTCAACATTGTCTTGTAAAATTTCAACTCCTCTGTTGCGCAAACAGATTCTGCATAAGCTGCATCGCCTTCCTCACACTCCAGAGCCACCTTCCGGCTTCCATGAACCGTAATGGTCCCATTATGACCCGGCATCTTGAGCTGTAAATACACGTAACACGGCCGTGCCATGAACTTGGCGTAAGCCGGCCGCCCAAATATAGCATGGTACGGACTTCTTATCTTGACCACCTCGAAGGTCAATTTTTCCACCCTGTAGTTGTTCTCATCTCCAAAGGCCACTTCCAACTCGATCTTGCCGACTGGATAAGCCGACTTACCAGGTACCACACCATGGAAGATAGTGTTTGACTGGCTGAGGTTCTTATCAACCAACCCCATACGGCGAAAAGTCTCATAATAGAGGATGTTGATGCTGCTGCCTCCATCCATGAGCACCTTAGTGAACTTATATCCTCCCACCTGAGGAGCCACCACTAAGGCCAAGTGACCCGGATTGTCCACCCGGGGAGGGTGATCCTCTCTACTCCATACTATAGGCTGCTCAGACCACCGCAAGTAGCGTGGAACCGCCGGCTCAACAGCATTCACAGCCCTCTTATGAAGCTTCTGATCTCGCTTACACAGACTGGTGGTAAATACATGGTACTGTCCACCGCTAAGATGCTTTGGATTGGTCTGATAACCCCCTGCTGCTGTTGATGACCCTGGCCAGACTGCTGATTAAAGCCCCCTTGACCGTTCTGAGGATTAGAATTTGAGCCGCCGCCCGGGCCATGAAAACCGCCGGCGCCTGAGCCGCCGCCTGGGCCATTGTAATTCTTAAAGGCCTTCATGATTGCACAATCCTTCCATAGATGAGTCGCTGGCTTCTCTCTAGAGCCATGCCTTGGACAAGGCTCATTCAATAGCTGCTCCAGCGTCCGGCCTGACCCGCCGCCTCGGGGAGGGGGCCTCCCCTTGCGTCGCTGGTTATTACCTTGTGAGCTGGCGTTGGCTACAAACTCTAGGCTGCCATCGGCCTTGCGCTTGCCTCCTCCTTGGTTCCCCGGGTTATGCTGAGGACCCTTGCCATTGCCGTTCTTCTTTCCCTTCCCTGTCCTTTCATCATCTGAAGCGGGGTCCTTGGTACCATCAGAATCGGCGTACTTGACAAGAGCCGCCATCAGTGTACCCATATCATTGCAGTCAAGCTTAAGCCGCCCGAGTTTCATCTTCAGGGGCACAAAACGACAATTCTGCTCCAACATTAAGACTGCAGAGCCGACATCCATCTTATCTGATGAATGTATGATCTCTTTGACCCGGCGAACCCAATGTGTCGTGGATTCACCCTCCTGCTGCTTACAGTTAGTCAAATCCACAATTGACATAGACTGCCTACAGGTATCCTTGAAGTTTTGGATGAAATGGGCTTTCAGCTCAGCCCAAGACCCGATGGAATTCGGTGGTAGCCCTTTCAACCAAGTGCGGGCAGTCCCATCTAACATCATGGTGAAGTACTTGGCCATTGCCGCCTCACTGACCTCCAGCAGTTCCATGGCCATCTCGTAACTCTCGATCCAGGCTGCGGGTTGTAAGTCTGCCGTGTAATTAGGCACCTTCCTAGGGCCTTTGAAATCCTTGGGTAGACGTTCATTGCGGATAGCTGGCACTAAACAAGGGACACCCCCAGTCCTGGTAGGGATACCCACGTCGACGGAAGCCGTCGGGTAAGCTGGGGGAGTCTGGTAAGCCATCAACTGAGGCACCTGCTCCGCCTCTTGCCGCGCTCTGTCCTGGTCTGCTGCGTGAAAGGCTCCATTATGAGCCGGGCCGTGGCCAGGGGGCGGGTCATGGCGTCGGACGTTACTTGAGCCGGTCGCTGAGACCATGTGCCTGCTGTAACTCGGGCTCCGGCCTGGACGAGGGGTCGAGTGGATCATGTCCCGGCTGTAGGAGTACGCCTCTTGCTGCGCCAGTGCTGTCTGAAGGAGTTCCCTGACCCGGCGGGTTTCAATAGCCGTTGGAGAGTCGCCGTCAACTGGGAGAGCCGCCAGCCGTGCTGCCGCGGCGACCATGTTCTCCAGCGGGTTATTATAATGACCCGGGGGTATTGGCACGTACTGAGGCGGGGCAGGGGGCGCCTGGGGAGGCCCCATCACTTGTGGCTGAATGGGGTCCTAGACCCGGGCACTATGACCCCTGGCGGGTTACTAGACCCTGCACCTGGCGTGTTGAAGAGGTTGCGTGGATCGTAAACCGGAGGGAGTCGAGATTGGACCTTTTGATGCCTCCTTCTCATGACCTCATTGGACGCGTTCTGATCCATCGTGAGTCGGAAGGACTGCGCCTGGATCAACTGAGTTTGAGCATCGAGAGCCGCCCTCTCCGCAGCCATCCTGATTCCTTCCGCTGCCAGATCCTCCTTAGCTTTCACTAGATCCAACTTTAACTGTGCCACCTCCGCATCATGCTGAGCCTGATCCGCCGGGTCAACCGTGGCAGTTAACAGGGCCGTCATCTTGTCCGTTAGATCCATTAGCACCTGAGCCGGCGAGGGCACCGGGTTTCGCGCTCCAGCAGCAGGGTTCTGAACAGGCTGTGCACCGACCATAAAGACTCCAACCTGACTTGGCGGCTCAAACGGGTCCGGAATACTGTCACCATCGGAACAACCCATGAGCCTGCCATCTTGAAGTTGATACAACGAGTTTGACTCATCGGTGGACGACTCGCCGTCAGAGCCGGCGGCCGCCTCATCACCAGATCCAGATCGATCAGAGGCCCCTCCATGAATATATCCCACAAAAGCATGCCTTAAGGCAGGCCGGGCCCGGGCGGGTCGTGCACGCTGAGCCATCTCGATCAGATTGGCGCAGAGATCCGGCTTAGGGCCCGGCTCACCAATCTTGCCAATGAAAACATGAATTCCGCCGAAGGGGACCCAGTACCCGTACTCAATTGAGCCGGCGTCGGGCCCCCAGTTTGCATCGTCGACGTAGAGCTTGCCGCGACGACTCTTGGTCATCCGGCCCACAGCGTATCCCTTGAGCCCTTCGAAGCTGCCCTTCAAGAACTCAAATCCACCGTGCGCCAGCCCCACGGTGGGCGCCAAGCATTGATCTCTTGTAGGTTTTTGCTTCTGGTGGGGGGTCATGGTTGCTCGATAGTGGAGCTACAAATCATATGACCGGAAGAAAGGACTTGGTGGTGGACGTGCACAAGATTCCTTCTATGCCCACCAATGTTGAGTGGGGTGATGCCTCGTCCTCTAAGGTATTGGGACTTGGCAAGGTTGTCATTTCTCATGATCTCACGATCGAGAAGGTCATGCTTGTTGAGTCCCTTGCATACAATTTACTTTCCGTTCGTCAACTTGCACTCATGGGCTTTGCCACTTTCTTTGATGTTGATACCGTGGCCCTCCTGTGGAGCAAGACTCTTAAAGTAGCCTTTGTTGGGCATGTCGAGAACGGTCTCTATGTGATTAACTTTTTGGAGCGACCCACTAAGACCGCGACATGCCTAATGGCTAAAGTTGACGTGGGATGGCTTTGGCATCGCCGTTTAGCCCATGTCAATATGAGATCTTTGCAAAGTCTTCTCAAGGGGGACCATGTCCGTGGACTAACAAATGTTAGTTTTGCTAAAGATCGTGCTTGCAGTGCTTGTATCGAAGGAAAGGTACATGAAAAGGCTCACCCTCCCACGACTATCATTTTCTCGAAGAGGCCTTTGGAGCTCCTTCACTTGGATCTCTTTGGGCCTCCATCTTTTGATAGCCTTGGGGGTAGAAAGTATTGCTTGGTGATTGTGGATGATTATTCAAGATACACTTGGGTATATTTCTTCAAGAGGAAGAGCGAGACCCAACAAACCGTCATTGACTTTGCAAATGAAGCCCAACGTCAACACAATGCAAAGATCTTGACAATAAGAAGTGACAACGGCACGAGTTCAAGAACTACACCTTGGATGAGTTTCTTAGTGATGAGGGGATCAAGCATCAATATTCCGCAGCATACACCCCTCAACAAAATGGTGTTGTGGAGAGGAAGAACCGGACGTTGATGGATGAGGCAAGGACCATGATGGCGGGATTCAAGTCTCCATACAACTTTTGGGCCGAAGCCATCAACACCGTGCGCCATGCTTCAAATCGGCTCTATCTCCGCAAAGGCTTGAACAAGACTCCATATGAGATACTCACCGGTAACAAGCCCAACCTCAAGTACTTTCGGGTGTTCGGGTGTAAGTGTTTCATTCTCATGAAAGGTGTTCGTTTGTCTAAATTTGAGGCTAGAGCTTATGAGGGCATATTTGTTGGTTATGCTACGAACTCTCATGCTTACCGTGTCCTCAATAAGTCCACGGGACTTATTGAGGAGACATGTAACATGGAGTTTGATGAGAATAACAGCTCCCAAGTGGAGCAAAGTGGCACTTGTGATGTAGGTGATGAAATTCCTCCTCAAGCCATAAGAAGAATGGGAGTTGGTTTTATCCTACCCATTGAGGAACCCCTTGTGGCCGAAGGAGAAGGACAATGCTCCACTCAAGTGGAGCCATCACCAACCCAAGGCCCACACGCTTCCGAAGAACAAAGTGAAGGCCCTCAACCTCATGAACAAGACCAAGGGCAAGATCAATCTCAAGACGGTGTTGAATCACCAAGTGATGCCCAAGGTCAAGTTCTCTCCTCCGAGCAAGTTCAAGAGCAAGAGCAACCTCAAGATCAAGAACAAGCTCAAGACGGCGCTCAAGATGATCAAGTGACCGCTCCTCGACTCACCCCGAGGAGGAATTGGAGCGTCGTGCCACCAAGATTGCATCCAAGCTCTCCACCAAGGGTGATCTCATGAAGAATGTGCTTGGAAGCATTCAAAAGGGGGTAAGCACTCGTAGACAATTAGCAAATTATTGTGAACATCACACGTTTGTCTCTTGTGTTGAATCCCAAAGGGTCTATGAGGCGCTCGAAGATCCGGATTGGCTCAATGCCATGCATGAAGAACTCAACAACTTCGAGTACAATAAGGTGTGGAGATTGGTGTCAAGGCCAACGGGGAACCACAATGTCATTGGAACCAAGTGGATATTCAAGAACAAGCAAGATGCTCATGGGACCATCGTTCGCAACAAGGCAAGATTGGTAGCACAAGGCTACTCCCAAGTCGAGGGTATCGACTACGGTGAAACCTTTGCTCCCGTTGCTCGCCTTGAATCCATTCGTTTGTTGATTGCTTATGCTTCTCATCATAACTTTAAGTTGCAACAAATGGATGTGAAGAGTGCTTTTCTTAATGGTCCTATTAATGAGTTGGTGTATGTCAAACAACCCCCCGGGTTCGAGGATCCCTACTTCCCCGATCATGTGTATCAACTCGATAAGGCACTCTATGGCCTTAAACAAGCCCCACGTGCGTGGTATGACCACCTTACCGAGTTTTTGCAAGATCGTGGATTTGAAGTTGGGAAAATCGACCCCACTCTTTTTACTAAGAAGGGTAAAGGGGAGTTATTTGTGTGCCAACTATATGTTGATGATATTATCTTTGGTTCCCCTAATAGAGCTTTCAATGAGGAATTTGCCGCTCTCATGACCTCAAAGTTCAAGATGTCTTCGATGGGAGAGTTGAAGTTCTTTCTCGGGTTCGAAGTTAAGCAAAGAAGAGAAGGAACCTTCATCAACCAAGCCAAATATACTCAAGACATGCTCAAGAGATTCAAGCTAAGTGATGTCAAGCCGGCCTCCACTCCAATGCCCGTCAAATGCCAACTTGACATAGATCCCAATGGTAAAGCAGTGGATCAAAAGGTATATTGCTCCATGATTGGCTCCTTGCTTTACCTTTGTGCATCTAGACCAGATATCATGTTGAGTGTGGGAATTTGTGCTCGGTTTCAAGCCGCACCTAAGGAAAGCCACTTTGTGGCGGTCAAGCGAATCTTTTGATATTTGGCTCATACCCCAAACTTTGGCTTATGGTACCCAAGAGGAGCAAACTTCAAGCTTGCAGGGTATTCGGACTCCGATTGGGCGGGAGACAAAGTGTATAGGAAGTCCACTTCCAGAGGGTGCCAATTTCTTGGTTGCTCTTTGGTAAGTTGGTCTTCCAAGAAGCAAAGTTGTGTGTCTCTCTCGTCCACCGAAGCGGAGTATGTGGCCGCCGGTAGTTGTTGTGCACAACTTCTTTGGATGAGGCAAACTTTAAAGGATTACGGTGCCATTTGTGACAAAGTGCCTCTTTGGTGTGATAATGAAAGTGCCATCAAAATTTCTCTCAACCCGGTGCAACACTTCCAGACGAAGCATATTGAGATTCGGTATCACTTCATCCGGGATCACATTAGGCGAGAGGAGATCGAGCTCAACTACGTCAACACTCATGATAACCTTGCATATATTTTCACGAAGCCCTTGGATGAAGCAAGATTTCGTGAGTTAAGGCATGAGCTAAATATCATTGATTCGAGCAATGTTGCTTGAACCCTTGCACACCCCACCATACTAAACTTGTTATCTTGTTTAGGTGTAGGCATGGACATAGGGGGAGTGTTGTTCTCTCAATGAACTCTCCCTCCCCCCATTATGCACAAATTGATCAACTCTTTCACATTAGCCATTGTTGATGGTACTTGTGCTTCAAAGACGAGTTTTGGTCATGGGCCCAAGGATAATTCTTCGCGGTGCCATACCAATTGACTCAAACATAGGTAGCTCCGGCCACCGCCCTCTCTTTGGAGAGGTTGTGTTGCGTGTTTTAGTCCTTGTTGTCTCTTGTCTCTCTTTCGTCGTGTCGAGCTTGTGTGTGTTGTCTCGTGTGTCAGCGTTTTGGTGTGTCCATTCGCTTGAAGGTTGCTATGCAAAGGGCTTTTGTTTTCTTTGTTCTTGAAACTTGCATCCTCTTGAGCACACGGTATTACCGCGGCCTGCCACGGTACTACCGTAGGAGCTGCGCACGGTACTACCGCACCCAGCGCGGCAATAATTCTTTACTGCCGCCTGGGGGAGCAGTACTACCGCCCACGGTGTGGTACTTCCGCCCAGGCGGTATGTAACGCCCACGATGCGGCTATATCTCCCACGTGTCGAGGCACGACTTAGAGGCATAACCGCATTGTGGTTTTGTCGCAAGAAGGGTCATCTTCACACAATCCCATGTAATGAACAAGAATGGGATAAAGAGTCGGCTTACAATCGCCACTTCACACAATACATAAATATAATTCATACATCATCCAAAATACACACATAGACCGACTACGGTCAAGATCCAAATGAAAATAAGATAACCCCAAATGCTAGATCCCCGATCGTCCCAACTGGGCTCCACTACTGATCATCAGGAAAAGACACATAGTAACGACCACGTTCCTCATCGAACTCCCACTTGAGATCGATCCCATCATCTGCACTGGCATCGTCGGCACCTGCAACTGTTTTGGTAGAATCTGTGAGTCACGGGGACTCAGCAATCTCACACCGCGAGATCAAGACTATTTAAGCTTATAGGAAAGGATGGTGAAATGAGGTGGAGCTGCAGCGGCAATAAGCATATATGGTGGCTAAACATACGCAAAAGAGAGCGAGAAGAGAAACAACGGAACGGTCGTCATCTAGCAATGACCAAGAAGTGATCCTGAACTCCTACTTACGTCATACATAACTCAAACCGTGTTCACTTCCCGGACTCCGCCGAGAAGAGACCATCACGGCTACACACGCAGTTGATGTATTTTAATTGGGTCAAGTGACAAGTTCTCTACAACCGGACATTAACAAATTCCCATCTGCCTCATAACCGCGGGCACGGCTTTCGAAAGATAATACCCTGCAGGGGTGTCCCAACTTAGCCCATCATAAGCTCTCACGGTCAACAAAGGATAAACCTTCTCCCGGAAAGACCCGATCAGTCTCGGAATCCCGGTTTACAAGACATTTCGACAATGGTAAAACAAAACCAGCAAAGCCGCCCGAATGTGCCGAAAAATCCCGATAGGAGCTGCACATATCTCGTTCTCAGGGCACACCGGATGAACACTACGTACAGCTAAAACCAATCCTCGGGTTTCCCCAAGGTGGCGCTGCAAGTGGCTCTAGTTTGGACCAGCACTCAGAGGAACACTGGCCCGGGGGTTTAAATAAAGATGACCCTCGGGCTCGCGAAAACCCGGGGGAAAAGGCTTAGGCGGCAAATGGTAAAACCAAAGTTGGGCCTTGCTGGAGGAGTTTTATTCAAGGCAAACTCTCAAGGGGGTCCCATAAATCACCCAACCGCGTAAGGAACGCAAACTCAAGGAACATAATCCCGGTATGACGGTAACTAGGGCGGCAAGAGTGGAACAAAACACCAGGCATAAGGCCGAGCCTTCCATCCTTTACCAAAAATATATAGATGCATTAATTAAATAAGAGATATTGTGATATCCCAACATATCCATGTTCCAACATGGAACAAACTTCAACTTCACCTGCAACTAGCAACGCTATAAGAAGGGCTGAGCAAAAGTGGTAACTTAGCCAAACAACGGTTTGCTAGGAAAGGATGGTTAGAGGCTGACATGGCAATATGGGAGGCATGATATAGCAAGTGATAGGTAGCGCAGCATGGCAATAGAGCGAACAACTAGCAAAGCAAAGATAGAAGTGATTTCGAGGGGTGGTCATCTTGCCTGCAAGGTTCTCAGAGTTGTCGAAAGCTTGATCCTCGTAAGCGTACTCAACAGGTTCCTCGTTCACGAACTCGTCTCCCGGCTCTACCCAAGACAAGAACACAAGCAACGGAACCACAATCAACCACGAGAAATGCACAAGCAACATGATGCAAAACATGAATGATATGCAAGGTATGATATGCGATGCATATGCGTGCTTCGGAAGGAAAATGATGAACAGGGCAGTAACTTGGCAAACCAAGTATGCCACTGGAAAGATGAGATGATTTCGGTCGAAATCGATATAAAGATCACCGGAAACGGATGCACGGTTTGCAAATGGCAAGCAAAACAAGAATGACACGAATCTGCGATTAACAGCATAATAGCACTTAAAATGCAACAAGTAACATTACTACAGCACTCCAACATAGCAACAAAGCATATGGCAGTAATCTACTGGAGATGCTTGACAAAAGATGAACACTGAGATACAGCTAGTTCACAACATAACAAGCTCAAACAAGCATGGCAAAAGTGCAAAAGATAACAGGTTCACAGACTTCGTGAAATTACTGGACATGGCAGAAAACAGCATCAGGTAGCAATGTTCAGTGCACGAAATCAACATGCTACAGGAACTTAACATAGCAAAACAAGGCATGGAAGTATTCTACTAAATGCATATGACAAAAGTTCCTTACTGACCATAAGCCAAAAAGGACCCGAAGATATGATGGCAACCTTGTAAACATAGCAAGTTTTGTTATCAGGTTTCAGACTTGGCAGAAAACAGAGCATGGCAGAAACAATAATATGAGGACATGTTTGTGAGCTTGATGCACTCACCACAAGGCAATTCATGACAAAACAAGCATATCTACAGAAATATGACATGTTTATGAAGCTATCCATGGCAAGATCAAATACATATCATGTATGGATCAACTACAATAAGCTTGGCAAAAATGAATATCATGTAAAGAATCTGCCAGAAATATTTTATAGCAAAAGTAGAGCAAGATTGAGTCATGCTATGGCACTCCATAATTGCAAACAAGGGCAGGAATGGATAAATTACAACAATATCTACAAAACATTCTTACTGAATATCTCCAAAATATGCATGGATCTCTCTGTAGCATCAAGTTTACATGGCAACAAAATAACAGCAGACAAAGACTTAGAGAAATTACTGTCCCTGAAATCAGAAACATTACAGAGCCTAGTTTGCATGCTTGTGCTAGTCACCACAGAGATCACAAAAATACATGGCATACACCACTGGAAAGATAGAATGGCATACAACAAAACACATGTAGAGCTCATGCTCATAAGATGCTCAGATTTAAAGATACAAAAATGACAAATCCTCAAGTTCTGTTAAGAACCAGCAGAAAACAGCAAGTAGCACTCTTCCAACAGAGATTTGGGCATCAAGATGGCCTCTAATGAACATGGTGCAATTGAACAAAATGAAGAGCATCACGATACGAACAATTCAATATATTACACGCGCGAAATGGAGCTATATGCAGAGAGTTATGCAATGTTGAACAGGAGCACATGCTGTAAGATATTGAAAACTTAGAGAAAAACGGGGTCTCGGGAAAGTCAACGCACACAGTACTGGATCGAGACCTGGCCGGCGTTCGAGCTCGCTCGACGGAGGTAGGGTGACGGGGCGGAGGAGGAGGCAGTGGCCGGCCGGAGGAGAGGCGACGGGCGGCGGCGAGTGCGGCGGCGGGGCCGGCGAGGAAGGCGGGGAGCCGCGGCGGCGCGAGGCGGCGGCGATGTGCGGTGGAGCGGCGAGGTGGCGACGGCGGCGGCGAGCACGGCGGCGGCGAGGTGAGGTGCGCGGCGGGGCTCTTGCGGAGCCAGGCGACGGGGCTCGGGTGCGCGGGCCGGTAGGGCTTGCCCCGGGCCCGGGCGGGCTTCGGCGGCGGTGGCGTACGGGTGCCACGTGGCGGCTCGCCACTGGCTCGGAGCTTGCTATAATTGTGGCAATGTGAGCCATTTTGTTGCGGAATGTCCTTATGAAAAGAGGGAAGACAATGGTGGCAAGCTCATCCGAAAGGACAAGGCCAAGTCTTTCCCCAACAAGAGCAACTTCACCAAGAAGACTCCTCCCAAGGGGTTGGTGGCACAAGAAGAGCACAATGAGGATGATGATGATTCGGTTGCCATTGTTGGGGATCGTAGAAGAATTTTAAAATTTCCTACGCATCACCAAGATCCATCTATGGAGTATACTAGCAACGAGGGGAAAGGAGTGCATCTACATACCCTTGTAGATCGCGAGCGGAAGTGTTCCAATGAACGGGGTTGATGGAGTCGTACTCGTCGTGATCCAAATCACCGATGACCGAGTGCCGAACGGACGGCACCTCCGCGTTCAACACACGTACAGAGCAGCGACGTCTCCTCCTCCTTGATCCAGCAAGGGGGAAGGAGAGGTTGATGGAGATCCAGCAGCACGACGGCGTGGTGGTGGATGTAGCGGGATCTCGGCAGGGCTTCGCCGAGCTTCTGCGAGAGGGAGAGGTGTTGCAGGGGAGGAGGGAGGCGCCAAAGGCTGTCATGTTGCTGCCCTCCCTCCCCCCTTTATATAGGCCCCCTGGGAGGGGGGCGCTGGCCAAGAACCCACCTATGGGGGGGCGGCGGCCAAGGGCGGGAAACTTCCCCCCCCCCCCCAAGTCAAGTGGGGCGCCCCCCACCCTAGGGTTTCGAACCCTAGGCGCAGGGGGGAGGCCCATGGGGGGCGCCCCAGCCCACTAAGGGCTGGTTCCCTTCCCACTTCACCCCATGGGGCCCTCCGGGACAGGTGGCCCCACCCGGTGGACCCCCGGGACCCTTTCGGTGGTCCCGGTACAATACCGATAACCCCCGAAACTTTCCCGGTGGCCAAAACTGGACTTCCTATATATAATTCTTCAGCTCCGGACCATTCCGGAACTCCTCGTGACGTCCGGGATCTCATCCGGGACTCCGAACAACTTTCGGGTTTCCGCATACTCATATCTCTACAACCCTAGCGTCACCGAACCTTAAGTGTGTAGACCCTACGGGTTCGGGAGACATGCAGACATGACCGAGACGCCTCTCCGGTCAATAACCAACAGCGGGATCTGGATACCATGTTGGCTCCCACATGTTCCACGATGATCTCATCGGATGAACCACGATGTCGAGGATTCAATCAATCCCGTATACAATTCCCTTTGTCAATCGGTATGTTACTTGCCCGAGATTCGATCGTCGGTATCCCAATACCTTGTTCAATATCGTTACCGGCAAGTCTCTTTACTCGTACCGTAATGCATGATCCCGTGACTAACTCCTTAGTCACATTGAGCTCATTATGATGATGCATCACCGAGTGGGCCCAGAGATACCTCTCCGTCATACGGAGTGACAAATCCCAGTCTCGATCCGTGCCACTTTCGGAGATACCCGTAGTGTACCTTTATAGTCACTCAGTTACGTTGTGACGTTTGGCACACCCAAAGCACTCCTACGGTATCCGGGAGTTACACGATCTCATGGTCTAAGGAGAAGATACTTGACATTGGAAAAGCTCTAGCAAACGAACTACACGATCTTTGAGCTATGCTTAGGATTGGGTCTTGTCCATCACATCATTCTCCTAATGATGTGATCCCGTTATCAATGACATCCAATGTCCATAGTCAGGAAACCATGACTATCTGTTGATCAACGAGCTAGTCAACTAGAGGCTTACTAGGGACACGTTGTGGTCTATGTATTCACACATGTATTACGATTTCCGGATAACACAATTATAGCATGAACAATAGACAATTATCATGAACAAAGAAATATAATAATAACCATTTATTATTGCCTCTAGGGCATATTTCCAACAGTCTCCCACTTGCACTAGAGTCAATAATCTAGTTACATTGTGATGAATCGAACACCCATTGCGTCCTGGTGTTGATCATGTTTTGCTCTAGGGAGAGGTTTAGTCAACGGATCTGCTACATTCAGGTCCGTATGTACTTTACAAATATCTATGTCTCCATTTTGAACACTTTCACGAATGGAGTTGAAGCGACGCTTGATATGCCTGGTCTTCCTGTGAAATCTGGGCTCCTTCGCAAGGGCAATAGCTCTAGTGTTGTCACAGAAGAGAGTCATCGGGCCCGACGCATTGGGAATCACCCCTAGGTCGGTAATGAACTCCTTCATCCAGACTGCTTCCTGTGCTGCCTCCGAGGCTGCCATGTACTCCGCTTCACATGTAGATCCCGCCACGACGCTTTGCTTGCAACTGCACCAGCTTACTGCTCCTCCATTCAAAATATACACATATCCGGTTTGTGACTTCGAGTCATCCAGATCTGTGTCGAAGCTAGCGTCGACGTAACCCTTTACGACGAGCTCTTCATCACCTCCATAAACGAGAAACATATCCTTAGTCCTCTTTAGGTACTTCAGGATATTCTTGACCGCTGTCCAGTGTTCCATGCCGGGATTACTTTGGTACCTTCCTACCAAACTTACGGCAAGGTTTACATCAGGTCTGGTACACAGCATGGCATACATAATAGACCCTATGGCCGAGGCATAGGGGATGACACTCATCTTTTCTCTATCTTCTGCCGTGGTCGGGCATTGAGCCGTGCTCAATTGCACACCTTGCAATACAGGCAACAACCCCTTCTTGGACTGATCCATATTGAACTTCTTCAATATCTTTTCAAGGTACGTACTTTGTGAAACACCAATGAGGCGTCTTGATCTATCTCTATAGATCTTGATGCCTAATATATAAGCAGCTTCTCCAAGGTCCTTCATTGAAAAACACTTATTCAAGTAGGCCTTTATACTTTCCAAGAATTCTATATCATTTCCCATCAATAGTATGTCATCCACATATAATATGAGAAATGCTACAGAGCTCCCACTCACTTTCTTGTAAACACAGGCTTCTCCATAAGTCTGTGTAAACCCAAACGCTTTGATCATCTCATCAAAGCGAATGTTCCAACTCCGAGATGCTTGCACCAGCCCATAGATTGAGCGCTGGAGCTTGCATACTTTGTTAGCAATCTTAGGATCGACAAAACCTTCCGGCTGCATCATATACAATTCTTCCTTAAGGAAGCCGTTAAGGAATGCCGTTTTGACGTCCATCTGCCATATCTCATAATCATAGTATGCAGCAATTGCTAACATGATTCGGACGGACTTCAGCTTCGCTACGGGTGAGAAAGTCTCATCGTAGTCAACCCCTTGAACTTGTCGATAACCCTTAGCGACAAGTCGAGCCTTATAGATGGTCACATTACCATCCGCGTCTGTCTTCTTCTTAAAGATCCATTTATTTTCTATGGCTCGCCGATCATCGGGCAAGTCAGTCAAAGTCCATACTTCATTTTCATACATGGATCTTATCTCGGATTTCATGGCTTCTAGCCATTTGTCGGAATCCGGGCACGCCATCGCTTCTTCATAGTTCGAAGGTTCACCATTGTCTAACAACATGATTTCCAGGACAGAGTTGCCGTACCACTCTGGTGCGGAACGTGTCCTTGTGGACCTACGAAGTTCAGTAGTAACTTGATCCGAAGCTTCATGATCATCATCATTAACTTCCTCGCCAGTCGGTGTAGGCACCACAGGAACATCTTCCCGCGCAGCGGTACTTTTCGGTTCGGAAGGGGTGACTATCACCTCATCAAGTTCCACTTTCCTCCCACTTAATTCTTTCGAGAGAAACTCTTTCTCCAGAAAGGACCCATTCTTGGCAACGAAGATCTTGCCTTCGGATCTGAGGTAGAAGGTATACCCAATGGTTTCCTTAGGGTATCCTATGAAGACGCATTTTTCCGATTTGGGTTCGAGCTTTTCAGGTTGAAGTTTCTTGACATAAGCATCGCATCCCCAAACTTTTAGAAACGACAGCTTAGGTTTCTTCCCAAACCATAATTCCCTATTTAAAGTGAATGCGGCAGTCTCTAAAGCATAGCCCCAAAATGAGAGCGGTAGATCGGTAAGAGACATCATAGATCGCACCATATCCAATAGAGTGCGATTACAACGTTCGGACACACCATTTCGCTGAGGTGTTCCAGGCGGCGTGAGTTGTGAAATGATTCCACATTTCCTTAAGTGTGCACCAAATTCGTGACTCAAATATTCTCCTCCACGATGTGATCGTAAGAATTTTATTTTCCTGTCACATTGATTCTCAACCTCACTCTGAAATTCCTTGAACTTTCCAAAGGTTTCAGACTTGTGTTTCATTAGGTAGACATACCCATATCTACTTAAGTTATCAGTGAGAGTGAGAACATAACGATATCCTCCGCGAGCCTCAACACTCATTGGACCGCACACATCGGTATGTATGATTTCCAATAAGTTGGTTGCTCGCTCCATTGTTCCGAAGAACGGAGTCTTGGTCCTTACCCATGAGGCATGGTTCGCATGTGTCAAATGATTCGTAATCAAGAGACTCCAAAAGTCCATCTGCATGGAGCTTCTTCATGCGTTTGACACCAATATGACCAAGGCGGCAGTGCCACAAGTATGTGGGACTATCGTTATCAACTTTACATCTTTTGGTATGCACACTATGAATATGTGTAACATCACGTTCGAGATTCATCAAGAATAAACCATTGACCAACGGGGCATGACCATAAAACATATCTCTCAAATAAATAGAACAACCATTATTCTCGGATTTAAATGAGTAGCCATCTCGAATTAAACGAGATCCAGATACAATGTTCATGCTCAAAGCTGGCACTAAATAACAATTATTGAGGTTTAAAACTAATCCCGTAGGTAGATGCAGAGGTAGCGTGCCGACGGCGATCACATCGACCTTGGAACCATTCCCGACGCGCATCGTCACCTCGTCCTTTGCCAGTCTCCGTTTATTCCGCAATTCCTGTTTTGAGTTACAAATATGAGCAACCGCACCGGTATCAAATACCCAGGAGCTACTACGAGTACTGGTAAGGTACACATCAATTACATGTATATCACATATACCTTTGGTGTTGCCGGCCTTCTTGTCCGCTAAGTATTTGGGGCAGTTCCGCTTCCAGTGACCACTTCCCTTGCAATAAAAGCACTCAGTCTCAGGCTTGGGTCCATTCTTTGACTTCTTCCCGGCAACTGGCTTACCGGGCGCGGCAACTCCCTTGCCGTCCTTCTTGAAGTTCTTCTTACCCTTGCCCTTCTTGAACTTAGTGGTTTTATTCACCATCAACACTTGATGTTCTTTTCTGATCTCCACCTCCGCTGATTTCAGCATTGAATATACCTCAGGAATGGTCTTTTCCATCCCCTGCATATTGAAGTTCATCACAAAGCTCTTGTAGCTTGGTGGAAGTGACTGAAGGATTCTGTCAATGACCGCGTCATCCGGGAGATTAACTCCCAGCTGAGACAAGCGGTTGTGTAACCCAGACATTCTGAGTATGTGCTCACTAACAGAACTATTCTCCTCCATTTTACAGCTGAAGAACTTGTCGGAGACTTCATATCTCTCGACCCGGGCATGAGCTTGGAAAATCATTTTCAACTCTTCGAACATATCATATGCTCCATGTTTCTCAAAACGCTTTTGGAGACCCGGTTCTAAGCTGTAAAGCATGCCGCACTGAATGAGGGAGTAATCATCAGCACGTGATTGCCAAGCGTTCATAACGTCTTGGTTCTCTGGGATTGGTGCTTCACCTAGCGGTGCTTCTAAGACATAATCTTTCTTGGCAGCTATGAGGATGATCCTCAGGTTCCGGACCCAGTCCGTATAGTTACTTCCATCATCTTTCAGCTTGGTTTTCTCTAGGAACGCATTGAAGTTGAGGACAACGTGGGCCATTTGATCTACAAGACATAGTGTAAAGATTTTAGACTAAGTTCATGATAATTAATTTCATCTAATCAAATTATTCAATGAACTCCCACTCAGATAGACATCCCTCCAGTCATCTAAGTGAAACATGATCCGAGTTAACTAGGCCGTGTCCGATCATCACGTGAGACGGACTAGTCAAGATCGGTGAACATGTCCATGTTGATCGTATCTTCTATACGACTCATGCTCGACCTTTCGGTCCTCCGTGTTCCGAGGCCATGTCTGTACATGCTAGGCTCGTCAAGTCAACCTAAGTGTATTGCGTGTGTTCCGAGGCCATGTCTGTACATGCTAGGCTCGTCAACACCCGTTGTATGCGAACGTTAGAATCTATCACACCCGATCATCACGTGGTGCTTCGAAACAACGAACCTTCGCAACGGTACACAGTTAGGGGGAACACTTTCTTGAAATTATTATAAGGGATCATCTTACTTACTACCGTCGTTCTAAGCAAATAAGATGCAAAACATGATAAACATCACATGCAATCAAATAGTGACATGATATGGCCAATATCATTTTGCTCCTTTGATCTCCATCTTCGGGGCACCATGATCATCTTCGTCACCGGCATGACACCATGATCTCCATCATTGTGTCTTCATGAAGTTGTCACGCCAACGATTACTTCTACTTCTATGGCTTACGCGTTTAGCAATAAAGTAAAGTAATTTACATGGCGTTATTCAATGACACGCAGGTCATACAAAATAATAAAGACAACTCCTATGGCTCCTGCCGGTTGTCATACTCATCGGCATGCAAGTCGTGATTCCTATTACAAGAATATGATCAATCTCATACATCACATATATCATTCATCACATCTTCTGGCCATATCACTTCACAAGGCACATGCTGCAAAAACAAGTTAGACGTCCTCTAATTGTTGTTGCAAGTTTTTTTACGTGGCTTGTATAGGTTTCTAGCAAGAACGTTTCTTACCTACGTAAAACCACAACGTGATATGCCAATTTCTATTTACCCTTCATAAGGACCCTTTTCATCGAATCCGTTCCGACTAAAGTGGGAGAGACAGACACCCGCTAGCCACCTTATGCAACTAGTGCATGTCAGTCGCTGGAACCTGTCTCACGTAAGCGTACGTCTAAGGTCGGTCCGGGCCGCTTCATCCCACAATACCGCCGAAACAAGATAAGACTAGTAGCGGCAAGAAGAATTGGCAACATCAACGCCCACAACTACTTTGTGTTCTACTCGTGCATAGTAACTACGCATAGCCCTGGCTCATGATGCCACTGTTGGGGATCATAGCAGAAATTTAAAATTTCCTACGCATCACCAAGATCCATCTATGGAGTATAATAGCAACGAGGGGAAAGGAGTGCATCTACATACCCTTGTAGATCGCGTGCGGAAGCGTTCCAATGAACGGGGTTGATGGAGTCGTACTCGCCGTGATCCAAATCACCGATGACCGAGTGTCGAACGGACGGCACCTCCGCGTTCAACACACGTACGGAGCAGCGACGTCTCCTCCTTCTTGATCCAGCAAGGGGGAATGAGAGGTTGATGGAGATCCAGCAGCACGACGGCGTGGTGGTGGATGTAGCGGGACCTCGGCAGGGCTTCGCCGAGCTTCTGCGAGAGGGAGAGGTGTTGCAGGGGAGGAGGGAGGCGACAAAGGCTGTCATGTTGCTGCCCTCCCTCCCCCCTTTATATAGACCCCCTGGGAGGGGGGCGCCGGCCAAGAACCCACCTATGGGGGGGGGGCGGCGGCCAAGGGGGGGGGAACTTCCCCCCCAAGTCAAGTGGGGCGCCCCCCACCCTAGGGTTTCGAACCCTAGGCGCAGGGGGGAGGCCCATGGGGGGCGCCCCAGCCCACTAAGGGCTGGTTCCCTTCCCACTTCACCCCATGGGGCCCTCCGAGACAGGTGGCCCCACCCGGTGGACCCCCGGGACCCTTCTGGTGGTCCCGGTACAATACCGATAACCCCCGAAACTTTCCCGGTGGCCAAAACTGGACTTCCTATATATAATTCTTCAGCTCCGGACCATTCCGGAACTCCTCGTGACGTCCGAGATCTCATTCAGGACTCCGAACAACTTTCGGGTTTCCGCATACTCATATCTCTACAACCCTAGCGTCACCGAACCTTAAGTGTGTAGACCCTACGGGTTCGGGAGACATGAACATGACCGAGACGCCTCTCCGGTCAATAACCAACAGCGGGATCTGGATACCCATGTTGGCTCCCACATGTTCCACGATGATCTCATCGGATGAACCACGATGTCGAGGATTCAATCAATCCCGTATACAATTCCCTTTGTCAATCGGTATGTTACTTGCCCGAGATTCGATCGTCGGTATCCCAATACCTTGTTCAATCTCGTTACCGGCAAGTCTCTTTACTCGTACCGTAATGCATGATCCCGTGACTAACTCCTTAGTCACATTGAGCTCATTATGATGATGCATCACCGAGTGGGCCCAGAGATACCTCTCCGTCATACGGAGTGACAAATCCCAGTCTCGATCCGTGCCAACCCAACAGACACTTTCGGAGATACCCTTAGTGTACCTTTATAGTCACCCAGTTACGTTGTGACGTTTGGCACACCCAAAGCACTCCTACGGTATCCGGGATTTGCATGATCTCATGGTCTAAGGAGAAGATACTTGACATTGGAAAAGCTCTAGCAAACGAACTACACGATCTTTGAGCTATGCCTAGGATTGGGTCTTGTCCATCACATCATTCTCCTAATGATGTGATCCCGTTATCAATGACATCCAATGTCCAGAGACAGGAAACCATGACTATCTGTTGATCAACGAGCTAGTCAACTAGAGGCCTACTAGGGACATGTTGTGGTCTATGTATTCACACATGTATTACGATTTCCGGATAACACAATTATAGCATGAACAATAGACAATTATCATGAACAAAGAAATATAATAATAACCATTTATTATTGCCTCTAGGGCATATTTCCAACAGCCATGGCCTCCCTTGCCATTGCGACAACTCCACGGGTGTCTCTTTTCGACTTACCTAATGAGAACATCACCGCCAAGTGCCTCATGGCTAAAGCCACCAACAAGGTAACCCCCAACATCAAAACTACCATCATTAATAATCCTTGTTTGATGGATTGCATTGATGAACATGAGGGGTCTAGTGTGGAGGAGAATGAATTTGAGTCTTTTATAAGTAAGCTCAAGGGTAAATCCAAGAAGCACTTCGTTGCTCTCTTGGAAAAACTTGGTGAAGCCAATGACATGATCGAGGCTCACGAAGATACCATCTCTAAGATGGAAGGGCATAGTCGTGACTATGCCGATGAGATTTCAGATCTTTCCAATGCTCTTGAGGAAGAGCGAGGTCTTCGTTTGGCTCTTGAGGAGTCATACAACGATGACCATGCTAAATTAAAGAAAGATCTTGATCATGCACTTGTTGTTTCTCGTGTGCTAAACTCCGAGAAGGCCAAGCTTGGGGTTGATCTTGTTAGACTCACGGAGGAGCTTGATATACTTGACAAGGCTCACAAGGCCTTGAAAGGTGTTCATGCTAGCCTCAAGGAGTCTCATGATCAACTCCAAGTGAAGCTAACCAAGGAGAAAGCCACGTTTCCTCACATGGTTTTAATTGATAATGCAAATGCTACTAACCCATGTTGTGAGCATGTGCATCTTGTTGAGGAGAATGCAAAGTTGAAGAAGCAACTTGAGAAAGGCCTTGTGTCGTGCATACAAGGTGAGAAGAACCTCAACAACCTTTTGAGCAATCAAAAAGAAGGTGTGGCCAAGGAAGGGATTGGGTTCGCACCCGTGTCCAAGAACAAGAAGAAGAATGACAAGACCAAACAACCTCCCCCTCTCAAGCCAAATTTTTTGAAGGAGGGAGAGGGTTCTTCCAAGGAGAAGAAGAACAGTGTGAAGGGTGCTGGTGTCAAGAAGGGAAATGCCACCCCTTCCAACAAAGCTGGCGACTTTAACCCTTCTTATGTGTTGTGCCGTGCTAGTGATGGGCATGTTTATGCCAAATTTGTTGGTTCTCTTTATGAGTACATTGAATGGTGTATTTGGGTTCCTAAGACCCTTGTCACTAACATCAAAGGACCCATTACAAAATGGGTACTGTCGTGGAATTGTCACGGCAGATGTCCTCGAACTAGGACTTAGTCGTGGAACCATCGCAACTAGGAAGCTTGAAGGGGTTAAGTGGGACAAGGAACACGAGGGTTTATACTGGTTCGGCTCCTTACGGTGAAGGTAAAAGCCTACGTCCAGTTTGAGGTGGTATTAATTAGGGTTTCGAGGACCAGGGAGCTAAACTGCTATGCCTGGCTCTCGATGAGATCTTGCCCTCCTCTAAACCGCTGCCGGGTCGTCCCTTTATACAGGGAGGCTGACGCCCAGCAGCTCTCAGAGTCCCGGCCGGCTCATAAGAGTGTCCGGCTCGGACTCTCAGCTATTCTTGCCTTGCACTACAAGTTCTACCATGATAATGATTGTAACTACGGGCCTTAAGCCATATCCGGGTCTTAAGCCCATCTTTGGCCCACCGTCTTCAAGCTTGGCGCCGGGCTTCTGGCAATGACCATATGAGTAACCCGGCCCCTCCTGGCGGGTGACTCTAAGGTCTATATCCTCAACATTAGGCCCCAGATTGATTTGAGCCGGCTCATGTCAATCTTCAATTCTTTCGTCAGAAAAAATCTCCGGCTTACCATTTGTGTGAAGGCCATAACCCGGCGTGACGTCATTCTCTGGACTCCGGGTAATCCGCCGTGACGTCATCTTCCATTAAGCCCATTTTTTAATACGCCAGATCCGCAACGGATCTTATCTTTACTGTCATCCCGAAAATCGAGGCGTTTCGTGGGGAGATAACCGCGCCGTGGTCTCCTTGATTCTCGCGCCCACTTATGAGCTCGCCCTTATAAATAGGCCGGCCCGACGGGCCTTCAGCCACTCTTCTTCCTCCTCGCGCCACTGTTCCTCTGCTCGAGCTCGAACTCCACCGCCGCCGCCGCGCCCCCGGTCTTCGTCAACCTTGGCCGGTGCATCACCCTGACTCGGTCCAGAAAAACGGCGGCGACCCCCGCACCTCTTCAGCACCGGTAAGTCCTCACTACCCCGTAGAACAGATCTGCAGTAGGGTTCATCCGTGTTCGTCCGTGTTCGTCGCCGTCGCCCACAAGCTCCGGTAGTTCTCATTGTTACTGCCCCTGTTTGATCTTAGCCTTGTATAGAACCACTGCGGTAGATGTTTTAGCATCCATTTCACACGCAAGTAAACTCCTCCTTCACTGCATAAAGGCATCATTCGAGCCCAAGAAGCGTCTGCTTTTAGGTCTAGAAATTTTCTTTTTACCCGACCATTTTGATCCAAAATATTTACCGCAAAGTGTGAAACCTGTTTTCACCACACTTAGTAAAAAACTGCACTCATTGAGTCATGGCAGTTTATATTTCCGGCTTAAAGAAACCACGCCTCGTAGAATCTTCCGACTCAAAGGAAACCATGCGCCATAGAATTTTCCGGCTCATCTGTGATAAGGCCATAGACAAATTGAATTACTCTTGACATCTTTTTTGCGGCTTAGATAACTCAATGTACTCAGATATATATCATTAGGCCCCTCCGTAAGCCGCCACTTAACACTGAACTATAACTTTCCTCTGGCTTATACTTAAACTGGACGTTTCCTTTTATCATAGGCTGCCGACTTTCACCATGCCTCCCAAGGCTCCTAAGGCCTCCATCACTTGCAATTGGATGAGGTCCAACGTCACCAATGAGACCTTAGCGGATTTTGTCAAGTCAGGCCACCTGCCCAAGAAGGATGTCATGTCCTACCGTGCCCCTGACCCGTCAGAGGAGATACCACAGCCAAAGGATGGAGAGGTGGTCATTTTTGCGGATCACATGAGCCGGGGCTTCGCACCGCCCTGCTCAAAGTTTTTCAGAGACGTTCTGAATTTCTTCGATCTGCGGCCTCAGGACATAGGACCCAACTCAGTGTCCAATATCTGCAACTTCCAAGTGTTCTGCGAGGTTTACCTTGGAGAAGAACCTAGTCTGCTGCTCTTCAGAGAGCTTTTTTACTTGAACCGTCAGAATGAGTGTGCCAATGGGCCAAGTCTGGAGCTAGGTGGCATCTCCATTCAACGGCGGAGGGACTGACTTTTCCCGTACGCAGAGCCGCCAAGCCACCCCAAAGACTGGAATCTGACATGGTTCTACTGCCAAGACACGTCGCCGGCTGATGAAAGTCCGTTGCCCGGCTTTCGCCCCTCGCGTCTGGAGTCAACACACCCACTGTCAGACAAGCTGACTCAAGCGGAGCGCCAGCCTCTGCTCCCCACCATAAACAATATCAAGGCTCTTCTGGGTAATGGTCTCAACGGAATCGATCTGGTCCGGGTCTGGATCTCCTGGCGGGTGATCCCATTGAGCCGCCGCCCCGGCTTAATGTGTGAGTACACGGGCCGAAAGGATGACCCCCAGAGACATAGCCGCAACGATCTTCCTGAAGATGTTGCAGAGGAGATGACCAAGGCTCTCTTGAACGAGAGCCTGGCAGATTGCGGGAGGACCGGGTTAGCCCCCTTCTGCAAGATCAACCCAGCCCCAGCAGTAAGCCACTGATTTGAACATTTTATCTTTATCTACAGATAACCTTCATCTGAATCTTTAAGAAATCATCATTGTATTTTTCAGGCTGATGACAAATTCTGGCGGGTCAAATATGACCATGAGGCGGCCAAGAAGGCCAGAAAGGCGAAGAAAGCCGCCAAGAAAGCCGCTCCCCGCAAGAAGGGAAGTAGGCCAACTGCTTCGGAGCTGATGCAACTAAGCGACAGCTCCGAGTCAGAGGTAACCCCTAAACCTGTAAGCTCTTGTTGTGTTTATTGTTTATTTCTTGTCCGCCTTACCAACACTTGTTCATCAACAGGATGACACCGGAGCAAGTAACCCGGTGGTTGAAGAGGTAATGTCACTTTCCTCCGACTCGGAGCCCTTGCCAAGGCTGAAAGTCCGAAGGGTAACTGTCATGGAATTGTCATGGCAGATGCCCTAGAGCTAGGACTTAGTCGTGGAGCCATCGCAACTAGGAAGCTTGAAGGGATTAATGCGGGACAAGGAACACGAGGGTTATACTGGTTCGGCCCCTTACAGTGAAGGTGAAAGCCTACGTCCAGTTTGAGGTGGTATTGATTGGGGTTACGATCACCAGGGAGCTAAACTGCTATGCCCGGCTCTCGATGAGATTGTTGTCGTCCCTAAACCGCTGCCGGGTCGTCCCTTTATATAGGGAGGCTGACGCCCAGCAGCCCTTAGAGTCCCGGCCGGCTCATAAGAGTGTCCGGCTCGGACTCTCAACTATACTTGCCTTACACTACAAGTTCTTCCATAATAATGATTGTAACTACGGGCTTTAAGCCATATCCGGGTCTTAGCCCATCTCTGGCCCATCATCTTCGAGCTTGGCTCCGGGCTCCTGGCAACGACCATACGAGTAACCCGGTCCCTCCTGGCGGGTGACTCTAAGGTCTATATCCTCAACATTAGGCCCCAGATTGATTTGAGCCGGCTCATGTCAATCTTCAACTCTGCTGACAGAAAAAATCTCCGGCTTACCATTCATGTGAAGGCCATAACCCGGCGTGACGTCATCCTCTGGACTCCGGATAATCCACCGTGACGTCATCTTCCATTAAGCCCGTTTTTTACTCCACCAGATCCGCAACGGATCTTTGCTTTTACTGCCATTCCAAAAATCGAGGCGTCGTGGGGGGGAGATAACCACGCCGTGGTCTCCTTGAATCTCGCGCCCGCTTATGACCTTGCCTTATAAATAGGCCGGCCCGACGGGCTCTTCTCACGCTCCCTTCTTCCTCCTCGCGCCGCTGCCTTTCTCACTGAGCTCGCACTCCGCCGCCGTCGTCTCGCCTCCGGTCTTCGTCAACCTTGGCCGCTGCATCAACCTGACTCGGACCAGATAAACGGCGGCGACTCCCGCACCTCTTCAGCTCCGGTAAGTTCTCACCACCCCGTAGAGTAGATCTGCAGTAGGGTTTCTCCACGTTCTTCGTGTTCATCACCATTGCCCGCAAGTTCGGTAGTTCCCCTTGTTACTGCTCCTGCTTGATGTTAGTCCTGCATAGAACTAGTGCGGCAGTTGTTTAGGACTCATTTCAAATGCCCGTAGATCTCTTTCTACTGCATGAATACCTCGTTCGAGCTCAAGAACATCCCCTGTGCCCGTATTTTAGGTCTAGAAAATTTTCTTTGGACCGACCATTTTGATCCAAAAAAGTTACTGCAGTATGTGAAACCTGTTTCACCACACTTAGTAAAAACTGCAACCATTGAGTCTTGGCGGCTTATAATTCCGGTTTAAAGAAAACCATGCTTCGTAGATTCCTTCGGCTTAACTGTGATAAGGCCGTAGATCATCAACTTATTCTGAATGCCCCTGCGGCTTAAGTAACCCACTGTACCTGAGTATATATCATTAGTCCCCTTCATAAGCCGCCACCTTAGTTTGGAACTGTAGATCTCCGGCTTATAATTAACCCGGACATTTTTCCTTTTTTGTCATAGACCACCAACTTTCACCATGCCTCCCAAGGCTCCCATCACTTGCAACTGGATGAGGTCCAACGTCACCAACGAGACCCTAGCCAATTTTGTTAAGTCCGGATATTTACCTAAGAAGGAAATCATGTCCTACCGTGCCCCTGACCCGTCAGAAGAGAGACCACAACCAAAGGACGGGGAGGTAGTGATTTTCGCAGATCATATGAGCCGGGGCTTCGCACCGCCCGGCTCAAAGTTTTTCAGGGACGTGCTCAACTTCTTCGACTTGCGGCCTCAAGATATAGGACCCAACTCCGTATCCAACATCTGCAATTTCCAAGTCTTTTGCGAAGTGTACCTTGGAGAAGAGCCTAGTCTGCTGCTCTTCAGAGAGCTGTTTTACTTAAACCGCCAGAATGAGTGCGCCAACGGGCCAAGTCTGGAGTTAGGTGGCATTTCCATCCAGCGGCGTAGGGACTGTCTTTTCCCTTACGCAGAGCCGCCGAGCCACCCCAAGGACTGGAACATGACCTGGTTCTACTGCCAAGACACGTCCCCGGCTGATGAAAGCCCACTGCCCGGCTTTCGCCCAACACGTCTGGAGCCGACTCACCCACTGTCAGACAAGCTGACTCAAGCGGAGCGCCAGCCTCTGCTTCCTACTATCAACAAAATCAAAGCCCTCCTGGGCAACGGTCTGAACGGAATCGACCTGGTCCGGGTCTGGATCTCATGGCGGGTGATCCCATTAAGCCGCCGCCCCGGCTTAATGTGTGAGTACACCGGGCGAAAGGATGACCCTCAGAGGCACAGCCGCAATGATCTTCCAGAAGACGTTGCAGAGGAGGAGACCAAGGCTCTTTTAAACGAGAGCCTGGCAGACTGCGGAAGGACCGGGTTAGCCCCCTTCTGCAAGACCAATCCAGCCCCAGTGGTAAGCCGCTGACTTTAACTTTTTATCTTCGTCTGCATATAACCTTCATCTAAACCTGTTTTAAGAATTCCTCATTGTATTTTTCAGGCTGATGATAAGTTCTGGCGGGTCAAGTATGACCATGAGGCGGCCAAGAAGGCCAGGAAGGCGAAGAAAGCCGCCAAGAAAACCGCCCCTCGCAAAAAAGGAAGCAGACCTACTGCTTCGGAGCTGATGCAATTAAGCGACAGCTCCGAGTCAGAGGTAACTCTTAAGCCTTTAAATTCTTGCTGTATTTGTTGTTTGTTGCTGTCCGCCTTATCAACACTTGCCCATTGACAGGATGACACCGGCGCCAGTAACCCGGTGGTTGAAGAGGTAATGTCACTTTCCTCCGACTCGGAGCCCTTGCCACAGCTGAAAGTCCGAAGGGTAACCCGGAAAGTAAGCTTTTCACATCCTTTAGCTCATCAAGACCCTCAATTTCTTTTGAAGCAACAGGTTCACAAAAGCCGGCGTCACACCCGGACCAACAAGGACACCAACCTCTCCACCGGGTTACCCGACGCAACAAGGAAGCGCCGAACTGAGGTTATTTCCCACTTGTACCCTTTTCACCCGTTGGCGGGTGTTATTCGTCAGCCACTCAACTCTTCTGACTCCAATTATCAGGAGACCTCCCCCTCTTCGGGTGACTCCATGCAGTCAAATCTGCCGGCTTTCAAGACCGCACCCGGGTAACAACAATCATCTCATGTTGTTCTGATCTTTACTCATATGCTTTGTACTAACCTTTGTTGTTCTTTTCAGTGCCCAAGCAAAGCTCACCAAGAGGGTGAAGAAAACCAAGTCGGCTGGAGTGCCGGATTTGCCTGAGCCGGCGGTGACAGTCCAAGAACCGCCAGCTGCCTCCGCCCCCGAAGCCGCCACTCCAATGGACACGGCACCTGAAGCCACCGCCCCAACTACCAAGGCAACGACCGAAGCTTCGGTTAACCCAGAGGCCTCCGGCTCAGCTCCACCAGCAGACGACCCGGACGTGGTAATTACCCGGACGGAGTATGTTGAGCCGGGGAGACCGACCGTATTGGCCAAGTGCTCCGCTAAGGGGGAGTTACTGCAGCCCCACCAGGCGAATCTGGACCTCTCCAACTACAGCAACCTGAGCATTGGAGAGCTCGTCTCTGGCTACATCAGCCAAGTACACAAGAGCCGGGACGCCGAGGTCGCCATGGTAAACCAGATTCAGCAAAAATCTGAGGTATCCTTCTGCTATCTTCTTACTTACTGCATAATTACCTTTGCCATGCTAGCCCCCAAGTCGACGACTTATGATTTGAATATGTTGTAGACTTAGGTTCCGGCTTACTCAATTGAGCCAGCAGTATGTAGATAGATACGTTCAATATGCATTAGCCCCCAAGTGCCAAGTGTCTTTGCTTGGAAAGTGCTTGGGACTTATATAGTAACTGCTCATGTCATAACCCGGAAATTTATACAGGCTGTGGGCAAGAAGCTAGAGGCGGACCTTGCGGATCTCAAGAGCCGGCTGAAGATGCAGGAGATGGAGACCCGGAAGGCAAACGCCAAGTTTGTATCCAGCATTGCCACGCAAGAAAAGTTAAAGACCGAGTTTGATGCTGAGAGAAAAGCCTGGGCCGAAGAGAAGGCCGCACTGGTGACCCGGGCGGAACAGGCGGAGAAGGCTCTCTCTGAGAAGACCGCCGAGCTCTCCGGCCTAAAGCGCCAGGTTTCCCAAATGGTGGCCGCCATCTTCGGTAAGTCGCCTCACCGGCTTTCATTCATGTTAGAATGTTTACATCTCATGATTCATCCTTGTCGCCGGCTTATCTGATTCTGTTAAACAGGTCCCAGAAGTGCCAACCTCAACCAGAGCGTGGTCACCAAGCTAAAGGCCGTGTACACCCTGGTGGAACAGCTCTACACCGGGTCACAGCGCGCCTTAGCGGTGGTGGCCCTATCCAACGAGGTGCCGACTCACCTGGCAGAAGTCCTGCGCCGGCTCGCCGTTCTGCCTCAATGGATCCAAGAGCTGCGACGGGCCTCTGCGAGAGCCGGAGCGATCGCCGCGCTGAGCCGGGCCAAGGCATTCCTGCCGGAGCTAGACCCGGCAGACATCGCCCTGGGTTATCCAAGCCTGAAGGAAGACGGCTCAGCTTTCGACCAGAAGGATTTCGCAGCCTGCGTGAAGGCGGTACGCCCAGTGGCCACTCTTATCGGGAACGACACAGACCTGACCAAGTACCAGCCGGGTTATGATGCGGAGAATCAGAGGATTCCAACCCCTCGCTATGAAGCTCTCAACCTGATCCCGCCGGCTCGGCAGCACACTTTCGCCCCGGAGATTGACCCGGCCGGGTTAATTGACGAAGAAGCCCAATTCGAAGCTCTCAGCGGCATCGACTGGAAGTCATCAACCTTCGAGGTCTTGGGATCAGCCGGAGGAGAAGATAGGAATGAGCCGGGGACTTCAACTCAGCGGGCATCATAATTTGGCTGGCGGTTTATCCAACAATGTTCCACCTTGCTAGACTTGATGAGTTTTTGTAATAGAGTAGGTGCAACAGTTCATCTCTGCCGTGCCATCGTGCACGTATTGAATGCGAAAAGTCCTTTGAAGTTATCTCTTTTGATGTTTCTCCGGGTCATAATCGTCCCTTTGTTTTTCTCAACTTCAAAGGTGTGCCTTTAAGTGTCCTGCATAGAAAGGCAAATCACAAGTCTCGAGGCGGCTTACCGCCCTGAGAGTCAGGTGTTTTGGATAGATAACCCGGGATATGAATCAAAAAGGACTGGTCCTCAATTATATCCTTAACACAGCCGTAATAATACACTTAGCGGCCTGTAAGCATACTTCCGGTTTAGATAACCCGGGTAACAAGGTTGGTATCTTAACTCCGATTTACCTGTCGTAATGACACCCATGGCGTTCAACGAACACTGTAAACCAAAGTTAAGCCGGTAAAGTGAGACCCGGCCGTACACACCCTGCCATAATCAGAGTAAACTTGTGATAAAGCAGAGGAACTTTGGGGGCTTCCGGTTCGAATACGACCAGAGACCCGGCCCAAAGGGGTTAAGCCAAGATTCGGATACGATCATATAGCCCCCAGTGGGTGTGGCGATGCCAATCAAGAGGGTACCGACAGCTATGTTCTCTTTGGTTCGAATACGACCCATGTTTGAACAGGAAGCCCCCAAGTGATTTTAAGAATTGTTTAGCGACGCTGATTCGAATACGATCCACGTCGGTTCTCAGAGGGGTTAAACTATGATTCAAATATGACCAAAGATAACCTCCCAATGAGCTCGGCACTTTGCCAATCAAATGGGTATCGACAGCTATGTTCTCTTTGGTTCGAATACGACCCATGTTTGAACAGGAAGCCCCCAAGTGACTTTACTGCTTACGGCTAGATTCGAATACGATCATAAACCGGATCCTCCTTTAAGTCATCACGTAATCGTGCAATAAGAACAACACGTTTATATTTGGAGGAGAAAAAAGGACAGAGGTCCTGCTTTATTGCTTATCATAATATATACACAGCTGAGAGAAATATGTACACCATGAGAGCCGGTGGCTCAAGTGTAGTAAGGCCGAAGCTGAGCTATGTTCCACGGCCGACGGGTCTCTTCCTCCGACTTACGTGAATCTTTGTGCTCCCGAATGTCAATGAGGTAATATGACCCGTTGTGCAAGTTCTTGCTGACCACAAAGGGCCCTTCCCAAGGTGGGGATAACTTGTGTGCATCTGTTTGATCCTGGATGAGCCGGAGCACAAGGTCGCCTTCCTGGAAGACCCGGGATTTGACCCGGCGGCTATGATAACGGCGCAGGTCTTGTTGGTAAATCGCTGAACGGGCTGCTGCCACATCACGCTGTTCGTCCAACGAGTCAAGAGCATCTTGACGCGCCTGTTCATTATCCGTCTCAACGTAAGCCGCCACGCGAGGTGAGTCGTGACGGATGTCACTAGGAAGGACTGCTTCTGCTCCATAAACCATGAAGAAAGGCGTGAAGCCTGTAGACCTGTTAGGAGTAGTGTTGATACTCCATAAGACGGAGGGCAACTCCTCCACCCAACAACCCGGCGTACGCTGCAAAGGGACCAAAAGCCGGGGCTTGATGCCCTTCAGAATCTCCTGATTAGCTCTCTCAGCTTGACCATTGGATTGAGGATGTGCCACTGAGGAAACATCAAGTCGGATATGCTCTCGTTGACAAAACTCTTCCATGGCGCCTTTGGAAAGATTGGTGCCATTGTCAGTTATAATGCTGTGCGGAAAGCCAAAGCGGAAAATCACCTTTTTCATAAATTGAACCGCCGTGGCTGCATCGCACTTGCTAACTGGCTCAGCTTCCACCCACTTTGTGAATTTGTCCACTGCCACCAAGAGGTGGGTCTTCTTATCCTTGGACCTTTTAAAAGGCCCAACCATATCAAGCCCCCAGACCGCAAAGGGCCAAGTGATTGGGATCATCCTCAACTCCTGAGCCGGCACGTGAGCCCGTCGTGAGAACCTTTGGCAACCATCACATTTACTGACCAAGTCCTCTGCATCAGCATGAGCCGTCAACCAATAAAAACCATGACGGAAAGCCTTGGTCACAAGGGATTTTGAGCCGGCATGATGGCCACAATCCCCTTCATGGATCTCACGCAAGGTCTCTTGTCCTTCCTCAGGGGAGACACAACGCTGAAATGCCCCTGTAACACTGCGATGATGCAACTCGCCATCGATAACGATCATTGACTTAGCCCGCCGGGTTATTTGCCTGGCCAAAGTTTCATCCTCAGGCAACTCTCCCCGGGTTATGTTAGCCAGATATGGCATTGTCCAGTCTGGTATGACATGAAGAGCCGCCACCAGTCGTGCCTCCGAGTCAGGGATAGCCAAGTCTTCCTCTATAGGCAACTTAACTGAAGGGTTATACAGGACGTCCAGGAAAGTGTTAGGCGGCACCGGCTTTCGCTGAGAGCCTAGCCGGCTTAGAGCATCAGCCGCCTCGTTCTTCCTGTGATCAATGTGCTCCACTTGGTAGCCCTGAAAGTGCCCAGCAATGGCATCGACTTCGCGGCGATAAGCCGCCATTAGAGGGTCTTTAGAGTCCCACTTGCCGGATACTTGTTGAGCCACCAAGTCTGAGTCACCGAAGCACCTTACCCGGCTCAAGCTCATCTCCTTAGCCATCCGAAGACCGTGGAGCAAGGCCTCATACTCAGCCGCATTGTTAGTGCAAGGAATCATCAATTGTAACACATAATGGAACTTGTCACCTTTAGGGGAAGCCAATACAACGCCAGCCCCCGAGCCCTCCAACTGTCTGGACCCATCGAAGTGAATAGTCCAATATGTGTTATCCAGTTTTGCTCGGGCACTTGTGACTCTGTCCAATCATTGATGAAATCCACCAAGGCCTGAGATTTAACAGCAGTGCGTGGCACATATTTGAGACCATGAGGTCCAAGCTCTATAGCCCACTTAGCAATTCTCCCTGTGGCCTCTCTGTTTTGAATGATATCACCGAGGGGGGCAGAGCTGACCACAGTGATGGGATGACCCTGAAAATAATGCTTAAGTTTCGAGCTTGCCATGAACACACCATACACAAGCTTCTGCCAATGCGGGTACCGTTGCTTGGACTCAATGAGCACTTCGCTGACATAATAAACCGGCCGCTGAACTGGATGTTCCTTACCCGCCTCCTTGCACTCTACCACAATAGCCACACTGACGGCTCGTGCGTTTGCCGCCACATACAGTAGCAAGGGCTCCTTATCAACCGGAGCAGCAAGGACTGGGGGCTCTGCCAGCTGCTTCTTCAAATCCTCAAAGGCGGTATTAGCTGCATCATTCCAGACAAAGTTATCAGTTTTCTTCATCAACTGATATAAGGGCATGGCCTTCTCACCCAAACGGCTTATAAAGCGGCTTAAAGTAGCAATGCGAACCGCCAAGCGCTGAACGTCATTTATACACGCCGGCTTAGCCAGGGAGGTGATGGCCTTGATCTTCTCCGGGTTAGCCTCAATGCCCCTGTCAGAAACCAAGAAGCCCAAGAGTTTGCCTGCAGGAACACCAAAGACACACTTGGCCGGGTTAAGCATCATCTTATAGACCCGGAGATTTTCAAAGGTTTCCCTTAAATCATCTATCAGGGTTTCCTCTTTGATGGATTTAACCACAATATCGTCCACGTAAGCGTGAACATTGCGTCCGATTTGTTTATGAAGACAGTTCTGCACACAACGCTGGTAAGTCGCCTGTGCACACTTGAGTCCAAAGGGCATAGACACATAGCAGAAGGCTCCAAAGGGAGTGATGAACGTCGTCTTCTCCTGGTCCTTAACTGCCATCTTGATCTGGGCATAGACACTTGAGTCCGGGATGATGTGGAGAGCCGCCACCAGTCGTGCCTCCGGGTCAGGGACAGCCAAGTCTTCCTCTGTAGGAAACTTAACAGAAGGGTTATACAGGACATCCAAGAAAGGATTAGGCGGCACCGGCTTTCGCTGAGAGCCCAGCCGGCTTAGGGCATCAGCCGCCTCGTTCTTCCTGCGATCAATGTGCTCTACTTGGTAGCCCTGAAAGTGCCCAGCAATGGCATCAACCTCGCGGCGATAAGCCGCGATGAGAGGGTCCTTAGAGTCCCACATGCCGGATACTTGTTGAGCCACCAAGTCTGAATCGCCGAAGCACCTTACCCGGCTCAAGCTCATCTCTTTAGCCATCCGAAGACCGTGGAGCAAGGCCTCGTACTCAGCCGCGTTGTTAGTGCAAGGAAATAGCAACTGTAGCACATAATGGAACTTGTCACCTTTAGGGGAAGCCAACACGACTCCAGCCCCCGAGCCCTCCAACTGCCTAGACCCATCAAAGTGAATAGTCCAATATGTGTTATCCGGCTTCTGCTCGGGCACTTGTGACTCTGTCCAGTCATTGATGAAATCCACCAAGGCCTGAGATTTAACAACAGTGCGTGGCACGTATTTCAGACCCTGGGGTCCGAGCTCTATGGCCCACTTAGCCACTCTCCCTGTGGCCTCTCTGTTTTGAATGATATCACCTAGAGGGGCAGAACTGACCACAGTGATGGGATGACCCTGAAAATAATGCTTAAGTTTCCGGCTCGCCATGAACACACCATAAACAAGCTTCTGCCAATGCGGATACCGCTGCTTGGACTCAATGAGCACTTCGCTGACATAATAAACCGGCCGCTGAACCGGATGCTCCTTACCCTCCTCCTTGCGCTCCACCACCATAGCCACACTGACAGCTCGTGTATTCGCCGCCACATACAGTAATAAGGGCTCCTTATCAACCGGAGCAGCAAGGACGGGGGGCTCTGCCAGCTGCTTCTTCAAATCCTCAAAAGCAGTATTAGCTGCATCATTCCAGACGAAGTTATCAGTTTTCTTCATCAACTGATATAATGGCATGGCCTTCTCACCCAAACGGCTTATAAACCAGCTTAAAGCAGCGATGCGACCCGCCAAGCGCTGAACATCATTTATACACGCCGGCTTAGCCAGGGAGGTGATGGCCTTGATCTTCTCCGGGTTAGCTTCAATGCCTCTGTCAGAAACCAAGAAACCCAAGAGTTTGCCTGCAGGAACACCAAAAACACACTTGGCCGGGTTAAGCATCATCTTGTAAACCCGGAGATTATCAAAGGTTTCTCTCAAATCATCTATCAGGGTTTCCTCTTTTATAGATTTAACCACAATATCGTCCACATAAGCATGAACATTGCGCCCAATCTGTTTATGAAGACAGTTCTGCACGCAACGCTGATAAGTCGCGTGTGCACACTTGAGTCCAAAGGGCATGGACACATAGCAGAAGGCTCCAAAGGGAGTGATGAACGCCGTCTTCTCCTGGTCCTTAACTGCCATTTTAATCTGATGATATCCGGAATAAGCGTCCAGGAAACTTAAGCGCGCACAACCGGCCGTAGCATCAATGATTTGATCAATATGGGGAAGGGCAAAAGGATCAGCCGGACACGCCTTGTTTAAGTCCGTGTAGTCCACACACATCCGCCAAGTGCCGTTCTTCTTGAGCACGAGCACCGGGTTAGATAACCACTCTGGGTGAAAGACTTCAACAATAAACCCGGCTGCCAAGAGCCGGGCCACCTCTTCACCAATAACTTTCCTCCTCTCCTCATTGAACCGCCGAAGGAACTGCCTGACCGGCTTAAATTTCGGATCAACATTGAGAGTGTGCTCAGCGAGTTCTCTAGGTACACCTGGCATGTCAGAAGGTTTCTATGCGAAGATGACTCTATTCTCACGGATGAACTCGATGAGCGCGCTTTCCTATTTTGGATCCAGATTGGCACTGATGCTAAATTGCTGAGATGAATCTCCTGGAACGAAATCAACAAGTTTAGTCTCATCGGCCGACTTAAATTTCATTGCCGGCTCATGCTCCGTAGTCGGCTTTTTTAGAGAGGTCATATCAGTTGGGTCAACATTGTCTTGTAAAATTTCAACTCCTCTGTTGCGCAAACAGATTCTGCATACGCTGCATCGCCTTCCTCACACTCCAGAGCCACCTTCCGGCTTCCATGAACCGTAATGGTCCCATTATGACCCGGCATCTTGAGCTGTAAATACACGTAACACGGCCGTGCCATGAACTTGGCGTAAGCCGGCCGCCCAAATATAGCATGGTACGGACTTCTTATCTTGACCACCTCGAAGGTCAATTTTTCCACCCTGTAGTTGTTCTCATCTCCAAAGGCCACTTCCAACTCGATCTTGCCGACTGGATAAGCCGACTTACCAGGTACCACACCATGGAAGATAGTGCTTGACTGGCTGAGGTTCTTATCAACCAACCCCATACGGCGAAAAGTCTCATAATAGAGGATGTTGATGCTGCTGCCTCCGTCCATGACTACCTTAGTGAACTTATATCCTCCCACCTGAGGAGCCACCACTAAGGCCAAGTGACCCGGATTGTCCACCCGGGGAGGGTGATCCTCTCTACTCCATACTATAGGCTGCTCAGACCACCGCAAGTAGCGTGGAACCGCCGGCTCAACAGCATTCACAGCCCTCTTATGAAGCTTCTGATCTCGCTTACATAGACTGGTGGTAAATACATGGTACTGTCCACCGCTAAGCTGCTTTGGATTGGTCTGATAACCCCCCTGCTGCTGTTGATGACCCTGGCCAGACTGCTGATTAAAGCCCCCTTGACCGTTATGAGGATTAGAATTTGAGCCGCCGCCCGGGCCATGAAAACTGCCGGCGCCTGAGCCGCCGCCCGGGCCATTGTAATTCTTAAAGGCCTTCATGATTGCACAATCCTTCCATAGATGAGTCGCTGGCTTCTCTCTAGAGCCATGCCTTGGACAAGGCTCATTCAATAGCTGCTCCAGCGTCGGGCCTGACCCGCCGCCTCGGGGAGGGGGCCTCCCCTTGCGTCGCTGGTTATTACCTTGTGAGCTGGCGTTGGCTACAAACTCTGGGCTGCCATCGGCCTTGCGCTTGCCTCCTCCTTGGTTCCCCGGGTTATGCTGAGGACCCTTGCCATTGCCGTTCTTCTTTCCCTTCCCTGTCCTTTCATCATCTGAAGCGGGGTCCTTGGTACCATCAGAATCGGCGTACTTGACAAGAGCCGCCATCAGTGTACCCATATCATTGCAGTCAAGCTTAAGCCGCCCGAGTTTCATCTTCAGGGGCACAAAACGACAATTCTGCTCCAACATTAAGACTGCAGAGCCGACATCCATCTTATCTGATGAATGTATGATCTCTTTGACCCGGCGAACCCAATGTGTCGTGGATTCACCCTCCTGCTGCTTACAGTTAGTCAAATCCACAATTGACATAGACTGCCTACAGGTATCCTTGAAGTTTTGGATGAAACGGGCTTTTAGCTCAGCCCAAGACCCGATGGAATTCGATGGTAGCCCTTTCAACCAAGTGCGGGCAGTCCCATCTAACATCATGGTGAAGTACTTGGCCATTGCCGCCTCACTGACCTCCAGCAGTTCCATGGCCATCTCGTAACTCTCGATCCAGGCTGCAGGTTGTAAGTCTGCCGTGTAATTAGGCACCTTCCTAGGGCCTTTGAAATCCTTGGGTAGACGTTCATTGCGGATAGCTGGCACTAAACAAGGGACACCCCCAGTCCTGGTAGGGATACCCACGTCGACGGAAGCCGTCGGGTAAGCCGGGGGAGTCTGGTAAGCCATCAACTGAGGCACCTGCTCTGCCTCTTGCCGCGCTCTGTCCTGGTCTGCTGCGTGAAAGGCTCCATTATGAGCCGGGCCGTGGCCAGGGGGCGGGTCATGGCGTCGGACGTTACTTGAGCCGGTCGCTGAGACCATGTGCCTGCTGTAACTCGGGCTCCGGCCTGGACGAGGGGTCGAGTGGATCCTGTCCCGGCTGTAGGAGTATGCCTCTTGCTGCGCCAGTGCTGTCTGAAGGAGTTCCCTGACCCGGCGGGTTTCAATAGCCGTCGGAGAGTCGCCGTCAACTGGGAGAGCCGCCAGCCGTGCTGCCGCGGCGACCATGTTCTCCAGCGGGTTATTATAATGACCCAGGGGTATTGGCACGTACTGAGGCGGGGCAGGGGGCGCCTGGGGAGGCCCCATCACTTGTGGCTGAATAGGGGTCCCAGACCCGGGCACTATGACCCCTGGCGGGTTACTAGACCCTGCACCTGGCGTGTTGAAGAGGTTGCATGGATCGTAAACCGGAGGGAGTCGAGATTGGACCTTTTGATGCCTCCTTCTCATGACCGCATTGGACGCGTTCTCTACCCAAGACAAGAACACAAGCAACGGAACCACAATCAACCACGAGAAATGCACAAGCAACATGATGCAAAACATGAATGATATTGAAGGTATGATATGCGATGCATATGCGTGCTTCGGAAGGAAAATGATGAACAGGGCAGTAACTTGGCAAACCAAGTATGCCAATGGAAAGATGAGATGATTTCGGTTGAAATCGATATAAAGATCACCGGAAACGGATGCACGGTTTGCAAATGGCAAGCAAAACAAGAATGACACGAATATGCGATTAACAGCATAATAGCACTTAAAATGCAACAAGTAACATTACTACAGTACTCCAACATAGCAACAAAGCATATGGCAGTAATCTACTAGAGATTCTTGACAAAAGATGAACACTGAGATACAGCTAGTTCACAACATAACAAGCTCAAACAAGCATGGCAAAAGTGCAAAAGATAACAGGTTCACAGACTTGGTGAAATTACTGGATATGGCAGAAAACAGCATCAGGTAGCAATGTTCAGTGCACGAAATCAACATGCTACAGGAACTTAACATAGCAAAAAAGGCATGGCAGTATTCTACTAAATGCATATGACAAAAGTTCCGTACTGATCATAAGCCAAAAAGGACCTGAAGATATGATGGCAACCTTGTAAACATAGCAAGTTTCGTTATCAGGTTTCAGACTTAGAAGAAAACAGAGCATGGCAGAAACAATAATATGAAGACATGTTTGTGAGCTTGATGCACTCACCACAAGGCAATGCATGACAAAACAAGCATACCTACAGCAAGATGGCATATTTATGAAGCTATCCATGGCAAGAGCAAATACATAGCATGTATGGATCAACTACAATAAGCTTGGCAAACATGAATATCATGTTAAGAATCTGCCAGAAATATTTTATAGCAAAAGTAGAGCAAGATTGAGTCATGCTATGGCACTCCATAATTGCAAAAAAGGGCAGGAATGGATCAATTACAACAATATCTACAAAAAATTCTTGCTGAACATCTCCAAAATATGCATGGATCTCTCTGTAGCATCAAGTTTACATGGCAACAAAATAACAGCAGACAAAGACTTAAGAGAAATTACTAAGTCCCTGAAATCAGAAACATTACGGAGCCTAGTTTGCATGCTTGTGCTAGTCACCACAGAGATCACAAAAATACATGGCATACACCACTGAAAATATGGCATGGCATACAACAAAACACATGTAGAGCTCATGCTCATAAGATGCACCGATTTAAAGATACAAAAATGACAAATCCTCAAGTTCTGTTAAGAGCCAGCAGAAAACAGCAACTAGCACTCTTGCAACAGAGATTTGGGCATCAAGATGGCCGCTAATGAACATGGTGCAATTGAACAAAATGAAGAGCATCACGAGACGAACAATTCGATATATGCAGAGAGTTATGCAATGTTGAACAGGGGCACATGCTGTAAGATATTGAAAACTTAGAGAAAAACGGGGTCTCGGGAAAGTCAACGCACACAGTACTGGATCGAGATCTGGCCGGCGTTCGAGCTCGCTCGCCGGAGCTAGGGCGACGGGGCGGAGGAGGAGGCGGTGGCCGGCCGAAGGAGAGGCGACGGGCGGCGGCGAGTGCGGCGGCGGGGCCCGGCGAGGAAGGCGGGGAGCCGCGGCGGCGCGGGGCGGCGGCGAGTGCGACGGCGCCGGCGAGGTGCGGTGGAGCGGCGAGGCGGCGACGAGGCGAGGCGCGCGGCGGGGCTCGGGTGCGCGGGCCGGGAGGGCTTGCCCCGGGCCCGGGCGGGCTTCGGCGGCTGCGGTGTACGGGTGCCACGTGGCGGCTCGCGACTGGTTCGGGGCGGCGGCGCGGTTGTCCGGCCGGCGGCGGACACGCCCGGCGCGGCGCGAGGAACGGGTTAGGGTTTTGGACTGCGAATGTTTCGGGAGGTCTCACATATAAATAGGTAGAGGGAGCTAGGAGGCTCCAAATGAGGTGCGGTTTTCGCCCACACGATCGTGATCGAACGACCTAGAGCATGGAAGAGAGTTTGGTGGGTTTTGGGCTGGTTTTTAGGGGGGTTTTGCTGCAACACACAAATGGACTTTGTGGATGCCCGGTTAACCGTTGGAGTACCAAACGACCTCCAAATGGAACGAAACTTGACCGGTGGTCTACCGGTAGTATACCAAGGCCACTTGACAAGCCTCGGTCCATTCCAAGAACGTTTGAAATCCGCACGCGAAAGAAAACAAAAGGGGTGCACCGGAGGAGATGGGAGCGCCGGATTGCAAAACGGACAACGGGGAAAATGCTCGGATGCATGAGACGAACACATATGCAAATGCAATGCACATGATGACATGATATGCAAAGCATGACATGAACAAAATGCAAAACGAAAGAAAAAACCCGACCACGGAGGGAATATCATAGCACATAGCCGAAAATGGCAAGAGTTGGAGTTACAAATATGGCAAGTTACATGCGGGGTGTTACACGGTACTACCGCGATGACACGCAGTACTACTGTGCAGTTGAGGGCGCGTGGGGGTTAAGAGCGGGCAGGGGGAGTTCCAACTCCCCAATACCCATTCACCTATTTCTCCCCATGTTGTCTCTCTCTCGCTCAAGAACAGCGCCGGAAACCCTCGCCGGATCTCCGTCTCCGGCCGCTCTCCTCGGATTCCGTCCGATGGGATCGTTCCCCACCACTTCCTCTTGCCATGGAACAAGGTTTCTCCCCAAATCCCTCTCTCTTTGGCTCTTTCTTTCGTTTCTATTTTTTGGGGAGATGCATGTTGTTCTTGAGATTTTAGGCTAAATCTTCGCAAGAGTAGGATGTAGGAGAGTCGTAATGCGTAGAGATTGTACTTGATATGTTGTCTCATGGTAGATTTGATCAACCGTAGTACCGCCTCGTTGTCACGGTTGTTCTCAGATCCAGTTGGGGACTCGGATCTGACACCATGCGGCACTACCGAATCTCCGGTGCGGTACTACCACTCGTACGGTACTACCGCTCCTCAGGAACGGTACTACCGCGCGAGATGCGACACTAAAATTCTACTGCCACTCCGAGACCCGGTACTACCGTGCATCCGCGCGGTACTACCGTGGCTAGGAGCAGCATTAAAATTTTAGTACCGCGCAGCCAAGCGGTACTACTGTTGTTGGCAAATCTCCCTCATGGCAATTACCAAGTGCGCGTTCTACTTGTTTCACCTGTTTTGCTGTGGTCTTTGCATTGATCCTTCTTGTCTTTCTTGCGTGTTCGTGTGTTTTGTGTCTTAGGTGGTGGCTCCGGTGCTCCTGCACGCCGTTCCAATCCCAGCCGTGAGACGGGCTCCAAGTGTCGGTGTACAAAAGTAGGGGCTCTCCTTTTGACCCCTTTACTTGTGCATGGGCAGTCAGAGCCGCGCCCACGACCACACCGAGCAGGGCAGAGGAGGGAAGCCGGAGCACAAGACGGCTAAAGCAACGCCAAGACCCAGAGACCCCGAAGAGCAAGGGGGCGGGGTGGACTCCCCCGGCAAGACCCTTGCCGGGACGGCCTCCGCTGCCCCGGCAAGAGCTTTGCCAGGGCAAGTTGCCCGGCACCAGCAGAGTGTGCCACCCTTGAGCCCACGGGTTCCAACACCACCAACAAACCACATTGGAACCAAGGCTCGGGAGGCACCTCTGTGGTGGCATGCAGATCTTCGTCAAGATCATGAACACAAAAGATCAGATGCGGACCAGAAGACGACGACCCTCGGCGGGATCCTAGCCGAGGAAATCCACGAGACCCCCGGCGAGCGCCTTGCCGGGGACGACCGCGACGCCATGGCAAGACCCTTGCCGGGCCCCCGGCAAAGCCCTTGCTGAGGGCATCAGCGGGACCATAGCCAGGCCCACGCCTGCCAAGACACCACCGCCGTCCCCATGCAACTGCCAGCTCAACTAGATGAGCAGGCACCTGCGTGGCGACGAGCGGCCTCCACGACCGATCCAGCAAGCACCTGGGTGGTGGCCTGCAGATCTTCGTGAAGGCTCCACCACCGCGCCAGCCCAGCAGCTAGCCAACGTGGCGCCACGATGCCTCGTCAGCTCGGACGCGTGTCGAAGCTAGGCAAGGCAGCGACGGCTGGGACGTGCTTCCTTGCCCTCCCCGATAAAGCAAGAGGGGCATGTCGGCAGCGCATTAAATGCGTTTGTCCGACGGTGCCAGAGGATAGACTCATCCACTGTACACCTTTCCACCTCCTGTGTGCCACTGTGGCAACCCCTTTTTGTCTATAAAAGGAGGCCCAAGGCGACCGGGAGGAGGATTCGGATCTTTTGGGCAAATTACGCCCCGTAGCTAGCTCAAGAACACAAGAACACTCAAATACATCCACCAAAGCAGGACTAGGGTATTACGCCTGGGTAAATGATCTGTGTGCTTCCTGTCAGACCCGCTCTTTGCACAACCCCGCGCCCGCCAACCGTAGAAGGGATCCCAGTGATTCCATTGGTGTCGATTCCCCCGACATCTTTGGCGCACCAGGTAGGGGGCGCAGTTGTGAAAATCCGGTCTAGCGGTTAGCCTAGTAGTTCTTCATCGCCATGGCTCCCAAGAAGAAGACAATCACGGTGATCGGTTCATCCGAAGCCGGTTGGCCCGTACCAGTGCGGGCAAGCAGCGGGCCGGCCGCGGACAGAACCTGAGGTGCGGCCCGCGAGCACCAACATCGCTCTGGCAGTCAGAGCCTGGCGAGCGGCGTCGTTCGTGCACAAGATGACGGGCCACACATCGCCGGACCCAAGGACGGAGCCGACCCCCCCCCCCCCCCGCAGGCGGCGCGTGGCCCTCCAGAGGTGGCGCTGTGCCACCTACGGGCGGTGCAGCAACATCCAGGACGCCTGCGCCGGCGCCCACGACGCGCTCTTCCCAGGGTGAGCGTGATGAGCAGCGCTACCACGCTGGTGACCCCGGACGCCGCCGTGGGAAGAGTCCTGTGCATCACTCGCAGGACGAAGGAGGCCAGCGTGCCCGCCGAAGTGCTGGCGAAAATGGCGCACAGCCGCCAGGCCGTGATAGAGCTTCTTCTAACATGGTTAGAAGTCGGAGCGCGTCACGGTCCGCACAGCTTTCGCCGCCACCCACGCCAGCAGAAGCTTTGGCGCGCGCACAGCTGCTCCTGGACTTCCCTCCCGCCGCGGAAAAGCTCGACGATTGGAAAGCCACCATCCGGAGCCTCGTCGGTGTCGCCAACAAAGATGAGCCACGACCAGCGGGCCCCTTGGGCCGACGCTCCATCGAGCCACCGCACGCCAGCAGTGGAGGGGCCGGGGGCGCTGCGGCCACGGTGCACTCTCCTCCTCCGCGCCAGCCACCGCGGGTGTCGATCCGTCATGATGATGCTTGTGATAACATTTCCATAGCATCGTCCGACCCACGGACCCACCGCGACCAGCGCCAAGTTCTCCGGGAGCGAGCCCATGAAGATGCTCGAACTACCATCGAGCGCTGGTGCGCCACCAGTCGGATAGGCGGGTGGGGCCCGCTATGGACCACGCAGCACCGGGAGGCTCTGGCGGCCTACCTTACGAGGTGGGTTGCCCGGCCTTTACCCGTGAGCTGCGGCAGTTCCAGTGGCCGTCCCACCGCACGTTCAAGCCCGACGTCGGCGAGAAGTACAATGGCAAGACCCACCTGTTGGAGTTCCTGAGCATCTACACCATCGCGATGCAAGCCGCTGGAGCTCGCGACGACAAGGTGCTAGCCAATTACTTCCCGTTGGCCCTGAAACCCAATGTCATGTCCTGGTTGATGCACTTGCCGGCGGATTCCATTTCTTCTTGGTTGGATCTGTGTCATGAGTTCGTTGGTGCCTTCACTTGAGGCCACCAAGCTCATGGCCAGGCGAGCGATTTGCACATCATTCCCCAGAAGGATGGTGAGAACCTGCGCAAGTACATACAAAGGTTCAGCCGAGTGCAATACAACATCCCAGATGTTCATCCCGCCGCCGTGATCAGCGCATTCCATCAGAATGTGCGCAATCGCAAGATGCGCGAAGAGCTGGCAATGAACAAAATCAAGGATGTGGCCGAAATTTATGTTCTGGCCAATAGATGCGCCCGAACTGAAGAGGGAAGGAAGTACCCCGGCGAGGACGCCGGCGCGGAAACCGACTCTACAGACGAAGACACCGCCGCCCCGACGAAGAAGGGCGGACGCCGCAACAGGAAACGCAAGGACAAGATCATGCTTGCCGTCGAGGGATCCGAGGACACCGGCGCTGCCAAGAAGGCCAAGGCAGACGACCCCGGCAAGGAAATTGCCGGGTGCGCCGCTTGGCGGGCCTTGGCGGCTGCCGACAAGCCGGGAGGCTCCGACAAGCAATACTGCAAGATCCACCGCACCAAGGGCCACGACCTCCAGAACTGCCGGCAAGTCGAGCTGCTTGCTGAGAAGCAAAAAGCTGAGTATGAGAGGCAGGACAAGGAGAAGGGCCAAGATGGTGCCAAGGGATCTGGAAAGAAGCCTGGCGGCCAAGGAGGTCGCCGTGGCAAGGATAACCAGCAAGAGAGGCCTGCTCGGGGCCGTGACAAGAAGCAGGAAGATGATGATCACGACGAAGACGACGAGTCCGGCGAGCATGAGTTCCAGAAGGCTACAGAGGCCATGTGCATCGATGCTGGTGCCTCGTTGCAAGCCTCTCACCGCCAGCTCAAGCAGTGGGCGCGTGAGATCACGGCAGCAGAGCCATCATTCGACGCTCAGAAGCCACTGAAGTGGTCCAGCATGCCTATCATCTTCGACACCGAGGACCACCCTGATCGCACAACTGCGGTCGAGTGTTTGCCGTTGTTGGTTTCACCAATGATACGCAACCTCAAGGTGAACAAGATGCTAGTTGACGGCGGGGCCGGTCTGAACTTGATCTCGCCCGTTGTGATCAAAAGGCTGCAGATTCCTGATGGAGACCTCGAGGAGACGGGCACGTTTCAAGGGGTCAACCCGGGAAGGAGTCAGCCGAAAGGCAAGGTCACGCTGCCTGTGACGTTTGGAGGCGAGTTCAACTACAGGACGGAGAGGATTGTCTTTGATGTAGCCGAGATCCCCTTGTCCTACAACGGGATCCTCGGCCGCCCGGCACTAGCCAAGTTTATGGCGGCGTCGCATTACGCCTACAACACACTGAAGATGCCTGGCCCGATGACCATCATCACCGTCCCCTGTGACAAGAAGGATGCACTGATCTGTGCCGACCTACTCTACCGGGAAGCAGTTGCAGCGACTGCCGCCAAGGCACTTGCTCCTGCCGCTGAAGCCCCGGGAGGGAAGAAGAAGACCGGCAAGACCTCTCGCACCCACTCCAGCAAGCGCACCTCTTCGGAGTGTTGTGCTACTGTCGAGGACATGCCAGAGAGCTCCACCGGCAAGAGCAAGAAATCCAGAGCTGCACCGCCAAAGACCAAGAAGGTGTCCGTCAAGGAGGATGGCACGGGAGGGGCTTTCACCATAAGCTCCACCCTTGACGGCAAATAGGAAAGCGCGTTCGTCACTTTCCTGTGGGCGAATGTCGATGTGTTTGCATGGCAAGCATCCGGCATCCCCGGCGTTCCCAGGGAAGTGATTGAGCACAATCTTGCTGTCTGTCCCCATGCGCGACCGTCAAGCAGAAGGTCAGGAAGCAGGCTTTGGAACGGCAGGAGTTCATCACAGAGGAGATCAGGAAGTTGGAAGCGGCAGGCTTGGTGAGAGGACTGCTCCATCCGACGTGGTTGGCCAATCCGGTGGTGGTGCGCAAGGCAAACGGGAAGTAGAGGCTGTGTATTGACTACACATATATCAATAAGGCTTATCCTAAGGACCCCTTCCCGTTGCCGCGCATCGACCAGATTGTTGACTCCACGGCCGAGTGTGACCTGTTGTCATTCCTTGACGCCTACTCGGGCTACCACCAGATCTTCATGACAAGAGAAGACGAAGAGAAGACAGCATTCATCACCCCATGTGGTACGTATTGCTTTTTACGGATGCCTTTCAGGTTGAAGAGTGTTGGCTCAACATTTGCAAGGGCAGTCCAAATTGGTTTTGAGCCCCAGCTACATAGAAATATGGAAGCTTATATGGATGACATAGTGGTCAAAATCAAGGACAAGGCGACACTTGTACAAGATTTAGAGGAGACGTTTGCAAACCTGCGCAAGATCAACCTCAAGTTGAACCCTGAGAAGTGTGTCTTCGGTGTTCCGTCCGGCAAACTTCTCGGGTTCTTTGTGTCATAGCGTGGGATCGAGGCAAACCCAGACAAGATCAAGGCTATCGAGCAAATTGAGGCGCCCAAGCGGATCAAGGATGTGCGTCGGCTCACTGGCTGTGTTGCCGCCATGAGCAGATTCATCTCCAAGTCTGCCGAGCGCGCCCTCCCCTTTTTCAAAATCTTGAAAAAGGTGGGCAGAATGGAATGGACCCCAGAGGCCAAAGCAGCACTGCGGGATTTGAAGAAATACCTCTCCTCCACACCAATACTGGTTGCGCCCAAACCACAAGAGCCATTGCCGCTGTATCTAGCAGCAACAAATCAATTGGTCAGCGCCGCGCTAGTGGCACAGAGGGAGGTCGATGAAGAGGCAGCGGCAATGGCCGGACTGGCAGATGGCGAGCCAGAGCTCCTCCCGGCAGGGGCTGGCGCCGGCAAGGCAAGGCCCCCGGCAGAGTCTGACGCCATCGGGACAGGGCCCGTACGACCAAATGAAGTGGTGCAGAAGAAGAAGATGATGCAGCACCCGATTTAGTTTGTCAGCTCCCTCTTGCAGGGCTAGGTCAAGGTATTCCGATGTGCAGAAATTGCTCTTCGGCCTTCTTATGGCCTCGAGGAAGCTGCATCATTACTTCCAAGCGCACGAAATCACCGTCGTCACCCGCTTCCCGTTGCAACGGATACTGCATAACTCAGACGCAACCAAAGGATCATGGAGTGGGCCTTGGAGCTGTCGAGCTTTGATTTGAAGTTTGAAAGTACTTCGACAATCCAGAGCAGAGTCTTAGCAGAGTTCATTGCGGAGTGGACCCCAACGCCCGACGAAGAGATCCAGGAGACCACTCTCCCTGGCAAGGAAGCAAGTCGCAACTGGATCATGTACTTTGACGGGGCTTTCTCGCTGCAAGGCGCCGGTGTTGGTGTGCTGCTTGTCGCACCCACCGGAGAGCACCTCAAGTATGTAATCCAGATGCACTTTCCCAGGGAGATGTCCACAAACAACACTGCTGAATACGAGGGGTTGCTTGCCGGTCTCAGGATCGCAGCAGACCTCGGGATTAGGAAGCTCATCGTCAGGGGTGATTCACAGCTTGTCGTCAGGCAAGTCAACAAAGATTATCAGAGCCCGTTGATGGAGGCCTACGTAGATGAGGTGAGGAAGCTAGAGGAGCGCTTTGACGGTATACAAGCGGAGCATGTTCCCCGAGTGGAGAACAACATCGCCGATTACCTGTCGAAGCGCACAGCGTTCAAGCTACCTGTGGAACTAGGTACTTTTGTGCTTCGGTTAACTCATCCATCCGTGGAACCATCGACAGAGCAGAACAAGCGCAGGAAATCACGCCCCGGCAAGTACTTTCCCGCCGAGCCCCCTGGGGCCGCCGGCAAGAGGATATTGCCGTGGGTACTGAACCCCGAGGGACAACTGGCTCCGGCAGGGCATCAAGCCCTGGCCATAGAGGCGGCCGCTCCCATGGCAGAATAAATGCCTTTAGTCCTTGCCGTCGAGCCCCAGGCTCCGGCATGGGCGCAGCATACCATCTGATTCCTCCAAACAGGGGAACTTCCTAAGGAGCAGGAAGAAGCGGAGAAAGTAGCCCGTCGGTCTGCCATGTATCAGTTCGTCGATGACGTCCTGTACAGGAAAAGGCCGAACGGTGTGAAATTGAAGTGCATTCCCCGGGAGGAAGGACTGGAGCTGTTGGCAGAGATAAACAGAGGCATATGTGGCTCCCACATAGGGCCGAGGGCCCTTGCCGGCAAGGCGTTCCGGCAAGGTTTCTTCTGGCCCACTGCCCTCCACGATGCAACAGCGCTAGTAACCAAGTGTGAAGCGTGTCAGTTCCGTTCAAAGAAGCTTCATCAACCGGCTCAAGCCCTTCAAACAATTCCTCTCTCCTGGCCATTTTCGGTCTGGGGGCTCGACATACTGGGCCCTTTCCCCCACGCCGTCGGAGGCTTTGAGTACTTGTACGTTGCAATCGACAAGTTCACAAAGTGGCCGGAGGTGGAAGCAGTGAGCAAGGTGACCGCACAGTCAGCCGTCAAGTTCTTCAAGGGGCTAGTCTGCCATTTTGGTGTGCCAAACAGAATCATCATCGACAACGGCACGCAGTTCACAAGCCACACCTTCATGCAATGCATCCAAGACCTCGGTAGCAAGGTCTGTTTCGCTTCCGTGGCACACCCACGGAGCAAGGGCCAGGCGGAGAGGGCAAATGCTGAAGTACTGCAAGGCCTGAGGACCAAGACTTTTGACAGGCTGCACCAGAGTGGAAGGCGCTGGATTGATGAGTTGCCGACGGTTCTTTGGTCAATCAGAACGATGCCACATCGAGCCACCGGCCAGACACCCTTTGCCCTGGTATACGGGACAGAAGCAGTTCTCCCCACGGAACTCACATACGGGTCACCTCGAGTGCTCGCTTATGACGAGCTTGAGCAAGAGCAATTGCGGCAAGATGACGCGACGCTCCTCGAGGAAGATCGTCTTCGGGCGGCTGTGAGAGCAGCACGCTACCAGCAAGCCTTGCGCCGCTACCATAGCCGCAAGGTTCATGCCCGAAGCTTTGAGGAAGGCGACCTTGTTCTTCGGCGCGTTCAGTCGGCCAAGAATTCCAACAAGTTGACGCCAAAGTGGGAAGGCCCTTATCGGGTAATACGAGTCACCAGGCCTGGCGCAGTCCGCCTGGAGACCGAACATGCTATTCTAGTGAGCAACTCCTGGAACATCGAACATCTTCGTAAGTTTTACCCATAAGGCGCGGTTGCCGGGCCACCCGGCAAACCACCTTTTGTACAAGCCTTGCCGACGAGGCATGTAACCCTCTGTACAAAGCCAGGCGCAGACCCTGAGCATAAATAAATGAAGCGCTGGCGCCCTAAGTTTTAGCATGCACGCTAGGTTAAGTCTCTCCCTCGGTTAGGGTTGATAGTGCTTAGCGGCGACTAACCCCTAGCATAGAGGTCGAGTGCGCGTTTCTCTGTTCCTTTCCATCCTCTTTGGTTCGCAGGGTACATGGACGTTTCTGCTGAGCTGTTTAGAAGAAAGAGAACGAGCCGGCACTCCGGCCTCGGCAGTCCAAGGTTGTCGGGGGCTGCAGATGCAAGAATCCAACCACGGCAAGCCAAGGCTGCCGGGGGCTGTAGATTCAAATAAGTCTTTTATCCTCTATTGTGCATTTCCGTATGAAGTTGGGACGTATGAAACCTCGTTTTGCTCCTAGACCACTGTGCCCCCCCTTTTTTCCTGTACCCAAGTCCCTGGGTCGGAGCCGGGTCGTAGTCGCGGTGGCAAGGAAATAAATGAAGGGCCTAACTCTACTTCGCCTCGGCCTCCGCCGAGAGCGTGAGAATGGTCGACTGAAGTAAGGGGACGGCAAGGCCTGTTGCCGGGCGACAATGTTTATCTTGAAAATAACAAGGATTCATTCCTTGGCATGGGCCTCGCCCACGCACAAAGAACCCGACAAGCACCCTTTTTCATTAAAAACATCCCATACAGGTACAATTCATACGGGATAAAAAACATGAGCAAGGGGATTACAATTCTTAAAATTAACAAGTGCCCGCAGGCTTACAAACTAAAAAGAGATAAGATGCCCGTAATCCCTTTCTTGTCCCTCTCAGAAGGTGGAACAAGATAGCAGGAGGGCAAAAAGAGCGCCTAGGCGAGGTGCGAGGAGCAGAAGGCACCAAGAGAATATCCCGGTGCCGGGAGGGAAGCTGGAAGAAGAGGCAGCGGGCCGGTAATACGCGACGAAGGCGTCGGTGCCCGCGTACTCCGACTTGACGGCCGCCACCCGCCTTCTCCTGACCCTCCTACGCCAGCCGCCCAAGGAGTCGACAGGGAACGCGCCGATGGAGAGCTTGACGAGGAAGGCCCTCAGCAGGGCGCGTGGCCGAGGGAGGGGCGACGCGGTCAGTCGGAGTCGAGGTCGGCATCCCGCTGCTCGACGCCCTCGTCGTCGCTATTGCTGTCCTCCTCGTCACTCCCGCTTGAGGAGGAATCTTCATCGTCAGAGGAGCTCTCCATGCAGCAATTTAGGCGAGTTCCAAGATCTCCAAAGACCTTGACGGAGAGCAGGCCGTTCTCCATTAACTTGAAGTAGAGAACGAGCCCCGCCGTCAGGCTATGGACACGAGCAAACGTCTTCCATCCGCGACGGAGGTACATGACATGGGGAGCGAGGAATTCGATGTCGACCCGCGTGTCGCTGTTCCCGCAGCCCCTCATGTGCAGCCTGAGGGTCTGGGGCGGATCGAGCTCCATCTCCCGAGCGAACGGGGTAGGGAGACGAAGACGGCGACGCGGTGGCCGGCGCAGCCTGATGAAGAACTCGCGAGGCTGGTACGCAAGGTGGCCCTCCATTGGGAGAGGCATCGCCCGCGGAGGCAAGGCCGGTACGCCGCCCCGTCCCCCTCTTCCCCGAGCGCCACGGCGACCTCGGCCTCGCCCCCTCCCCCTTCCTCTCGTGGCCGGCTCTGCCACCGCGAGCTCTTGGGGAGGAGGGACGCGCTGTCGAGCAGCAACCCTCGCCGCCACCGTCGAAGGGCCGGTGCCTCCTCTCGCCATGGCAGATAGAAGAAAGAAGCCGAAGTGAATGGAGGCGGATGATGAAAAGATGGGGGATACCATCCCCCTTCCCCTTTTTATAAAGGGGCGGGGTCGGGGCTCGGCCGCCCCACTCAACCAATCCGGCCATCGGGGGCGCAGGGAATCGAGACCGACCCACTGCCCCAATCAGTGACGGCCCAGTTTCCCGCCTCTGCAGCCTGCCACCTGCATGAGGGACACATGGCGAGCAAGCAGAATCGAGGGGACGAGTGAGGCGACCGTTCCCCACCCCGTGATCATGGGGCGCGGACGCCTTGAAGACCGCGACCCGAGTCCATTCAGTAAATGAGCCGCGCCTCTGTGTCTCCCTCTTTTTATGGGGAAGGTGCGAGCTGCCCCTTTACCATGATGTGACGCACGCGTGTGGAGACCGGCCGCACGCATGACCCCCACGTCACACACGACCCTCCATGTCGCGCGTTCAACGCGGGTCGTGGGGAAGCGCAACAAATGGAAAAGTTACTATGGTAAAATGATCCGCCCCACCTGCCCATGCACCGTTCTGGGCCTAGCCCAACAACGCGTCGCGCTTATGTGTGGCCCAGGCCCGGGGGCTCTTGTCGGTGTACAAAAGTAGGGGCTCTCCTTTTGACCCCTTTACTTCTGCACGGGCAGTCAGAGCCGCGCCCACGACCACACCGAGCAGGGCAGAGGAGGGAAGCCGGAGCACAAGACGGCCAAAGCAATGCCAAGACCCAGAGACCACGAAGAGCAAGGGGGCGGGGTGGACTCCCCCGGCAAGACCCTTGCCGGGACGGCCTCCGCAGCCCCGGGAAGAGCCTTGTCGGGGCAACTTGCCCGGCACCAGCAGAATGTGCCACCCTTCAGCCCACGGGTTCCAACACCACCAACAAACCACATTGGAACCAAGGCTCGGGAGGCACCTCTGTGGTGGCATGCAGATCTTCGTCAAGATCATGAACACACAAGATCAGATGGGGACCAGAAGATGACGACCCTCGGCGGGATCCTAGCCATGGAAATCCACGAGACCCCCGGCGAGCGCCTTGCCGGGGACGACCGCGACGCCATGGCAAGACCCTTGTCGGGCCCCCGGCAAAGCCCTTGCCGAGGGCATCAGCGGGACCATAGCCAGGCCCATGCCTGCCAAGACACCACCACCATCCCCATGCAGCTGCCAGCTCAACTAGCTGAGCAGGCACCTGCGTGGCGACGAGCGGCCTCCACAACCGATCCAGCAAGCACCTGCGTGGTGGCCTGCAGATCTTCGTGAAGGCTCCACCACCGCGCCAGCCCAGCAGCCAGCCAACATGGCGCCGCGACGCCTTGTCAGCTTGGACGCGTGTCGAAGCCAGGCAAGGCGGCGACAGCTGGGACGTGCTTCCTTGCCGTCCCCGATAAAGCAAGAGGAGCATCTCGGCAGCGCATTAAATGCGTTTGTTCGATGGTGCCAGAGGATAGACTCATCCACTGTACACCTTTCCACCTCCTGTGTGCCACTGTGGCAACCCATTTTTGTCTATAAAAGGAGGCCCGAGGCGACCAGGAGGAGGATTCGGATCTTTTGGGCAAATTACGCCCCGTAGCTAGCTCAAGAACACAAGAACACACAAATACATCCACCAAAGTAGGACTAGGGTATTACGCATCTCCGCGGCCCGAACCTGGGTAAACGATCTGTGTGCTTCCTATCAGACCCGCTCTTTGCACAACCCCGCGCCCGCCAACCATAGAAGGGATCCTAGTGGTTCCATAGTAGTCGATTTCCCCCGACACCAAGCGTCTGCGCAACCAAGATGAAGCTCCAGAGGTCTCCAATGCCCCCCAACGAAGGACCAAGACCACCGCCACCAAGAACAAGGAGCCCTCCATGGGCATGGATGAGATCCCACTGGCTGAGTTTGTCTCTCGAAGGAGGATCAAACCTTATGTGAATCCTCGTGCCAACTTCAGAGGGAATTTTCTGTTCTGGACCAAGCAGCAGAATCTCATTTATCGGGATGTGATCAAGGCCAAGCAGAACATATATGTGTACGTGCACTGGATTGACATGAATCACATGAGGGATGATAAGCACCGTGCCTACTTTGGTGAGGCCTTGGATCTCGTGGAGCAGTTTGCCATTGAGGTTGTGATCTCTTTCCACCTGGACTTTGATCCCGAGCTTGTGGCCCAGTTCTTTGCTTCGGTTCACTTTCATACTGATGAGGAACGGAGGATGAACTGGATGACCAATGGACGTCAGTTGACTGCTACATGGAAGGACTTCATGGATTTGCTCCACGTACCTGATAAGGGGCTCAACACGCCCGTTGGTGTTCGCCCTCATGCCAACTCCGAGTGAGCTAACAAGAACAAGCTCCAGCAGTATTATGCTGAGAAGTTGCTTCCCAGTGGCAAGAAGACGTGGGTGCTAAACTCATTCCTGGACATCATGTATCGCATCTTCCGCAACTCCCTCTTTCCCCGCATTGGTGACAAGGACAAGGTGCATGCATATCTTGTGGATATGATGCTCCTTTGTGAGGAGGCACGCATTTCTAAGACGCAACCACTTGATGTCTCACACATCATGTGGTGTGAGCTTTGGTTCGCGGTGTTCAACCGCAAGGTACCCATCTATGGACCTTACATGTTTCTGTTGATCTCGAAGACTTGGGAGAAGCTGTATCCCAATGATGAGTTTCTTGCTCCTGACCGGACTCGTCATGAGCCCATCAAGCTCCGTGTCAAGACCCAGTGGGCCAACACTACTACTCGTGCTGAGGCTGAGGCTGCTAGGATGGATGTTGATGAGGAGGAGATTGCGGAGGAGGACGCAGATGAGGACAGCTCTGCTGGGTATGCTCCTCCCTCTACTGAGCCCTCATGGGCTAAGAAGCTGAAGGCCAAGATGACGGCCTTGTTCTGCATGCAAGCAAAGGGGAAGTACCGGACTCACGTTGCCTCCAAGGAGAGTCGCCGCCGCGACAAGAAGATCTTGAGGACTTTTGGCGAGGACATTTCCAGCGGATCCGAGAAGCACATCACTCCAGAGGCCGAATGGATGGCATCACAGGGCTACAAGTGGACTGATTCTGAGGAGGAGCCCATCCCCGCCGCCGAGTCCGACGGAGAGCGTGTGAGTGACTACTCCGCTTGAGCCACCACTTATGTTGTAGGTGTCCTCTCTGCCTTTTTGGCATCTCGATGCCAAAGGGGGAGAGAGTGTAGGATTTGCGAGTCGTGTGTCATGTTTGTTTCGTTTGCTTTCGTTCCGTTGGACCTCGTTTGCTTTGGTTTGGTTTGCGCTTGTGAGACCTTTCTATCATATGGTGTAAGACATATGCACTCTATCGTACCTTATTGAGCTTATGCTACCTTCTGCTATTTACATTATGCTCATATTAACTATCTTCCTTAGTGTTAGCCTCTTTGTTGCAAGATATGCCTTGTCTATAAAATATAGGAGGAGTGTTGATCCTAGTATGTGTGTCGTGCAGTCCAAAGTTTTTTTTCTAGATAGCACACATCTAGGGGGAGCCCGTCTATTTTTTAGAGATGTGGGGTTTGCTCATGTTCTATGTTTTCTCCCTTTGTGCAAATCCCGTATTGTCATCAATCCACCAAAAAGGCCCTTACATTCTAGATAGCACACATCTAGGGGGAGCCCGTCTATTTTTTAGAGATGTGGGGTTTGCTCATGTTCTATGTTTTCTCCCTTTGTGCAAATCCCGTATTGTCATCAATCCACCAAAAAGGGGGAGATTGTAAGGGCATATTTATCCTTAGTTGTTTTGGTGATTGATGACAATGCTTTTGCGGACTAATCGCGTGCATTGAGTATTTCGGATATATCATGACTAGGCACAAGACGATTTGGTGCCCCTCGAAGACTATTGAAGACGGCGTTTTCTCTATGTTTCTTTTCGGTGGATTTGAGTCATAGGAAAGCCGTACTATTAAGAGGGGGTCCGCTTTGGAAAGGTTTGGGTGGAATCATCACGTACACGTCTACTCTTTTTGCACCGCCTTTCCTTTGGCACTTTGGAGCATCCTCCGTCTTTTCTTGTCTATGCAAAATGTCATGATTGCTGAACTGGGCATGCGGTAGTACTGCTCTTTGGAGCGGTAGTACCGCAGGCCCTTGCGGTAGTACCGGCCTCTGGCGCGGTAGTACCGCAAGTGCCCACGGTAGTACCGCTTCCTTGGAGCGGTAGTACTATGGCCTCAGGCCAGGCGCTGTTGCTTTTGCGGTAGTAGGGGCGGATGTAATTTTTTACAGCGACCTACACGGTAGTACCACGCCACGGGCGCGGCAGTACCGTGCACTCTGGCCAGGCTCAGCTGCATGCGCGGCAGCAAGGGCGGATGTAATTTTTTACATTCGCGCCCCGCGCAGTAGTACCGCTCCTGGCTTCACTACAAAAAAGACACATCCATGACATTTTGGGCCGAACAATTTTTTTTTTCTGTCATACTTATGACACTTCTATGACGATAATTGTGACAAAAACCGGTATCATCATAGATGTGGTGGGCTCCTACTTCTATGACAGAAAATGGGCTTTTCGTCCTGGGCGGGCCGGAGACGCAGCTGCATGACATTCTTTGGGCCGTCCATGACGGAAAAACCGTGGTAGAAGCGAGGGCGAGGAAAATATCGGGGTGTTCCCGGTTACGATGGGTGGTCGGGGCTGAGCGATGCGCGTTTCTCTCGTACACGCACGCGCGTGGGTGCGAGGCGTTGGGCTCTAACTGAACCCGAGCAATTGCACTGCAGGCTACGTGTTACTGAACCCGAGCGATTGATCGATGGCTGTTAGCTGAACCCGATCGAGCGATTCCTTCGCTACTGCTACTAACTGAAGCCGATCGATGCTGCCTCTGGATGAATAGTGAGCGTTGCTGGGGGGCTTTGGATGAACAGTTCCCGGTGGTGGTGGATGAACAGGACCCCGTGGTGTTGCCTCTGGATGAATAGGACCCCGATCGATCGAGCCAGTTGGGGCTGGATGAACAGGACCCCGTGGAGGGCTGGATGAACAGGACCACCCCGTGGAGGGCTGGATGAACAGTAGATGGTGGAGGGCTGGATGAACAGTAGATGGTGGAGGGCTGGATGAACAGGAGCCCGTGCGGAGAGGGTTGGATGAACAGTAGCCGGTGGAGTAGCGCGCGGTGGAGGCTAGATGAACAGGAGCCCGTGGATGAACAAGCGCAGGTGGAGGCTGGAGGAGGTCGATGGTGGATGAACAGTAGCCCGTGGAGGCTGGAGGGGTCGACGGTGGAGATGAACAGTATCCCGTGGAGTCCCGATTTGCGGTACGCCATACCCCTCCCGATGAACAGGACCCTGTTTTGACCGTAGCGCTCCAACACAAGTCGGTTTCCTCCGCTTTGCGGTACGCCACACCACTCCCGATCAACAGGACCCCATTTCGACCATAGGAGGTCCGTTTCCTCCGTTTTGCGGTACGCCAGACCCCTCCCGATGAACATGATCCTGTTTTGAACGTGGCCGGTCGAACACAAGGCCGTTTCCTCCGTTCTGCGGTAGGCCAGGCATCGTTTCCATCGGCTGTTCCGTCCAAGCCGGTTGGCTCCCACGCGTTCCGTTGCCTCCCGATGAACACGACGCATTTCGTTGCCTCCCCATGAACACGACGACGACGCTGTTTTTTTTTGCGGGCGACGACGACGTTGTATCTCCGTTCCGACCCAGCCATGTACACGAGCCCTGGCCGTACGTGTGCGCGAGTAGGCGTTCGAGACCCCGCCCGTATGTACGTACGTGGCCGTATTTTCTTTCTTGCACACTGGCCGCTGTACGTACGTGTACATGCTACGTGCGCGCCTCTACTACGACACGTGCGCGCCTCTACATCGACCAGTATGTACGTACACGTTCGCGACCAGAATGACAACGCTACGTACGCTTCGACCAGGTGGGTCCCGACTGTTAGGCACTTCCTTGCGTGTGAAGATGTAGCTGGTGGGTCCTAGCAGTCAGGGGGCGAATCGTTTTTTTTTTGCCCGGACGCACTTCCTTGCGTGCGAAGATGTAGCTGGTGGGTCCCAGCAGTCAGGGGGGAAACGTTTTTTTTTTCACGAAATACGCTTGCCCGTCCGGTGGGTCCCTGCTGTCAGGTGGAGGAATCATTATTTTCCGTGTAATAAGGAGGCACTTCCTTGCTGCGGCCGTGGACCCAGCTATCAGCCTCTCCATGTACAGTCCACGTCCGATGGAAGCCATTCCTTGACCACGTTGACCACGCCGCACCGAGAGCACCAGGGCGGTGGACGACGGCGAGGCCTGGGAAGGGGATGATGCGGAGCCGGAGAAGACGCGGCAGTGGATGCCCACGCGTAGAGGAGTATGAGGGTTCACTGGTTCGCTGCGGTGTGAGGTTGTCGTCGCCATAGAATAACTGGGGGTGTGGGTGAGTAGAGGGATGGCCTGGCCAGCAGTGGGAGTAGTAGGGGGCGGTGAGGCCTCCGCGGCATCGCAGCCGGCCACGGGAGATAGGAGCACGAGGCATGACCGGCGCTACTTTGGGCGGCTTGAGCAAGAAGACCAGAGGTTGAAGAAGCACTACGGCCGTTGGATGGACATCGTACGGTCACTGGAGCTAGAATCGTGCATATTGGCTAAGTTGACAAAGCCCTCCGTCCCCGTCAACTTAGTAGGCCCACAAGTCACCCTCCCACTATACTGGGTCCCAGCTAGCAGGGGGAGTATTCATTTTTTTGTGCGTAATAAGGAGGCACTTCCTTGCGTGCGAAGATAAAGCTAGTGGGTCCGAGCTGTCAGCGGCGGTAAGGTTTTTTTGCGAAATACAGAGGCCCTTTCGGTGGGTCCCAGATGTCAGGTGGAGGAATCATTATTTTGCGCGTAATAAGGAGGCATTTCCTTGCGTGTGGCCGTGGACCCAGCTGTCAGCCTCTCCACGTACTTTCCACTTCAGATGCATGTCGGTCGTTGACCACATTGACCAGGCCGCGCCGAGAGCACCAGGGCGGTGGACGACGACAAGGCCTACGAAGGGAACGACACGGAGCCAGGGAAGACTCGGCAGTTGTTTCCCACGCGGAGGGGAGTACGACTGTAAGAGGGTTTACTGGTTCGTCTGCCATCGCCGGAGAATAACAACAGGTGTGGGTGAGTAGAGGGATGGCTAGGCCAGCGATGGGAGTACGGTGGGGCGGTGAGGCCTGCGCGACAGCACAGCCGGCCGCGGGGAGGATGGAGCAGGCAGTCCCGTCGGCGCTTGTTTGAGCGGCTGGAGTAGGAAGAGCAGAGATTGAAGAAGCACGACGGCCGTTGGATGGACATCCAATAGTCACTGCTTGTGCGCCAACCTTTTTGTTAGGAAAGACTCAAATCTGTGGAAAATAGCATACAGCCCACCTGCCATTATTTCTAATAATTTACAGCCCATTTTCTAATTCTTAAGGGTTTTTTTGGAGCCCATATTCTTTTTGTTAGCATTACAGCCCATATTGTGGCCACGGTTAAAAAATTATACGAAATTTTGCATATTTCGGTGCGGTTCGAACTGTTTTTAATCCCGAAATTTCGAGTCACATTCAAACTGATTTTAAAAATAAATGTATATCAATATAAAATCCAACAATTTGTCCACGCATAAAAATCAATGCAATTTAAAATCTCGAAATGAAAAAAAGAAATTTGAAACTAATTGCCGGTTTTATGTGTTTTAAAAATATACAGCCCATTTCTCATTACTGATAGGCCATTTTCTCGGCCAGCCGAATGAAGCTCTCCTTGTCTTGAAAGATTTGCAGCCCAACAGGCCTGACAAAGCAACTTACTTGGCAAATCACAAAAAAACTGGGCTAGTCATTTTCAGAAAGAAAAAAAATACTGGGCTGGTCTGTGGTAAACATAAAAGAGAAGGCTGTCTAGACAGGCCAGAGTGCCCCGCACAGCCCAGTTGACACCCTGCTTCCGTCTCAAAAACAAATTATATAAATGCCACTCCAATTATGGCGATTCATAAAAATGCCACTGCAATTTCCAAACTTTGAAAAATGCCACTGCAATTTTTGCAAACTTTGGAAAACGCCACTGCAATTTGCAAACTTTTAAAAACGCCACTCCAGACTTTGAAAAATGCCACTGGAAATGGCATGAAATGGCATTTTTCAAAGTTTGGAAATTGCAGTGGCATTTCTCGGAAACACCAGATTTGGAGTGGCATTTATCAAATTAACCCAAAACAAAAATAACTGGGCGAGCTGCTGGGTCCCTGGTGTCAGCCGCTCGTTGTGCAATTCTCTCGTTTATTGACTACGTTGACAATGGCATGGGACCCAGATGTCAGAAATCCATTAGAAGGAGCCATTTTTTATTGGCTTGAAATAAGGAGGCACTTGCTTGCGTACTGCCATGACCTTGGCGGGTCCCTGCTGTCATCCTCTCCACGTACAATCATCTCCTGATTGAAATCCATTAGAAGGAGCCATTTTTTATTGGCTTGAAATAAGGAGGCACTTGCTTGCGTACTGCCATGACCTTGGCGGGTCCCTGCTGTCATCCTCTCCACGTACAATCATCTCCTGATTGTGTACGCGTCAACTTGGTAGGCCCACAAGTCAGCCTCTAAACCCGTGGAGGACAAATACAACCCATTAAAAAATAACAACCCATTCCATACATTCAAACGGAATGTTCAACATTCAGAGCAAAGTAACAGGTCTGATCCACATATAGAGTACTGAACTTCCATGTTGACAACCATCATAGCCAAGTTAACTATATACTCCCACTAATACTCTAGTAGCGTACAAGTACTAACTTACTCTTAGCTAACTAGACGATGCCGGCCGCCATCTGCGGTACACGCTAAACGCCGGCACCAGCGTTCTCCGCCTCGCCTCGGACTTGCCAGAGGTGCGATAGGGCGCATTGCTCGCACGCGTTGGCCCTTTCCATGCCGGCGTGGTCCACCGAAGCTTCGGCTTCTAAGCGGGAAACCCACTTGACGAGCTGGTAGTAAAAATCGGCGTCGCGAACGCGTGCGTGCCCGACAGCCTCCAGGGCTATTTGCCGGGCGCCGGCCTCCACGTAGTCGGCCCAGTTGCGGGCGCTCTGCTCGCGATTCAGAGCGTCGGTACGCTGCTGCTCCATGTCCCGCTGGCGGCGCAAATCGGCAATACGCTGCTCCTCCGCCAGGCGGTCACGCTCCAACAACTCCTCATAGTCCGCATTGCCATCTAAAGACCGATAGAATGCCTCCTCCCTCCATCTGCCTTCCGGTGAAAAACCGAACACTAGTTCCGGCAGTGACCGCCTCCGGTGTCGCCTATCGCGGACGGGCGGGGGCATGGCGGACGTGGCGAGAGCGAGGATAAGTGGCGAGCGACGTCGGGCCGGTGGGGGCTTATGAGGATAGGGCGAGTTGGGTGATGGTGCCACCGGAGAAGCCCGGGAAACAGTAATTATAGGAAGAAGGTAGGCGAACTAGCGTGTCGCGGGAAACGCGATGGTCATCGCGGTCATCGGAATTCAATGCATAAGCAGGCATGGCTTAGCGTGCCAGCTTGCCATGGAAAACTAGAAAAACTGAAATTATGACCGTGTCGTCCCGTCCCATCAGTGGTGCGTCCCGTCCGTGTTGGGTCGCACGCCGGCATGACGGTCAAACGAGTGCACTCGAATCATCCAGATGAGGTACTCCCTCCTTGTCAAAAATGATTCCACCACTCATCATCTACCTTGGTTGGTTAGATTTTTGAATTAAGCCCTGCAAACCGGAAAGGAGGTAGTACGTGCGTGATCCGCTATTTATTCGTGTAGGATCGAGTAGGTCATTTTTTGAATTGAGCCCTGCAAACCGGAAAGGAGGTAGTACGTGCGTGATCCGCTATTTATCCGTGTAGGATCGAGTAGGTCGGATAGTGTACGTGTAGGATCGAGTAGGTCGGATGGTGTACGTGTACGATCGCATTAGCTGATGAACGTTCGCTGGGAGATAAGGCATTTGCGAACGTTTTTGCTGGCAGTTTCTTCAGATTCGCATGGCATTTTCTTCAGAGCAGCTTGTCAGTTTCTTCAGAGGTAGGCATTTTTATTCAAAAAACTACCACTTCGGATCTTGCGTCGGAACTAAAACTGCCAGGAGCGCATTAGTAGGCTAGCTAGTGATCGATCAGTAACTTGTAAACACTGAGCGAACAGAAATAAGGAACTGTTAGTAACTTGTAAACACTGAGAACACAGAAATAAGGATCATGCTGTGCACAGCAGTAAGAGCCGATCCGTTCAAAATGTTCACACGAGACTCACAGGCCTGGCATTGTAATATGTTCACATTAGTAGCCCAAATTCAAAACCAACTAGTACGATTCCCATACATAAGATCAACATGTTAATGCATCTCAATGATTCACAGATCATATATAAATATGTAGCTCCAAAAGCAAAGATCTAGAAAAAACATCTGTTCTTCCTACTAACATGGATGCTTCTCTTGGCCAACATTCAGTACAGACTGAAAGACAAATTTGTTTGTGAAGTCTACAATTCCTCTTGCAAACGTAAGTGGTTTCACCAACAGCTGGAACCATGAGAATGAACCACACATGATGGAGGAACATCCACTGCAATATGATTTGGTCTTCTCTCGATCACACGGCGAGACTATTTTCGGAATACAAACTTTAACTTAGGCAAAATGATGCCCATTGTATAATAACACCAAAGCAATGAAGCACCTAGTGTTGGCCAATAAATAGTACAGTACTACTTTTCTGCAGTCCATGAAGTGACTATCCAATCTTTCTGTGTCTATTTTCAAATGGCACTGCATGCAGTGACTATACTATTCTCTTGTGCAGTTCAACCAAAATTGCGGTCACTTTGTGTGTTTGCCAAATAGCAACGGGCAGACATCTCTGTCTGCACAAATATCAAGCAGCTAGTAAACATATACCCCACCTTGTATTTTCGGTTTAAACATGTCTCTTCCGCTTAGCATCTGTCATGTTTTGCACTGGACAATTTGATACAGTCATGTTTTGCCCTGGACAATTTCATACTGAATTGATTTGCTGGTTCAGAGCAGAAATATAGCGCCTATTCTTCATCAGACCAAGGATATCCATGTTCGCAGTGATGGAAGAGGTGAAATCGATACAACCGAAATTGAGCATCCAATCATTGAATCCTGTCCTGCACCTCCAATGTAGGTCCACCCTGCCAATAAATTCACATGCAAACCACTAGTATTACTATCTAATGACAGTACAAAAAGAGTAGCAAGATAGTAGCAAACCATGTACCTTCGTAATGAACAGCTCATAGTGCCACCAATTGGATATAAAGGTTTGGAAGAAAACATGCTCCTAATGTTGAACCAGTTGGACTTTTTGTGCAGTTCCACTAAAATCGAGCATCCCTGTTTGCATAGATATTGAAAGTGTGATTACTATAAAAGTGGCACTAGTTGAAGCATAGACTCACAAATATAAGCATTCCAATTTCTTAATGGGAAAAGGTAGCAAGACTGTTTCTAACCACCTGTTTGAAGGAATAAATAAGGCAACAACGGCTGATGTCAGAAAGGCATATATAGTTCTTTCTGAAAGAATGATCGATTCCTGACCTTTCCTCTTCTTTTAAGCATATTTTGTGCAGTTCAACTAAAATAAAATGCCATCACCGCCTTGACAATTCAGTGACACTGTACAAAAGGAAATGACTTAACATTACATCATGATGTCAGGTATGTAGTCGACAGGCATTAGAGACAAACATACAGACCTCCTCCGATAACATAATGAACATTAATTTTAACAAAGGTGTGACTAGCTTTACCGGGATAATTTGAGTGAACTCTACACCCTCTGTTCCTTAATATAAGACGTTTTCGCAGTTCAATTTAAAGTACCCAAACGTCCAGTATTTAGAAAAACAGGTAGTAGTTTTCTTGAGCACATATCTGGGAAAGCTTGCCACACTTTATATATGTCCATACGCTAATGCAACACCATTCGAATAGTACAAATATACACTAATCCAGTGGCTAGTGCAACAGTAGAGTAGTTATTTTATTACAGGGTACAGTACAATGGTTTTACTGAACAGATTTCCATAAGCTCTAGCACTGGAAGATTTCTATAAGAATTAACAATACAAAATGTAAAGGTAACAAGTTTCAGCATTGGTATACTAGCTGTGCAAGAGCATTAAACCAAATACAAAAGTCTGAAGGTAACTAGCATTATTAACTAATGACAGTATTAAAAAATTGCAAACCATGTACCTTCAAGGTAAATATCATTTCGAACTCGAGTGGACATGAAAAATTGCTATCCCAATCTTGATAATCGATCAAACATAAAAACTTGATCGAACGAATCAATACAATAGCCAAAGGAGGAGGTGCCCACTCTTGACCTTTCCTCTTGTCTTCATAATTTTTTGTGCAGTTTAACCAAAATAAAATGACATCAGCGCCTTGGCATTTTGGTGACACTGTACAAAAAAATTGACTTATCTCATGAAAGTGAGGTATGTAATCTATAAGCATTAACAGTGCAAAAATCTGAAGGTAGTAACAAGTTTCATCGTTGGTATACTGGCTGTGCAACAACATTAGAATGCCTTAGCTGAAAAATCTTTAATACATCCACAATCAACAGCTAACCCTGAAATAATCCAGAGACATTAAATGGCATTGCTTAAATTTATCGGTGGCATTAGACTGAGTGTGGCATTAGTTAAATGTGGCATCACTTTAGCAGTAGCATTGGTTGACTTTACCGCTGGCGTTATACTAACAGCAAAAAAGTGGCAATAAGAGCATGGGAGACCCATTCGGACAGTGGGCGCACCAGTACGATGTACCTCCATGGACGCATAGAGTGGTGAGGGAGGTATGGTTGCCCAGAGCAACAAATATCCAGGCAGCATATGTGGATTACGTCCCATTTTTGTTCTCTTTAGCCACCTTTTTCCTATGTGAGGACAACAAAGCGATTGACCTGGTCATTCTCTATTGCGTTGTCATGCCTTTCTACCCTTGTTCAACCAAGAGACACGAGACTCGTTCCTTAGCTACTGATTTTCCCCTTTTCAACCTAGATGCGGGTTCGATGCCTACTCTCTTGGACAGTACAGTCTCCCTTCCTTTCCTTATTCAACCCAGACATGGATTAGTCTGCATGAAGTAGGGTTTCCTTTAATAGTGCAAATTAAGGTTTTCGTCTGCGTGACCAGCAGAGCAGAGGATAGGAAATTGGGAAGATGGTGGAGTGGAAAAAGATCCACATGCAGCGACGTGGCAGATGGGGCAATAGAACAAGGGTATGGTTCGAAAAGAGGTAGCATACCTGAGGGTCGGCGGGAAGTGGCTTCGCTCGTGGTCGTCGTCCTCCGCACGCACTACGGCAGCGAGCTTGGGGACGGAGGCCATCCCGCGCGGGCGCTAGGTCTGAGAGGACGGCCTTGTCGTCAGTGCATGACCTCGCTCGCCGACGACGAGTGCGTCAATGCTGCACGTCCTTTTCTTCCCCGGCGGATCTGTGACCACCGGTGAGGAGGGAGAGAGAGGCCGTCTTTTTTAGATCTGGAGAGAGGGTGATAGTGTGAGAAGCAAGTGGGCAGCCCTTAGCAAGAAAGCTCTGAAGCTCCAGCCTATATATCTTTTTTATACTACTAGTACTAGAGGTGGAGTAGTGGTAGAGTAGTTTATATTTTCTCTGCAAACAGTACCAGTTAGTCGTGCTTCAAAACTGAACGACACACCATTAAAAAAATAAAGGTCGATAACTAATGCGGCACCTCGGGCCAACGCGGCCAGATCGCATTTTGCACGAGAAATTACACACCATGTTTCGTTGACATGTGGTCTCGTTCCAATATATCAGTGAGACGACGGCGAGTCCTTTTGTACAATTTCCGAAAGGACGTGTAGGCCGGGGCGCCTCTTCGTGTACCGTGGCAAACTGGCAACCGTCCACCGACTCTTCGCCTTTCCCTCTCGATTTGGAACTGCTGTCGCACGCTCTTCCTCCCTCCTCCATTTGCCTTCACCCTTCCTTCTGCCATTGTTCGATCGTCTTCTCCATGGAGGGAACAAGCCGGAAACGACCCCGTTATTCTTGCCCCGATCTGAAAGATGACGTGGTGGGGGAACTCATTGATCGGTGCGACGTCATCACCTCGGCTAGCATGGCAGGTTCGTTCAAGACCATTCTCGACTCAACTAATAACATCATTACAAGGAACCCAAGGGTCCAGGAGCGGTTTGATCTCCCTTATCTTCTTCGCTATAAGCCTGTTCGCATGGGCGCGGACGATGGAGGCCTCGCCTGGTGCAAGTTGATGCAGCTTGATAATGATACGTGTGATGTCAATATGCCATCGCTTAAGGGTAAGGCCTGGGCTGGCGCAAATGGAGATTGGGTTGTTTATATTGGGTACAATTGCGAGTGGGAACTTGTGAATGTGTACACTCGTCAGCGGATTCCACTTCCAAAAATCTCAGAGTGCTCTGAGGTTGAGCACACAGATGATCTACGTACGTTCAAATACGATCATGGTGACTGTCATCTATGGAAGATAGCAATTTGTCGAGTTCCCAACCGCTTTTGGAATTACAATAACTATGAAGTTGTTGCTATCTTCGACAAGCTTGTTGCCGTCCTTCGTGGTTCGACTGGATGGATATTGCTCAAAAATCAGTTTCTATACATGGATGTGTACTGTGATGCAATTCAATACGAGGGTCTTGTGTTTGCTGCCACCACTCGTGGCACTGTTTTTGCATGGTATCCTCGTAGTTTCGGTACGTTTGTCTTCCACCGTAATTATAATTGTTTCATCCACATGCATGCGAGTTAGCAAGTTTCCCTTCTCTCCTAATTAACCTTCTTCTTGTGTTTCCAAGGTCCTGTGAACATTCCACCACCTATACTTGAAAAAATTTATAACCAAGGGGGAGATGACGATGGTGATGATCACGAGCATGAGGACGAGCAGAACTTATATACTCAGTGGCGCCTGGCAACTAATTCCGATGGATCACCTCTTCTTGTCTGTATATAGTGCACTGAGATTGTTACTACTGAGGGAGCAGGTGTTGTCTCCCATAGTTGCCCTCTCTGGACCTATTCCAACACCCGTTGCAGGGTATTCGGGATGGATACTAGTGTGCTAGCGCCAACACCTTCTCCCTGGTTCAGTATTGATAGTCTTGGAGAAAACTCGCTCTTCCTTGGACAAAACTATCCAATGATGGTGAAAGGCGATCCAGCTGCTGTTGACACAACGTTACTACCATTTATGAGAAGCAACTGTATCTATACCTCGGACATTGCGGTGGTTCCCTACCCTGGTCCTGATATATGCCGCTTCAGCCTGGATGATCAGTCCTGCGTTGCTCTCGATATTGACAATAGCTGGCCCTTCCCAGAGCACCTATGGTTCAAAGCAAGCGTTTCCAACGCCGAGGATTGGTTGAGTTGAAGTTCATTTCATTGCTTGTTATTTGTTGTGTGATGAAAACTTCAGTATTTACTAGAATGTTTTGTTGGAAATAATCTATAATCCAACATGTATCCTCGTTGTCGTTGTGTGTTGATGACTTGTTGTATGTAATGAATGGTACATTTGCAAATGCATGTCATAGACTCAATTTATGAATGGTTTTCGAGTCACTTCTTGGAGTGTGAGTACCGTAGTAGTATAGCCAGCATCCGGTTAGTATATGAAGTTGCCACATCACATAGAGCCAACCTAATATTGGAGTATGCTAGCCCTCCACCGGCGCGCCGCTTCAAATGGCGGAGGAAGTGAGAGGTCGCGTCACCTTGTGTCCAGATCTGAGATGCCACGTGTACCAGATGAATGACTCCAAGTTCGACCACCGTGATGCTAGGTGCGAGCCGAGGAACACTGTTGGAGAGACCCCCCTCATAATTTTCCTACATTGGTCGTTTGATTCATAGGATAGAATGCTATAGGATTTTTTTCCTATGTAATCATGTTTTAATTGGCAATCTAGCATCCACTCCAACTTTTGTTTCACTTCCTTTGTTCCTACGAAGAGAGTACTTGCTCTAAATGATGTGCCGCTGCAAGAGCCGCCTATATTAATTAACCATGCTCTAAAAAGGTGGACCAGCTTTGGCTATAGTAGTACTGTACTAGGTTAGTAGGTGACCTTGCGCTTGGCTCTTCTCCTCTTCCGGAAGTCGAACAATAATGATGGTACTACAGTAGTACTTCTGGCAATCTGACACCAAATGAACTGCTGCACCTCCACCGCTTGTAAGCAAAAGTTTCTCCTCGTGCTGCGAGCCACCGCGCACGCGTTGGCGAGGGAGAAGGCGTAGTAAGCAAGCTTCTCGTCGTTCTGCGAGTTGACGGGACACATCAAAGTTATTTATTAGTACTCTCTTCAAAAAGGGCCGACCATGTCCATGGCTACCATCCCGTGCTCTGTCATTGAGTACGTGCACTATTCACGTGCCATCGAGGAGAAAAAATATTGCATAGTACTAGGTGCCATCGAAGTGCACGACTCACTTACGCACTGCATATCTCCATTTTCTTGCATGACACGCCACCTTGATGCTAGATGTCCCGCGTGTCATGGAGGCATATAGTATGATTTTGTAAAATGGAGGCATATAGATGTCCCGCGTGTCGGCAAAAGGATGAACAAAGCTCATGTCTTAGACGAAAGAGTGGAAGAACATAGATTCCCGACGACCGAGAAGGAGCAACAAACCTCGGGGTGGAGCGTCTACACTCATAATATTTTATATTATTCAGCGATATAAAATCAACCAAATCTCTCCACGTTCCTATACCATTCTATAGTATGAGAATAACTTTGAACGTAAGCCATTGATTCACTCTATCCAATGGTCATAGTTGGAAAATCCAAACAAAACCAAGCATTGGATCAACTCTTTTTTCGAGATCAACTCTTTTAGCACTTAGATTGTTGCCGCCTGCCCACCTAGCCCACCTATATATCCGCTCACGTGTGATGACCACAGGAGCTATCCACTCAGATTGTATGTTAAAAAATAAAGGTCGATAACTAATGCGGCACCTCGGGCCAATGCGGCCAGATCGCATTTTGCACGAGAAATTACACACCATGTTTCGTTGACATGTGGTCCCGTTCCAACATGTCAGTGAGACGACGGCGAGTCCTTTTGTACAATTTCCGAAAGGACGTGTAGGCCGGGGCGCCTCTTCGTGTACCGTGGCAAACTGGCAACCGTCCACCGACTCTTCGCCTTTCCCTCTCGATTTGGAACTGCTGTCGCACGCTCTTCCTCCCTCCTCCATTTGCCTTCACCCTTCCTTCTGCCATTGTTCGATCGTCTTCTCCATGGAGGGAACAAGCCGGAAACGACCCCGTTATTCTTGCCCCGATCTGAAAGATGACGTGGTGGGGGAACTCATTGATCGGTGCGATGCCATCACCTCGGCTAGCATGGCAGGTTCGTTCAAGACCATTCTCGACTCAACTAATAACATCATTACAAGGAACCCAAGGGTCCAGGAGCGGTTTGATCTCCCTTATCTTCTTTGCTATAAGCCTGTTCGCATGGGCGCGGACGACGGAGGCCTCGCCTTGTGCAAGTTGATGCCGCTTGATAATGATACGTGTGATGTCAAGATGCCATCGCTTAAGGGTAAGGCCTGGGCTGGCGCAAATGGAGATTGGGTTGTTTATATTGGGTACAATTGCGAGTGGGAACTTGTGAATGTGTACACTCGTCAGCGAATTCCACTTCCAAAAATCTCAGAGTGCCCTGAGGTTGAGCACACAGATGATCTACGTACATTCAAATACGATCATGGTGGCTGTCGTCTACGGAAGATAGCAATTTGTCGAGTTCCCAACCGCTCTTGGAATTACAAGAACTATGAAGTTGTTGCTATCTTCGACAAGCTTGTTGCCGTCCTTCATGGTTCGACTGGATGGATATTGCTCAAAAATCAGTTTCTGTACACAGATGTGTACTGTGGTGCAATTCAATACGAGGGTCTTGTGTTTGCTGCCACCACTCATGGCACTGTTTTTGAATGGGATCCTCGTAGTTTCGGTATGTTTGTCTTCCACTGTAATTATAATTGTTTCATCCACATGCATGCCAGTTAGCAAGTTTCCCTTCTCTACTAATTAACCTTCTTCTTGTGTTTCCAAGGTCCTGTGAACATTCCACCACCTATACTTGAAAAATTTTATAACCAAGGGGGAGATGACGATGGTGATGATCACGAGCATGAGGACGAGCAGGGCCCATATGCTCAGTGGCGGCTGGCAACTAATTCCAATGGATCACCCCTTCTTGTCTGTATACAGCCCACTGCTGATGTTACTACTAAGGAAGCAGGTGTTGTCTCCCATGGTCGCACTCTCCGGACCTATTCCAACACCCGTTGCATGGTATTCGGGATGGATACTAGTGTGCTAGCGCCAACACCTTCTCCCTGGTACAGTATTGATAGTCTTGGAGAAAACTCGCTCTTCCTTGGACAAAACTATCCAATGATGGTGAAAGGCGATCCAACTGCTGTTGACACAACGTTACTACCATTTATGAGAAGCAACTGTATCTATACGTCGGACATTGCGGTGGTTCCCTACCCTGGTCGTGATATAGTAGGCTGCTTCAGCCTGGATGATCAGTCCTGCGTTGGTCTCGAGATTGACAGTAGCTGGCCCTTCCCAGAGAATCACTTATGGTTCAAAGCAAGTGTTTCCAACGCCGAGGATTGGTTGAGTTGAAGTTCTTTTTATTGCTTGTTATTTGTTGTGTGATGAAAACTTTAGTAGTATTTATAATGTATCCTCGTTGTCGTTGTGGGTTGATGACCTGTTGTATGTAATAAAATGATATGCCTGTGATAAACTTACTAAATTTATGAATGGCTTTCGAGTCGCTTCTCTGAGTGGGTGCTGCGACGAGGCAAAAAAATATTTTCTGAATACATAATTGCACGTGCATTGCAACAGGTTATCGGATGAAGCCAATCAACAATAGTACACTATTTGTACTAGCTTCACATGTTGCACTATCTCTACGTCTACGTACGTAATACAACAAGTTTTAAACTTGAGAGCAGCCACCCATCCTCACAAAGAACACTTTTTAACCTAGCACAGACTCCAGGAAATTTGGCCACAGTGTGAGGTGGGCCATATGTTAATGTGTTCGTTGTACGTAACCAGCACCTCGAATCCTCGATACTACTAGTACTATAAGTAGTAGGAGTGGTAGGGTGGTATGGGCCTTCCATCTGACACCATATTTCTTGGAGTCTGTGCTACAGCAATCTCTTCAACCTCGTCGTTTCTCTAACTCAGCCATCGCGCGGCGAGCGAGGTGGGGGTTTGCCGATAGTCGGTTTCCTCAACTGCGGTCCCACTTGTAAGGCCAACTCCAACGCACGACCCCAAACGGACCTCCGTTTTGCCCGGATTCTGTCCGTTTGGGTAGGGCGATGGGGTCGTGTCCGGGCTATTTCTCGGATGCAGTGGCCGTGCGCCGAATGCGCGGACGCATCCCGGCCGCGTACATTTTTCTTTGCAAACACATATATTTTTTCATCATTGATTTTTTGGTACATGGAAATACATCACCAAAATTTTGACTAGAAAAGCAAGACCAAAGAAAACAAGAACCACAAGAATACATTTTAGAAGATATCCAACTTCCATAACTGCTCCTGTAAGTTGGATTAGTGCCTTCTCGATGCATTCATTGTTGATTTGCGGAGGCTCAATCTTGCGTGCTTCTTTCTTCTTCGAGTGTAAAGAAGTAGACGTGTCTAGCCTCTATTCTATCAACAAGTGCACTAGTCTCATCTCTAGCCTCTATGCTAGCTAAAAGTGCTAGAACATCTACTAAATTGCGCTCTATCAATATATCGTTGTACTCTTCTTCCCAATACCAAAACTTGCATCCATTCTACACAATAAAATTTTAAGTTAGCACAACTAGTCTAATCCGAGAGCACAACCGAAGATTTGGTCGAGTTCTTCCTCCTTTTGCCGACACGTGGGACATCCAGCATCCAGGTCGTGTCATGCAAGAAAATAGAGTGGTAGTTGAAGCCACGTGATGTGCATCTTGGGTTAAACTGTAAATAGAATCTTACTACTCTTGAGTAACTCCAAAAGCGGCCACCGAAGATCTTTATTGGATTTGTTTTTCATCACCAGCACGTCGAGGTGAAAGATGTGCAGGTTCAGTGGGTCCTCTTGCGTTTTCACTGACATGTGGGACCGCATATGAGCAAACAGACGATGGGCTCCGCGCGTCTGCTGGCTGGCTGAGAAGAGAGATAGAGGAGGGCTGAGCACGGACTCCAGGAAATTTGTTCTACGTAACCAGCACCTCGATATAGTGGGGTGGCATGGGCCATAACTAGCATTCATGTCTAGCAGTACGGCACACGCCACCCACACGAGTCCCATCCGACACCAATTTTCTTGGAGTCCGTGCTACAACCATCTCTTCTCCCTCCTGTTTTCTCAGCCATCGCGCGGTGGGCGGGGTGGGGGTTTGCCGATAGTCGGTTTGCTCAACTGCGGTCCCACTTGTAAGTGAAAATGCAACACAGCACGCATTCCCCCTTGAGCGGCGTGCCGGACCAACCGTGTGGGGGTGCGACGCGAACACGGCAGGCTTTTCCTTTTGAACTTGTAACTTGTAAAATTTGGTTCTGCTCCATGGCGCGACCGATAGATAGAAATAACGATTTTCCCTAGAGTAATGAGAAGTTTGGTTCTGGCGCGGTTCATGCATGGAGTACGTACGAAAATTATGAAGTTGATGCGAAAGGTAAGATAATTACTAGTAGTACCATATACTACTACATGGATTTGACGGAAAGATAAAGATACATACGGATCCATCAACGACATCCTCACGCCCTAGTGCACCGGGTCACCAACCGACGTGTGAGGAGCAGCGGCGTTGGCGGCAAGCTCAACGTGCTTCTGAACAATGCCGTCCAAGGTTGCCCTGCGGTCCAAGAAGGCCAGCGTCCTATCGTCCTCCTCTTGCATGTAGTAGTCCTTGTGGACGATTTGCGCGTAGACGTGGGTGATTATGTCGATGGTGTCTTGCTGCGCCAGGCGCTGCGCGGCGAGCGCGACCTCGAGGTGGACATTCTCCGGCGCGACGGCGGGCAGTCGCAGGGCCACCAGTGCGTCGAAGAGGTTGTCACCATAGAGGCCGTTGAGGGTGGCAGGCATCGCAGAGCCTGGGCGCGTGGGCTGGAGGCGTACGTCAAGGTCGTCCGCGAGCTTCTTGACGACGGTGAACTTGTCGAGGAAGCCGACGAGGACCTCGTCGAACAAGGAGACGAAGCTGTCGTCCAAGCGGCCCCTCGCCCTGGCGGCCTCAAGCACTACCTGGAGACGTTCCTCGGTGCCGGGCCGCAGGCCGGCGTCGTGGACCATCTGGCACAGCCGGCTGATGCTCGCGCTCATCGCCTCCATGGGTCTAGCTTCTAGTCAACTGATCTTGCGATTGGAGTGATCACTCTTGCCCTTGGGTGCGTAGGTGCGTAGGATTTCGTAGATTGGACTGGCGGGAGCCTTTATATGAGAAGTGCAGACTGCGTTGAATTCACGTGCGTGTTGGCCATCTACTCCTCGCCCCTCTACTGCACCTGCCTTTGGCTGTATGACAGGTTGGCCATCCACCCGTTGGGCCCACGTGTCATACACCCAAAGGCAGGTGCAGTAAGTCAATGAAGCTGCGTCCCCCTCCGTGCCGGTGCAGTATAGTCATCTCACCGGACCTCTAGTTGGGGCCAAACGAGAGAACTTTGATGTTTACTGGTTTATTGGTCCCCTTTGCATTTTGCGCCAAGTTTTGACCTTTGATTTAACTAATAAAATGTTAATGCATGTAACCAAAAATGTTGTGTAAGTCACCTTACGAAAACCAAATAATCCCAAAACACTTAGGCACGGTACATTAACTCCCTCCTCGTTTCTTATTTCGTGACATATCAACCAATGAGAGATGTGGGCCGTGCATGCTTTCAATGACTTGAGACTACCAAACATCACATGCAGTGGTTAGTTCATTGCATGTAATCCTATTAAGTAGCAAAAAGACATTAAGTTATCTCGCCGATAGGAATAAAACAATACACCATGTATTTATTTACAGAGGGAGTAGTACATTTTTTGTGACATGCATTACTAGATATTGCTAGTCAAATACTAAATCCAGATGGACGTGGTAGTACTACTAAATCCAGACGGTGGTGCTAGTACTAGTAGTAGTACTACCAATGTAGTAGCACTGTACTACCCGTTGGTCAAATTATTACGTGCTGCTCCTCACAGTGAAGTGACAAGACCCTACGCCGGAGATGACACCTGAGTATAGGCGCCGTGTTCGGCATACCATAGTCAGCCTCACCGTCTGCAGTCACTATCATCATGGCTGTAGACCTAGCCTGCTTACAACTAGCCGTGTTCGACATAATTTCCCGTGCGTAGATGCCCGTGCATTGCACGGAACACCAAGATTGGGGGGTGGACGGCGCCGGCAGCGGCCATCGCGCCAGATTTTTCCATGGCCTTCTAGATGTGGTGGGGAGGAGATAAGGCTGATTGTGAGAGACAAGGAGTTGTTTGTAAATAGGGAACAAGTGCGGGCATCTTTTTGCAAAACTGGAGAAGTTTGGTTTGTATGCGTCAGATCTAGATCCGACGGCTATTGGTGAAAGATGGCAGGCACAACATCATCACCAACTCAGGACCTGTTTGATTCGCAGGATTTTGAAAACGCAGGAATAGGACACGGCAATATTACAAGTTTCAAACTGATATTACAAATGTTAGGAGTAATGCTGCACCTACGAAGAGGGAATTACTAGGAAGTTTACGTAAGAACTTTCGTTACTTTAGGTGGATGCAGCATTATCGTACAAACTAAAATCCACCGCCCTGACAAGTCACTAATGGGCAAATAAGTTTTCGAGTCTCTGGCCACTTGATGTTTCAAAAACAAATTCAGCTTCTGCGGAGACTTTGTCATTTAGGCTTAGACGCTTGCGGTGATCAGCACGCCATTCATTGTTGCGCCAGAGAACGCCAAACCTCATTACCTTGAGCACACTTGCCTCCAGAACAAAGAACCTGGCCAATTTAATCTCAGATGTGCTGCCTCGGTAGTCGATCAAATCAATTTCTGTAAGATGGAGATCAAGGCATTCGATGAGATTGTTATAGTGCAGCACATTTTTCACTTTCGGGTCTTTTTTTATTTGCAAAAGAAGAGAACATATTAGAGCAGCTGGCTGTATAAGATTGCCGTGTCATCAAGAGGTACCAATATCATTCGCTCATACGATAGGGTTGGCTGGCTAGTGATATTTTTTCACTCTCTCTCTCTCTCTTTCTCTTTCCTCTCATTTACCTAGGAGTACGTGAAGAGCTTGGGCATTTGTTGCCTTCCACTATGTGGCGATGCCATATTTCGCAAAAGTATGCCACATAATACGCATCGATGTCAAATCAAAAGATTTTGGCACCGCTCTCGCGATGTGAGAGAGTTGGCACCGCTGTGCACACAGACCCACATGTATAAACAAATCAATCAAACCAACTACACCAGCCTCTCACTCTCCCAAACAAGTGTTTTTTATTGCCTCAGTCCTCTCTCTCTCCCACGCAAGTGTTTTTTCATTGCGTGAGTTAATTTGGCACCGGAGCAAAGTAGGTGATCCAGATTGGGGCACCAGGTGAGCAATGGAGGGGCATCGATGCCAAATGCATCACAAGTGAATTTGGCACGTGTTTTGGCCTACATAGTGGAGGGCCGTTATAGCCCACTTTTGTACTACCTCTTATTTAGTATAAATTTTGACCATAGATTTACGTAAGAAAATGCCAATGCATGTCACTAAAAATTACACCATTTGAAATTATGTTCAAATACGAATCCAACGATATAGTTCTTAGTGACATGCATTAACATTTTGTCAGTTAAATCTATGGTCAAATTTTGATACTACAAAATAGGAAGAGTAAACCAGGACGGAGGTAGTACTTGCTCTTAGGGTAACCATAGAGTTACTGGAGTAGTCTAAGTTACTTTCCACTATGACTAGCCTAGGCTACTATAGTAGTACAACAAAAAAACGATGCAGGTGATCACGTGAGAAAAAATACTAAAAACATTTCTTTCGGTGCAGTGCGTAGATGCAGTTTTGAACACTACACTTGTCATCGTAATTTGGGAAAATTACGAAAAAATTGAGCTACGTTGTGATTACCGTTTACTAATAGGAAAGAAGTTTCACCTCGATGAGTAGCTTCTCCGTGCACGGAAAGCATGTAAGGAATCCAACAACTTGATCCAGATTGGGGCCGATAGATTTTATTGCCAAGATCTTCACTGTGCGCATAGACTGGGTCAAGCTTGTGGGAATCATTTTCTGGAAGACGGTCGTAAATACATCAAGAAGAAATTTAAAAATGTGAATTTCAAGAAGACGGAGAAGAAGATGAGTGTTGTACCTGAACGATTACGGATCCAATAAAGAGTTCGGAGAATTTGGCAGACGAGTGCACCAACGCTGTCAATTTCGGCGCGTCAATGACCCTGATTTTTGTTGGACCTTCTAGATCCGATACAAGCAATCTCTCAAGGAAAGGCGCATTCTCAATGACCATAACGTGGAACAGCTGGAGTGATCTCTTCCCAATTGATGTCTTGTTGCGGGGCCAGCAAGACACATAAATCCATCGGAGATTCGTCGAGGCGATGTGGAGGCTAATGAACCCGTGGATCTGCTCAAGACGAAGGTACTCGAGCGCAGTACAGCTGCGGAGCAGGTGCTCCATAGCCTTCTTCGAGATGACAACGTCGAAGAGGTCGAGCTGCTTGAGTTGAGGGAGAAGAAGGGCGGGCGCGGCATTAATCTGGGGAAGATAGCAGGAGCTGAAGCTGGCGCGGCGCAGCGTTGGCGTGAGGCGGAGCGCGGACGGCGGCAGAGAGCGACATCGTCCAGCTTCAAAGCTGAGCTCCTCGAGCTGATCTAGGGCGGGGGATAAGAACCACTCGTCGAACTTGGGTTGGACCTTGCAGTTGGTACTGAACATGCGGATGTCAAGGCGTCTGGCTGGCCCAGGGTGCGATGAAAGGATCTTGGAGACTGCGGCCATGCGTTTGCAATCCCCGTCGCAGAGGCAGCTGTCGACGGTGAGGTTGAGGGGGACGCGGCGCCAGAGGGGGCGCCACCGCCGGGAGAGCAGGGCGGTCCGCACGGCAGATTTGGTGGGGAGGAGGCCGATGATGACGAGCAGCATGTCGTCGGGGAGGCTGCTGATGAAGTCCAGGCTCGCCGGATGCGGTTTTGGCTCGAGCCGCCTCCGCTTGTTGGCTGCCTCGCCGTCCATCTCAACCGGCGGCGACGCCGGTGTACACGTGTGCTGGTGTGTGTTGTGTGCTGGGTGTGCGCGAGTGCGTCCTTCTGTGCATGCCGCCGCGCAGTGGTGAATTGTGCGCGAGTGCGTCCTTCACGCGGAAGAAGTGTGTCCTCAATGCGCCCTCAATTTACTAGCGTGCGGGGTGCTACCCCGAGTGGTTTCAACTTTGTTTACTTCACCGCGTGTCAGATGGGCCTCTAGTTTACTTATTTTCACCCACTGCCACATGGGCCAGCACACGAAGATACAGAACACGAGCTGACAAGGCAGCATGTGGACTGGTTGACCGGTCAACTAAACAATATACGGAGCTATACGCTGACACAGTGAGCGTATAATCCGTCGGTATAGAGTGTTCGAGTGAGAGGGGAGGCCCGTGAGAGATAGCAGAGAGAGAGAGAGAAAGAGCTACTCCCTCCGTTCGATAATGTAGTTCCAACATTTTTTTAAAGTCAAACTTTTGAAACTTTGACCAAGTTTATAAAGAAATTACTTATATCTACAATACCAAAGATAAATGATAGTATGAAGTAAGTACATGTTGTGATGAATCTAATGATCGTTCCAGATGTAAATGTTTTTCTCCACATATACCTGGTCAAACTTTTCTGAGGTTTGACTTTTCAAAACATCCATATGCTTATGGACGTGAGAGAGTCCCTAACTAGAGAGAGAGAGAGAGTGAAATAGAAAGAGTGAGTGAAAAAAGTGTGTGTGCGTGTGTGAAAGAGACATGGACAACACTCGATAAAAGTCGAGAAAAAACGTGTGTGTCTTATGCAAACATATCACACATGCATCTTCGACAACGGAAGCAAGGTGAGGAGATAGTGTGTGGTTGTTTGCAACCGAGAGAGCAAGACCCCTAGCACGTGGCCAAGAGGGGTCTGACAAACAAGGGAGAGAGGTCGAGAGAGACGTACGGAGAAAATGCAGACATGGGGAGGAGAGAGTGTATGTTTGTCATAGAGAGATCCCCTGGAGATCGTGATGGGACTACATGGGTGGGAGATCGAGTGACAAGGTGTGTGCGCGATAGAAGATACCCCGAGAGATATCGAGATAGACGTATGGATGGAAGGAGACAATACGTGTGTTCCTGATGGCTAGTGAGAGATAATCATACTTAGGGGGGGAGTGCTTGCGCCTATGATGGAGTGAGGGATTATGGTACTTATTAGGGGGGTGCGTGTCACATAGAGAGAGAACAAGGGCGGAGAGTGTTGGATGGGTCTATATGTATAGCGCGAGCGAGACATGTGTATGTGTGAACCAGGGAGATATAAAGTTTGAGAGATATTGAGGAGCCCCGATAAGGCTGAGTGGTGTGTCAGATAGCTAAGAGGGGAAAAGAGATATTCCATCCGCTCGATAATGCAGTGCATGTAAATTTTTAGAAGTAAAACTTTGGAAACTTTGATCAGGTTTACGCAAATGTTATTTATATCTACAATACCAAAGATACATCATACGAAACTACATCTCATGGTGAATCTAATGGTATATGTTTGCCGTTCTAGATGTAATTGTTTTTCTCCACGTACATGGTCAAACTTTGTGATGTTTGACTTTTCAATAAAGCAATATGCTATGGACTGAGGAGAGTGCCTAAGTCGAGAGAGATCAAGTGCGTGTGAAGGAGAATGAGTAAGTGTGCAAAAAGAGTATGTGTGTGAAAGAGAAAGTGACAACAAACGATAAATTAGAGAGAGTGTGTGTGTTTTCGTTTCTTAGGCGAACATCTCACGCATGCATCTCTGAGATAGAAAAGCGAGGCGAGGAGATACACGAAGATAGCTGGTGTGTGATTGTTTGCAACGGAGAGAGACACCCCTATAGCACATGTCCAATAGAGGTCTGGCCAACGAGGAACAAAGGTCGAGAGGGACACATGGAGAACATGGACGCATGGGGAGGGCGAGAGGGTGTGTTTGTGATAGAGAGATCCCCTCGAGATCGTGAGGGGACTATATGGGTGGGAGATCGAGGGAGGTGCGTGCACGATAGAAAGATGCCCCGAAAGAAATCGAGATAGACCATGCACATCTTTGTGATGGAGACTAAGATTAGCTAGTCATACTAGCAAACATGCCCGTGCGTTGCAACGGGAGAAAAAAGTTCAAATGCTTCATTGCAAAGTTATCATTAATCAGGCTGAACAGATAGAGGGTAAGTTTGATGATGACAAAGATGATAGATCAATTAACAAATATGATTCTTTGGGGCAAAAGTGTTATGACGTTGTAGGGCAGATCATCGATGCTTAGTAAAAAAGCATATCACATCGACATATTACTCATTGTACTACCATCAAATAATACAAATACTATGCATGCAAAACTTTCAAAATAATTTTACCTGGATGCAATTGTTGTTGTTCGTCCATAGCATCAATGTTTGGCCAAAAGTGTGTATAAGTTGGCTGCCAAGTTCCTCCATGCCACGCCCAACATGTTCATTTCAGGGACGTCAGTTATAGCATCATTTTTGTGATCCAGAACGATAGCTTCACTGAGATCAATTAAAGACTCTATTGCCATGACACATAAACGTCTGTATTTTGGCCAATTATTTTATTGTGCACTCGTGTGAAACTGGATTAATACTGCTTGAAGACTATCTGCATTTGTGTTAAAAAGTGTGCATAGTTAGGAGAATAAACTCATGTGTACACACTAACACGTCCGCATGACGGACTCAAAGATATTTTTCTTTTTTGCGGATAGGACTCAAAGATATTTACCGGTCCATTAAGGATATTAGGCCGGGCATCATCTATAATGCTTTTTTTGGATTTCTCAGATAGCCTCCCTTTAGGATAGTAGTAGGCTGTTTTTTTGGATTTCATCTGCCTCTCACATCTTTGATCGGTCGTGATCTTCAATTCGGGGCTAGGGACTCAGCAGTTTTCGATTGGTGATGCATGGCATACATATCTCATCCTCTTTTTGCTGGCTTGTTGATTCTGGCAACTCGAAACATATATAAGTTGCTGCAATTTAATGTAAAAAAGGCGGGGTGGGACTATTAATTAGAATCTGGAATTCTAGCACAGGCATAAGGAAACCTTTTTTTGTTTGCTGCCTCCTTAAGGGAGGGGAGGGCAGGTCGTGATGTTGAACGTTTTAAGTGGCCCATAAAATTTTGGCACATTGACTTATCAAGCTGTATACAGAACCGTACAAAAATTATGAGAGCAAGAGGTGGATGGACCAAAATGGACGAAATTATGGTGGTAAGAAGCGATCGGTTCTTTATTATTAGGTAAAGACATATGAAGATTCATCTTGCATCCATGTTTAAAATAAACCAAACCTAAAAATTTACGTTTACAAATTAACAAGCATACATCCCACATCAGAGAATCATCTAATGAACCGAAACATTGACTTTTACTCGATACAAAAGTTGTACGTCATAAATAAGAATGCTAAGGCATAACTAATGTCAAAACCATTGTTTAAACTATATTTTGTTCACACACCACACTAATGTAAAAAGCTTTCACAGAAAATAAATCACTTTTGGGTGCTATAACTTATAATCAAATCGGGATCATTTTGGTTAAGCAGCCTGGATCAGGTTTTGGAGTTTGTACGTACCAAGCGAACCTTTTGTAGAAGCAGTACACCGTTGATACAAGAACATTGTCTAATCATTGGCCTTCTCCTACATGCACGTATCAATTTTGACGCTGCTTGATTCGGCATCTGGTCGTATAACTCATGCCTTCATTATGTTTATCTTCAGCTCTCCTACAATCCCGCATCTCATCATTTATATTTGTTTATTACCAACCAGGCACATCAATTGTGTACTCGCTGACATATATAAATTGATTGGATTCCTTTTTTGAAGGCAAATTGATTGGATTCTATAAGAAGCATCAATGTGGGACTATTAATTCAAAGGTGAGTTCTCAATTTTTCACAAGCAAAACAGCATGTGTACGCTGTTTCCCCACAGGAGCAATACTTTTTGGCCCGGTTGGCCCATCACGTGCGTCTCTGTCCATCCAATCATCGCGTATATAATTAGTCTTTCTTTGATTTGTGAGAAGAACAAATGACTGGTGTTTTGGCTGGTATATTTTGCTCTAATCTATTAGGCCTGTGTTCGATTCGTGTCACAGCCTAGCGAATTTATTTTTTCCGCCCTAGGTGTCAGCAAGGGTGACGGACGAAAATATTGTGATGCAAGAAATCTATCTATACCTACTTTAATAAAATAATAAAATATAATATTGTGAATGAATTAAAAATTCTCAACAATAATTTTGACGTCAGAACTAAAACATTTTATGAAAAATGTGTTTTTTAAATATACGGATTTTTATAAAAATTCCAAACATTTTTCAGAAAAATAAAAATAATTAGAAAATAAGAAAAAAAAAGAAAAATACAAATATAACACTGGTAGAAAACCTTCTAGAAGGTTCCCAAAACCCGTAAAACCCAGCTGGGAAACCTCTAAAACATGCCACGTGAAAGCTGTACTTCTATGTATAGATGGGCCGGCCCAAAAGGCATAATGTATTGCGTACAGATTTTACCTGTTTTATATCTTAGAAAGCACAAAGCAATCGGTAGGTGGGTTGGCTGTTGCTTGCACCATCAAGGGCATGGTGCATGGTTGGAATCCTATCCGTGCCACTTATTTAATTTTTTTAATTAATTTTTTTTAAACACATAGCGACGAGCCCAGTAACGATACCATTGAGCTGAGGCCAGGTCCAATAAAAGTTGCGTTCATATATTATTTGGACGAGCGTGCGCAGAAGTTTAGTACCACCTCGAATAGCAAAAAATCAAAATTAATAGTATAGGTGAATGGATGAAAAAAAATTAGCGAAACGCACCTTGCTTTATCAATAGGTATAGATATAGATACATATAGGGGGGACTGCGTGTGCCTACAATTGAGTGAGAGACCATCATACTTGGCTAGCTAGGCATGAGATTGTGTGTGTGTGCGTGTGAGATGGAGAGAGAACGAGGGAGAGAGATAGAGTTTTAGATGGGCCTATCGAGTGCGAGTGAGATATGCATGTGTATGTGTGACCCAGGTAGATGAAGAGTTTGAGAGAGAGGGGGAGAGCTCCGAGACGACAGAGTGGTGCGTGAGAGAGTTACGGGCAGCGAGCAAGGAATTTGTGTGCGTACGATGAGTGCACCCAAGATATCTAGCTTGGACTACAGAATCATACATAGTGTGCGAGAGAGACCTATAGACGGAGTATATATGCATGCGAACTAGAAAGACCCCCCCAACACACACACACAGAGAGAGAGAGAGAGAGAGAGAGAGAGATGGAGAGAAAGCGAGAGGGACCAACAAGGTTTGTGTGTTGGATGCGTGCGACAGAATTGAAGATTGTCGGCGAGAGAGAGAGAGAGCAGGAGTCCGGGAGAGGGGGAGGTCGCGTTTTATGCATCAAAGACTGATATAAACCATGTTTCGATATAAACTTGCATTCAAATATTTAAATTGGAGAACATGTTGTCTGCAATCCACACATGAACGGATATATGCGTATATCAAACAAGTTCATTAATTTGACTTGCAACGTGTTCATGGAGTACTATAATATTGTACAACATGCTACTCGATTGAGGTGTTCAATTTTGGATTTAGTTCACTATTTTGACCTGGTGAACTAGCTATTTCATTGAATCGAGATATTTCATTTTGGGTTTGATTCCCATTTTGAGTGGGTCAACTATTTGTCATATAGTAAATCGCTAGCAACGAGCATGTAAAAACACATTACTCCCGAGCATCATCTCTCCATCTAAAAAAGAAGTGGCAAGCTAATATTTCAAAATTTGATTTGAATCGACTTGGTAAGGTGGACGTGGATGCTCGTTCTCCCAAATTTTGAACGAATCGTTAAACATCCTCTGCTCGGTGGAATTCGCCCAAGCAAATAAATGGGAGACGTGAAATTACCGTCCTATGTGGGACACGCATTAATTGGCCCGTTGTACATCGAGGGTAGGTTCGTAACTTCATCTAAGGGCGCCTTCTCCTTGGCCGAAATGACATGTGCCGAATAATTCATAAACCATGGTCGGCAAAACACGCTCTCCTCGCCCGAAATAGCTCACGCCCACTATTTCAAAACACACTCTCTTCGCCCGAAATCGCTCGTGCTCACTATATTTCAAAACATGCCCTCCTCGCCCGAAATCGCTCCCGCCCACTATTTCGGGAGAAGCAAAGTTACTCTACTATCCCTGACCCTCAGTACATAGACCCAAGCCGAGAAGCCTAAAGGCAGGGGTAGAACTGTAACTCCCCCTCACATTTCAGACAAATGCGTCCGTAAAACATGGTTCCACTCCCCTCCCAATCCCCCCCCATTCATACCTCGTGGGCGCCAAATCACCTTCTCCCCGGAAGCTCCCTTCTCCCGAGCCGCGAAACCTCAACCCCTCCTCCATGGCGCCCCCCAGCGCACCAATTTCACTGCCGCCCTCCTCCCTAATGCCGGAGACGCTGTCCATTTGCCATCATGCACTGGGCCGTGTGCCTCTTACTCTGTGATGTTGGAGCTGCCTCGACGATGGCCGCGTGAACCGTACCGGAGCCGATTCACCCCCACCGTTGTTCACAGCGCCGGAGCGGCTCCAACTTCGGATCCGTCCAGAGTCCCGGCGCTACTTCCCCGTAGCCGTCGACCGTCGCGACATCGCTGTTTCCCTGCCGCCGGTCGCCACCACAACCGCGCCGGCCTCACCGACTCGGTAGCTGGACCTGCCTACTTCACCATGCCGCCAGATAGGTCGCACCCTCATCTCAAATCACTTTATTTATGCGTCAGTTGTCTGAATTTTTATTCTGGGCCAATCGATTCCCAATGGGAAGCAGCACCCCACGAGGCGGCGGAGGTCCTAGGCTGCCGGTTGGCTGGTGTCTAACGTAAGGGTGCGGGGCCGCAAGTTCGCCGTGAAAGCAGCGCTTAGATGGCTATCTTAGAGTTGCGTGGGTTGAAGGTACTGCCGCCGCCGGATCTGGATGACGGGGAGTCTTTGTGGATTGGCCCGGGGGCGGCGCAACCCCGACAGTGCGGTGGGGTGGGGAGCGGGGTTTTGGCCAGGGCCACGGACGGCGGAGGTAGGCTGCTCTGCCGTTGGTCGCTGGCTCTTCGGGGAAGATTCCTAACAGTGTCAGCCGGGAGGCACAAGACGGCCATCAAGCCATCCGGCGTAGATCAGACAGTACCAAAATAAAATAAAATCGTGTGACCCCAATTTAGTCTTCAGTCAACGGACGTGTGACCACTCTCGTACCTTGCTGTTGATCTCTTAGTGTATTTCTTCAGATCAAAGAGATGTGTCGTTCTTAACATTATGCGTTATCTGCATCTTCAGCCACACTGTCTTCCGACTCACCGCAGCTGCTCCAACAAGGGAAGCATACACCAGAAGGGAGCTATAGTCCCCACTCAATAGTTCCCTGCATCGAATGCGCGTGCCCGACATGGACAGCCACAACAACTGCAGGGCCATCGACAAGTCAGCACATGATGCTCACTCCTATGGATGGCGGCCAAATAGGTTGTACCCTCATCTTACTTGTGTGCAACATTTATGGCTTTGTTATTCATCTAAGCATGGAAAATAGATTATCACATTTCACTGTATATTCATGTTGATCTCTTACGGGTCTTGTTCAGGAGTTAACGTTGTTCCATAGTTCAGCTAAGATACTTGTTCTTTAGTAACGCTGTTCCATAGTTATCGTCCATCAGCCAATGCTATCCCACAGGCTGGTGATTATAGTATTATACCACTTCTAGTATTACCTATGTTGTTCTTTAATACTTTTGTGTGCCATCTAGTTAATCTCGAGTACAAATGATACATATTTTGTAGCTTTCATCTGTGTTCCCCCTTTAGTTTTTGAGACCTGTTGCTGCTAGTTAACCCCATTCCTACTATTTATGTCGTCTCCTACAGGCACTCATTACATAAATCTAACTACTAGCTGTCTTCCATGCATGTCAGATATAATTGCACACACTGATATATCCACAAGAACCTCACGAAGCAATGTAAAGGCCAATAAAGTTGATGTCAATGATACCCAATATGATGGAACATGTAAAGGCAGTTCTTCAAGACTTGCAGAAAGATGTTGAATCCTCTTCACCCCACAAGGTCCTTGCTCTAACTTGGCCCGTGATATGGGTACAACATGCATATAATGTCCTGGAGTGTATCTACTCTGTTGCAATGCCATGTGCTTAGCATGCTGATCATGCATGTAAATATGTGATGCCTGCCTGTTTTTCAGTACCTATTCCATTCATGATAACATGTTTTCAAATTCAAGTACTGTCATTCTACTCTATCGCAATGCCATCTGCTTAATTTGGACATCATGCTTCTGAATATCTTATGCATTGTTATTCATCAGTATGTACTTCTGTCTACCATACCATGTTTTTTTACATTGAAGTGCTGTTCTAGTGCTCTGTTGCAATGCCATCTTAGTTTCCCAATCATACACGTGTATGTTGCCTTAGTTTTTTCTGTACGTATTCCGCTAGCATACAGTTTTACATTCAACTAGTGTTTTTTTACTGTGTTGTCCTGTCGTATCCCTAGCTCTTACACCATACTCTCTCCGTCCGGATTACATGTTGCCGAAATGGATAAAAAAAGGATGTATCTAGAACTGAAATACGCCTAGACCCATCCATTTTTTTCGGATGGAGGGAATACATGTCAATATGTCATGCATTTCTATTCTTCTGTACCTATTCCATCTCTCTGCTGTAGCATGTTTTATAATTGAAGCACCATTCTTCTATACAAGGCATGCAAGGGGAAGACGACTATGTTAGAATCTGAAGGGTTACAAACCAGGTCTTTGCAAAAGATCCAAACGCCGGGAGATAATAAACCAACTCCAGTTTTTATAGATACTGCTCCAGCACAGAGAAACCCAACTCCTACTGGTAATAAGCAGATTCCAGTGGCCAAAGAACTAGTTCGCTCCAGTCCAGCAAAAATATGTCAACTCCATTCTAAGAAGCGTGTGCGTATCCCTGCATCATGAAATTTTATAGCATGCTGATCATATTTTCTACATGTTTCTTAGCCATATCTTTTTTAGAAAATAAGCTTAACAGATAGAAGAATTTCTGCACTGGTATCGTCTGTGAGGAAACATTTTTGCAGGAATTCTCTGTGCTCCAATGCAGATGTAAGTACCTGTTGTATATCACTATATTTTTACATCAGCATGTATTTTGTTAATCGGCGTGAATCCAACCTGTATCTGATCTAAATTTAGTTGTAGCAAAATGTATAATTAAAGGCCACAATGTTGATTTTTGTAAGGAAAACTACCTGGTAGTTTTGCATCCTGAGCTGCATGAGTGTACTATCTCATATCAGTGGGTTTGATTACTTTGGTTCTGCAGTGGGTTTTCAGTGTTTTTTTACTGTGTTGTCCTGTCGTATCCCTAGCTCTTACATCATACTCCCTCCGTCCGGATTACATGTCGCAGAAATGGATAAAACTGGATGTATCTAGAACTGAAATACGCCTAAAACCATCCATTTATTTCCGGATGGAGGGAATATGTGACGCCCGGATAATTAAGCTACAGCAATCCCCTGTTAATGGTGCCCCATCGTCACATTACTGTTGCTAATCCTCACTTGATCCAAATCACTGTTCATATTCAAATTCAAATTTAAAGTCAAAGATTCAATTTGTCAAACATGAAAACTAAAATGTTTGCAGTGTGGTAAATAATCCCTGAATATTTATCATGTTGGAAACAACCTCCTTTGGATTCCCAAAGTGCCCCTGGAAATTATTTAGTGGTCCAGCAGCATTTAAAATTGGCCTTTTCAGTTTCTATAAATGGTTAGACATCTCCTTTTGACTCCATACTTTTTGTTTCATCTCATCATATTGTGTTATGTGCCAAGTTTTGTTCAAAACAAAACTCATTTGTTGCTAAAAGAAAATGCAACGCCGAGGCTAAAATTAATAAACAGAAAGTTAAAGGCAAGTTATAAAATTTAAAAGAAAGAAAACCCCTCCCCCTAGTGGACCTTAGCCCAGTCGGCCGAAGCGGCTCAGGCCATCAGGCCGGCCCACTGCCCCCGTTTCCCCCTCCTCTGTTCACAGAGGAGGCGTGGACAGCACCGATGGCCGCCACGGCCCCGGCCATCGCCGTGGCGACCATCCGGCGGCTACCCCGGCGAGCTTGGCGCCTATATGACCTACCCCGTCGCCTCCCTCGTGCCACCGAACCCTAACCCCTCTCCCCTCGCGCTCCCCCTCCAGATCCGCAGCTCCCGAGCGCTGTCATGGCCACGCCCTTGCCATAGTCACGGCCACCAGCGTCGACTCATCCCCGCGTGCTGGCCACGAGCTCCGGGGCCCTCGTCTCCGTCGAGCTGTTGCTCTGCTTCGTCTCGGGGAGCAGCGTGTTGGAAATATGCCCTAGAGGCAATAATAAATGGTTATTATTATATTTCTTTGTTCATGGTAATTGTCTATTGTTCATGCTATAATTGTATTGTCCGGAAATCGTAATACATGTGTGAATACATAGACCACAACGTGTCCCTAGTAAGCCTCTAGTTGACTAGCTCGTTGATCAACAGATAGTCATGGTTTCCTGACTATGGACATTGGATGTCATTGATAACGGGATCACATCATTAGGAGAATGATGTGATGGACAAGACCCAATCCTAAGCATAGCATAAAAGATCGTGTAGTTTCGTTTGCTAGAGCTTTTCCAATGTCAAGCATCTTTTCCTTAGACCATGAGATCGTGCAACTCCCGGATACCGTAGGAGTGCTTTGGGTGTGCCAAACGTCACAACGTAACTGGGTGACTATAAAGGTGCACTACGGGTATCTCCGAAAGTGTCTGTTGGGTTGGCACGGATCGAGACTGGGATTTGTCACTCCGTGTGACGGAGAGGTATCTCTGGGCCCACTCGGTAATGCATCATCATAATGAGCTCTATGTGACTAAGGCGTTAGTCACGGGATCATGCATTGCGGTACGAGTAAAGAGACTTGCCGGTAACGAGATTGAACAAGGTATTGGGATACCGACGATCGAATCTCGGGCAAGTAACATACCGATGGACAAAGGGAATTGTATACGGGATTGATTGAATCCTCGACATCGTGGTTCATCCGATGAGATCATCGTGGAACATGTGGGAGCCAACATGGGTATCCAGATCCCGCTGTTGGTTATTGACTGGAGAGGCGTCTCGGTCATGTCTGCATGTCTCCCGAACCCGTAGGGTCTACACACTTAAGGTTTGGTGACGCTAGGGTTGTAGAGATATGTGTATGCGGAAACCCGAAAGTTGTTCGAAGTCCCGCATGAGATCCCGGACGTCACGAGGAGTTCCGGAATGGTCCGGAGGTAAAGAATTATATATAGGAAGTCAAGTTTCGGCCACCGGGAAAGTTTCGGGGGTTACCGGTATTGTACCGGGACCACCGGAAGGGTCCGGGGGTCCACCGGGTGGGGCCACCTATCCCGGAGGGCCCCGTGGGCTGAAGTGGGAAGGGAACCAGCCCCTAGTGGGCTGGGCGCCCCCCCATGGGCCTCCCCCCATGCGCCTAGGGTTGGGAACCCTAGGGTGGGGGGCTTCCCACTTGCCTTGGGGGGCAAGGCACCCCCCTGGCCGCCGCCCCCCCACCCTAGATGGGTTTGGCCGGCGCCCCCCTCCCAAGGGGGCCTATATAAAGGGGGGAGGGAGGGCAGCAACACAACAGCCCTTGGCGCCTCCCTCTCCCCCTGCAACACCTCTCCCTCCCGCTTGTGCTTGGCGAAGCCCTGCCGGGATCCCCGCTACTTCCACCACCACGCCGTCGTCCTGCTGGATCTCCATCAACCTCTCCTTCCCCCTTGCTGGATCAAGAAGGAGGAGACGTCGCTGCTCCGTACGTGTGTTGAACGCGGAGGTGCCGTCCGTTCGGCACTCGGTCATCGGTGATTTGGATCACGGCGAGTACGACTCCATCAACCCCGTTCACTATAACGCTTCCGCTCGCGATCTACAAGGGTATGTAGATGCACTCCTTTCCCCTCGTTGCTAGTATACTCCATAGATGGATCTTGGTGATGCGTAGGAATTATTTTTTTAAATTCTGCTACGATCCCCAACAGTGGCATCATGAGCCAGGCCTATGCGTAGTTACTATGCACGAGTAGAACACAAAGCAGTTGTGGGCGTAGATGTTGCCAATTCTTCTTGCCGCTACTAGTCTTATCTTGTTTCGGCGGTATTGTGGGATGAAGCGGCCCGGACCGACCTTACACGTACGCTTACGTGAGACAGGTTCCACCGACTGACATGCACTAGTTGCATAAGGTGGCTAGCGGGTGTCTGTCTCTCCCACTTTAGTCGGAACGGATTCGATGAAAAGGGTCCTTATGAAGGGTAAATAGAAATTGGCATATCACGTTGTGGTTTTACGTAGGTAAGAAACGTTCTTGCTAGAAACCTATACAAGCCACGTAAAAACTTGCAACAACAATTAGAGGACGTCTAACTTGTTTTTGCAGCATGTGCCTTGTGATGTGATATGGCCAGAAGATGTGATGAATGATATATGTGATGTATGATATTGATCATATTCTTGTAATAGGAATCACAACTTGCATGTCGATGAGTATGACAACCGGCAGGAGCCATAGGAGTTGTCTTTATTTTTGTATGACCTGCGTGTCATTGAATAACGCCATGTAAATTACTTTACTTTATTGCTAAACGCGTTAGCTATAGAAGTAGAAGTAATCGTTGGCGTGACAACTTCATGAAGACACGATGATGGAGATCATGATGATGGAGATCATGGTGTCATGCCGGTGACGAAGATGATCATGGCGCCCCGAAGATGGAGATCAAAGGAGCAAAATGATAATGGCCATATCATGTCACTATTTGATTGCATGTGATGTTTATCATGTTTTGCATCTTATTTGCTTAGAACGACGGTAGTACATAAGATGATCCCTTATAATAATTTCAAGAAAGTGTTCCCCCTAACTGTGCACCGTTGCGAAGGTTCATTGTTTCGAAGCACCACGTGATGATCGGGTGTGATAGATTCTAACGTTCGCATACAACGGGTGTTGACGAGCCTAGCATGTACAGACATGGCCTCGGAACACACGCAATACACTTAGGTTGACTTGACGAGCCTAGCATGTACAGACATGGCCTCGGAACACGGAGGACCGAAAGGTCGAGCATGAGTCGTATAGAAGATACGATCAACATGGAGATGTTCACCGATCTTGACTAGTCCGTCTCACGTGATGATCGGACACGACCTAGTTAACTCGGATCATGTTTCACTTAGATGACTAGAGGGATGTCTATCTGAGTGGGAGTTCATTGAATAATTTGATTATATGAACTTAGTCTAAAATCTTTACAATATGTCTTGTAGATCAAATGGCCCACGTTGTCCTCAACTTCAACGCGTTCCTAGAGAAAACCAAGCTGAAAGATGATGGCAGCAACTATACGGACTGGGTCCGGAACCTGAGGATCATCCTCATAGCTGCCAAGAAAGATTATGTCCTAGAAGCACCGCTAGGTGAAGCACCAATCCCATAGAACCAAGACGTTATGAACGCTTGGCAATCACGTGCTGATGATTACTCCCTCGTTCAGTGCGGCATGCTTTACAGCTTAGAACCGGGTCTCCAAAAGCGTTTTGAGAAGCATGGAGCATATGAGATGTTCGAAGAGCTGAAAATGGTTTTCCAAGCTCATGCCCGGGTCGAGAGATATGAAGTCTCCGAGAAGTTCTTCAGCTGTAAAATGGAGGAAAATAGTTTTGTTAGTGAGCACATACTCAGAATGTCTGGGTTACACAACCGCTTGTCTCAGCTGGGAGTTAATCTCCCGGATGACGCGGTCATTGACAGAATCCTTCAGTCGCTTCCACCAAGCTACAAGAGCTTTGTGATGAACTTCAATATGAAAGGGATGGAAAAGACCATTCCTGAGGTATATTCAATGCTGAAATCGGCGGAGGTGGAGATCAGAAAGGAACATCAAGTGTTGATGGTGAATAAAACCACTAAGTTCAAGAAAGGCAAGGGTAAGAAGAACTTCAAGAAGGACGGCAAGGGAGTTGCCGCGCCCGGTAAGCCAGTTGCCGGGAAGAAGTCGAAGAATGGACCCAAGCCTGAGACTGAGTGCTTTTATTGCAAGGGAAGTGGTCACTGGAAGCGGAACTGCCCAAAATACTTAGCGGACAAGAGGCCAGCAACACCAAAGGTATATGTGATATACATGTAATTGATGTGTACCTTACCAGTACTCGTAGTAGCTCCTGGGTATTTGATACCGGTGCGGTTGCTCATATTTGTAACTCAAAACAGGAACTGCGGAATAAGCGGAGACTGGCAAAGGACGAGGTGACGATGCGCGTCGGGAATGGTTCCAAGGTCGATGTGATCGTCGTCGGCACGCTACCTCTGCATTTACCTACGGGATTAGTTTTAAACCTCAATAATTGTTATTTAGTGCGAGCTTTGAGCATGAACATTGTATCTGGATCTCGTTTAATTCAAGATGGCTACTCATTTAAATCCGAGAATCATGGTTGTTCTATTTATATGAGAGATATGTTTTATGGTCATGCCCTGCTGGTCAATGGTTTATTCTTGATGAATATCAAACGTGATGTTACACATATTCATAGTGTGAATACCAAAAGATGTAAAGTTGATAACGATAGTCCCACATACTTGTGGCACTGCCGCCTTGGTCACATTGGTGTCAAACGCATGAAGAAGCTCCATGCAGATGGACTTTTGGAGTCTCTTGATTACGAATCATTTCACGTGCGAACCAGGCCTCATGGGTAAGATGACCAAGACTCCGTTCTCCGGAACAATGGAGCGAGCAACCAATTTATTGGAAATCATTCATACCGATGTGTGCGGTCCAATGAGTGTTGAGGCTCGCGGAGGATATCGTTATGTTCTCACTCTCACTGATGACTTAAGTAGATATGGGTATGTCTACCTAATGAAACACAAGTCTGAAACCTTTGAAAAGTTCAAGGAATTTCAGAGTGAGGTTGAGAATCAACGTGACAGGAAAATAAAATTCTTACGATCAGATCGTGGTGGAGATTATTTAAGTCATGAATTTGGTACGCACTTAAGGAAATGTGGAATCGTTTCACAACTCACGCCGCCTGGAACACCTCAGCGAAATGGTGTGTCTGAACGTCGTAATCGCACTCTATTGGATATGGTGCGATCTATGATGTCTCTTACCGATCTACCGCTCTCATTTTGGGGCTATGCTTTAGAGACTGTCGCATTCACTTTAAATAGGGCTTCGTCGAAATCCGTTGAGATGACACCGTATGAATTATGGTTTGGGAAGAAACCTAAGCTGTCGTTTCCAAAAGTTTGGGGATGCGATGCTTATGTCAAGAAACTTCAACCTGAAAAGCTCGAACCCAAGTCGGAAAAATGCGTCTTCATAGGATACCCCAAGGAAACTATTGGGTATACCTTCTACCTCAGATCCGAGGGCAAGATCTTTGTTGCCAAGAACTGGTCCTTTCTGGAGAAAGAGTTTTCTCTCAAAAGAATTGAGTGGGAGGAAAGTGGAACTTGATGAGGTGATAGTCACCCCTTCCGAACCGGAAAGTAGCGCAGCGCGGGAAGATGTTCCTGTGGTGCCTACACCGACTGGGGAGGAAGTTAATGATGATGATCATGAAGCTTCGGATCAAGTTACTGCTGAACTTCGTAGGTCCACAAGGACACGTTCCACACCAGAGTGGTACGGCAACCCTGTCCTGGAAATCATGTTGTTAGACAACGGTGAACCTTCGAACTATGAAGAAGCGATGGCGCGCCCGGATTCCGACAAATGGCTAAAGCCATGAAATCCGAGATAGGATCCATGTATGAAAACGAAGTATGGACTTTGACTGACTTGCCCGATGATCGGCGAGCCATAGAAAATAAATGGATCTTTAAGAAGAAGACAGACGCGGATGGTAACGTGACCATCTATAAGGCTCGACTTGTCGCTAAGGGTTATCGACAAGTTCAAGGGCTTGACTACGATGAGACTTTCTCACCCGTAGCGAAGCTGAAGTCCGTCCGAATCATGTTAGCAATTGCCGCATACTATGATTATGAGATATGGCAGATGGACGTCAAAACGGCATTCCTTAACGGCTTTCTTAAGGAAGAATTGTATATGATGCAGCCGGAAGGTTTTGTCGATCCTAAGAATGCTAACAAGGTATGCAAGCTCCAGCGCTCCATCTATGGGCTGGTGCAAGCATCTCGGAGTTGGAACATTCGTTTTGATGAGATGATCAAAGCGTTTGGGTTTACACAGACTTATGGAGAAGCATGTGTTTACAAGAAAGTGAGTGGGAGCTCTGTAGCATTTCTCTTATTATATGTGGATGACATACTATTGATGGGAAATGATATAGAATTCTTGGAAAGTATAAAGGCCTATTTGAATAAGTGTTTTTCAATGAAGGACCTTGGAGAAGCTGCTTATATATTAGGCATCAAGATCTATAGAGATAGATCAAGACGCCTCATTGGTCTTTCACAGAGTACGTACCTTGACAAGATATTGAAGAAGTTCAATATGGATCAGTCCAAGAAGGGGTTCTTGCCTGTATTGCAAGGTGTGCAATTGAGCACGACTCAATGCCCGACCACGGCAGAAGATAGAGAAAAGATGAGTGTCATCCCCTATGCCTCAGCCATAGGGTCTATTATGTATGCCATGCTGTGTACCAGACCTGATGTAAACCTTGCCGTGAGTTTGGTAGGAAGGTACCAAAGTAATCCCGGCATGGAACACTGGACAGCGGTCAAGAATATCCTGAAGTACCTGAAGAGGACTAAGGATATGTTTCTCGTTTATGGAGGTGACGAAGAGCTCGTCGTAAAGGGTTACGTCGACGCTAGCTTCGACACAGATCCGGATGACTCAAAGTCACAAACCGGATACGAGTATATTTTGAATGGAGGAGCGGTAAGCTGGTGCAGTTGCAAGCAAAGCGTCGTGGCGGGATCTACATGTGAAGCGGAGTACATGGCAGCCTCGGAGGCAGCACAGGAAGCAGTCTGGATGAAGGAGTTCATTACTGACCTAGGGGTGATTCCAAATGCGTCGGGCCTGATGACTCTCTTCTGTGACAACACTGGAGCTATTGCACCTTCGAAGGAGCCCAGGTTTCAAAGGAAGACCAGGCATATCAAGCGTCGCTTCAACTCCATTCGTGAAAGTGTTCAAAATGGAGACATAGATATTTGTAAAGTACATACGGACCAGAATGTAGCAGATCCGTTGACTAAACCTCTCCCTAGGGCAAAACATGATCAACACCAGGACGCAATGGGTGTTCGATTCATCACAATGTAACTAGATTATTCACTCTAGTGCAAGTGGGAGACTGTTGGAAATATGCCCTAGAGGCAATAATAAATGGTTATTATTATATTTCTTTGTTCATGGTAATTGTCTATTGTTCATGCTATAATTGTATTGTCCGGAAATCGTAATACATGTGTGAATACATAGACCACAACGTGTCCCTAGTAAGCCTCTAGTTGACTAGCTCGTTGATCAACAGATAGTCATGGTTTCCTAACTATGGACATTGGATGTCATTGATAACGGGATCACATCATTAGGAGAATGATGTGATGGACAAGACCCAATCCTAAGCATAGCATAAAAGATCGTGTAGTTTCGTTTGCTAGAGCTTTTCCAATGTCAAGCATCTTTTCCTTAGACCATGAGATCGTGCAACTCCCGGATACCGTAGGAGTGCTTTGGGTGTGCCAAACGTCACAACGTAACTGGGTGACTATAAAGGTGCACTACGGGTATCTCCAAAAGTGTCTGTTAGGTTGGCACGGATCGAGACTGGGATTTGTCACTCCGTGTGACGGAGAGGTATCTCTGGGCCCACTCGGTAATGCATCATCATAATGAGCTCTATGTGACTAAGGCGTTAGTCACGGGATCATGCATTGCGGTACGAGTAAAGAGACTTGCCGGTAACGAGATTGAACAAGGTATTGGGATACCGACGATCGAATCTCGGGCAAGTAACATACCGATGGACAAAGGGAATTGTATACGGGATTGATTGAATCCTCGACATCGTGGTTCATCCGATGAGATCATCGTGGAACATGTGGGAGCCAACATGGGTATCCAGATCCCGCTGTTGGTTATTGACCGGAGAGGCGTCTCGGTCATGTCTGCATGTCTCCCGAACCCGTAGGGTCTACACACTTAAGGTTTGGTGACGCTAGGGTTGTAGAGATATGTGTATGCGGAAACCCGAAAGTTGTTCGGAGTCCCGCATGAGATCCTGAACGTCACGAGGATTTCCGGAATGGTCCGGAGGTAAAGAATTATATATAGGAAGTCAAGTTTCGGCCACCGGGAAAGTTTCGGGGGTTACCGGTATTGTACCGGGACCACCGGAAGGGTCCCGGGGGTCCACCGGGTGGGGCCACCTATCCCGGAGGGCCCCGTGGGCTGAAGTGGGAAGGGAACCAGCCCCTAGTGGGCTGGGCGCCCCCCCATGGGCCTCCCCCCATGCGCCTAGGGTTGGGAACCCTAGGGTGGGGGGGCTTCCCACTTGCCTTGGGGGGCAAGGCACCCCCCTGGCCGCCGCCCCCCCACCCTGGATGGGTTTGGCCGGCGCCCCCCCCCCCCCTCCCAAGGGGGCCTATATAAAGGGGGGAGGGAGGGCAGCAACACAACAGCCCTTGGCGCCTCCCTCTCCCCCTGCAACACCTCTCCCTCCCGCTTGTGCTTGGCGAAGCCCTGCCGGGATCCCCGCTACTTCCACCACCACGCCGTCGTCCTGCTGGATCTCCATCAACCTCTCCTTCCCCCTTGCTGGATCAAGAAGGAGGAGACGTCGCTGCTCCGTACGTGTGTTGAACGCGGAGGTGCCGTCCGTTCGGCACTCGGTCATCGGTGATTTGGATTACGGCGAGTACGACTCCATCAACCCCGTTCACTAGAGCTCTTCCGCTCGCGATCTACAAGGGTATGTAGATGCACTCCTTTCCCCTCGTTGCTAGTATACTCCATAGATGGATCTTGGTGATGCGTAGGAATTATTTTTTAAATTTCTGCTACGATCCCCAACACAACGCAACGGCCTCGTCGTCTCCGTCAACGCCGGCGGCCACTGGAACCTCGTCGCCTCGATCCCCTGCTCTGCTGCTACTAAGCCGCTCACCGAGCCATCTTGTGCTCCACGGTGAGCTACTCGACGTGTCCCCTCCCCTCTCTCCTTCGATCCGTAGCACTAGCCCCGCCGATTGTCGATCTTTGCTCCGGCCGAAGCTCTCTCCCCGCCGACGAGCTCGAGCTCGAGGCCGCCCCGCCTCCGCTGCTCGGCACTGCGCCTTCCCTGGCCGCGAACCCCCGCCATCCGCGCGCGCCCCGTCGCGCCTGACCGCGTCGGTCGTTGCTCCCTCACTGCTGGCCCAAGGCCAACGCCCCTCTGTCCCCTGGCCGCACTCGTCGTCCCGTGCGCGCGCCACCGCGCCCGTCGCCCGCCTGCGAATCGCCCTGCTTGTGCCTGCCGCTGCTGCTACACGCAGCCGCCCGGCCGCGCTCGCCTCCGGCCGCGACGTCGCCCCGCTGCCCGTTGCACCCGCCTGCGCTGCGCTCGCCTGCTGCCATGCTTCGTTGCTTCTGCTAAGGCTGCTACGTATACTACTGCTGCCCGCGCGCGGCGGCTTGCTGCCGTCGCCGGCGGCTGCTCGCCTGGCCGCGTCCCCGCGCGCATGGCCGTCGCCTCTCGGCCGCTCGCGTGTTGCTCCCGCTCGCCTGCCGCTGCTTGCTACCACGGCGCTGCTGCTGCATCCTAGCTTGTTGTACTCTGTACTTGTAGCTACTGTAGCTACTAGCTAGCTTTTGTATTTCTACAATGGCTAGCCCTCTAAACAGCCCCTAAACAACGTCTAAAAAGTTGTTAAAATGAGTGAAAATAATATGAATAGAAAGTATACATGACAAAGTCCATTTTATCTCACTAGACCAAATCATTTCGATGCGTGGATTAAATCCTATGAAAATCGCAAAGTGGTATGTTCTGTTAACATGAAAACCGAAAACAGCTTTATTTTCATAGCTACTTTAGTGTTGTTGATTATCAAGCAAATGAACTCTAATATGGATGTAATTGGTACTAATATGTAGATCACAGAAAAATGCTCAAAATTGATATAAGGCACAAAATCATAGGAGGTACAGATCCATAGTTGTAGCCTTTTCAAAACAGCCAAGTGATGTTTAAAACTGTCGAATTCTTCTTCTCCGATAGACCCCGAGACCGCTGCCGATGCCGCTGTGATCGACTACGTCGACGACGAACCCTTCTTCCCTTTCAGCGGAGCTTCCAGGCAAGGCCCCTCTTTGATCATCCCGATATCGCCCACTCCATTCTCTCATGCTTGCATTAGATTTTTCTACTGTTATTGATTGCTCCTATTCTGATGCATAGCCTGCTTCTGTACCTGCTATTGTTACCTACCTGCTTACCCTAAACTGCTTAGTATAGGTTGGTTAGTGATCCATCAGTGACCCCCACCTTGTCCTTGTTGCCCCTGCTTCATCATCGATGACTCGATCAACGTGATCGACTACCAGAGCCCGACACCTCACATCACATCACGCCCCTTTTGTTGCTCGACTCTGCAGAGCTACTATCGAGTGCCGAGGGTGATCCCTCATAACGCACTCCTGATGATAATTCTGTAGTGTAGCTATTTGGTCGTGGTCATCGAGGGTGATTTCCTCTTTCACCATTCCCGATACGGCTCTGTCGTTCAACACCTCAAGTGTAACCTCGAGGGTGGTCCCTCTTACGTTCACCTTGATGATTACATTGAGTGGAATCCTCCGAGGGTGATTCCTTGGGTTTTCCCTTTGATGTTTGGACACACGGATACCTTGACATTACTTGAGATCTTTGGGAAAGTCGGGCAGGCCCGGAGAGCACCCGCAAGTTGGTTACGAGGCATGGCCGGGAAGTCAGGCAGCCCTCGAGTGGGCTGGGCTTGCCCTTGCCGTATTTCCTCGAGACGGGGCGACGGGATCACATTATCGTGAGTCTCTGCTCGTCTCCGCAAGCTAATAATACACTATGGTTTTGGGTATTTGTTCTGAGTTGGCCTTTGGCCTTTACACACTAACCACCACGCGAGAATAGTTATGGGCCTCGATGTTGCAGTATCAGCTGAAGCTTTGTCAGACGTCCAGTTCAGCATTGCGGCACGACTGGGCCGGTGCCATCCGGGCAGCCTGGATCCGCCCTGCGCGCAACGATCCGGAGTGCAACGGGCGATGGGCCCAGAGCCCGGAGTGCTTAGGATGTAGACCGGCGGGGACCTCTCTGCTGAGCCTACGTAGGGCTACGACGTGTTGATCTTCCGAGGCCGGGCATTGACCCAGAAAAGTGTGTCCGGCCAGAGTGATCGAGCGTGTTGGAAAACGTGGTGCACCCCTGCAGGGAAGATACATATTCGAATACCGTGTCCACGGTAATGGACGTTCAGACTTATATCTTGATCTAATACAACTAGAAATGGATACTTAAGTTATGTGGCTCCGAGATTGCTTTCTCACAGGGAGTCGAGGAAGGATCTCTGGGCCTTATTGCTACAACATGCTTGATAATTAAACTGCTATTCTTTACTCCTATTTATGCTGCAAGATGCTTGGAGCTGCTTGAAGATGCTAGTCTTCGATAGGCTAGGACTCCCCCCCCCCCTATTCTAGCATTCTGCAGTTCAGTCCACAGATACAGCCCTTTCATTTGATACCAATGCATACTTAGTTTAGATCTGATGCTTACGAGTACTTTGGATGAGTACTCACGGTTGCTTTGCTTCCCCTTTTCCCCCTTCTTTCTTCTTTCTGGTTGTTGCAACCAGATGGTGGATCCCTGGAGCCAGATGCCACCGCCGACGGATACTACTACATGGAGGCCACCGAAGACCAGGAGTAGTTAGGAGGTCCCAGGCAGGAGGCCTTGCCTCTTCGATCGTGTTGCTTTTGTGCTAGCCTTCTTAAGGCATCCTTGTCTAACTTATGTCTGTACTCAGATATTGTTGCTTCCGCTGACTCTTGCGTATCGAGCTTGTATTCGAGCCCTCGAGGCCCCTTGCTTCTAATATGAAGCTTGTATTATTTCATTTTGTGTCTAGAGTTGTGTTGTGATATCTTCCCGTGAGTCCCTGATCTTGATCGTAGACATTTACGTGTATGATTAGTGTACGGTCGAATCGGGGGTGTCACAGAATACATGTCAATATGCCATGCCTTTCTATTCTTCAGTACATATTCCATCTTTGTTGTAGCATGTTTTATAATTGAAGCACCATTCTTCTATATAAGGCATGCAAGGGGAAGATGGCTATGTTAGAATCTGAAAGGTTACAAACCAGGTCTTTGCAAAAGTTCCAAACGCCAGGATACAATAAACCAACTCCATTTTTCATAGATACTGCTCCAACACAGAGAAACCCAACTCCCACTAATAATAAGCAGATTCCAGTGGCCAAACAACTAGTCCACTCCAGTCCAGCAAAAGAATGTCAACTCCATTCTAAGAAGCGTGTGCGTATCCTCGCATCATGAAATTTTATAGCATTCTGATCATATTTTCTACATGTTTCTTACCCATCTCTCTTTTAGAAAATAAGGTTAAATGATAGAAGACTTCCTTCATTGGGATTGTATTCGAGGAAAATATCTTGCGGGAATTCTCTGTGCTCCAATGCTGATGTAAGTACCTGTTGTATACCACTATATTTTTACATCAGCATGTATTTTGTTAATCGGCGTGAATCCAACCTTTATCTGATCTAAAATTAGTTGTAGCAAAATGTTAAAGGCGCCAATGTTGATTTTTGTAAAGAAAACTGCCTGGTAGTTTTGCATACTGAGCTACATGAGTGTACTATCTCATATCATGCACATTACTGAATTGTAGTGCTGCTCTGGTTGCCCATTCATTCATTGTGTCAATGTTGCTTTCGTATTACCTTACCTGGCTGATGATAGTTGTGCCATATTGTGTTAATTTGGTGTTGGCTAGTTTCCCAAACGTTCATTGTGCCAATATTGCTTTCCTATTATCTGACTTGGCCAATGGTAGCAATGCTAGTGTCTTAATTTGGTGCAGGCTGCTGAAGATAAGAAGACAAACTCTGAAAACAGCAAGGCAACCCCATTGTTTCTTTCCAATAAATCTAGGCCAGGTAATATGCCAATAACTCATGATTAATCTGTTTGGTTCCCCTCCTAATTTATGTTATGATGCAGTGGTCGAGACACTCTCCACTATCAATAATACAAGCCTGCCAAAATCGCCATCTGAATCTGTTTAGTATCCTCTGTCTCGAATGCAACGGAAAAAATGTATGTTTGTGAACCAATTAATGCCTGAAGGAATGATGGAAATGGTGGAGGAATCAGAGGTGCAGAGTCATGCAACACAACAACTAATCAATGTTTTTAGAGACAGTGTAGCAAAGCAGCAAGAACTTGCCCACATGCTTATGGGCGTCATCCGTGCTGAGGTTGCAGATTGTGACGTTGTAGATCGTTAGGTTCTGTTCATTTATTTGCACTGGCATCAATCTTTGATTGCCCAGTGGATGTAATTTCCTGTAATATATACTGGATGTGCAACGTTTTTCCCTGTATGCCGTACCTTTGCTTGATTGGTTTTGGTCCTGTGCATAATTGCTCGTCGTAATGGGCTCAAATTATCTAATTTGGCCTAAAGAGATGTACGAACTTTAGTGGGCCCATTAAGTTAATGGGCCGTTACCGGGCCGAAATTTAATGGTTGGCCCTCTTAACTCCCGGGTCGTTAACAGGCCGACATCGAAGCGGGCAACAGGTGGGCCCAATTGATTTCACGGGCCGTTAACATGCCGTTACTAAGTTCGGGCTACATATGGCCCAACTATACTGTGAGCCTTTAGCAGGCCTAAAGAGACAGCGAGCTTGTACTAGACCATGAAGAGCATGGGCCACTAAGAGGCCGAAAGTCAGGTCGTATTGTAAATGGCCCAACTGTGTTGTGGGCCTTTAGCAGGCCGAAAGAGAAACCGGGCTGGTATTGGACCATGAAGAGCATGGGCCGTTAAAAGGCCAAAACTCAGGTCCAACTACAAATGGCCCAACTCATTTATGGTCCGTTAATAGGCTGAAAGGCACACAGGGCCGGGAATTGGCCCAACACTTAAATGGGTCGCTAAAAGGCCAAAACTCAGGTCCGACTACAAATGGCCCAACAGATATATGGGCCATCACCAGGCTGAAAGACACACCGGGCCGGAAATTGGCCCAACACTTAAATGGGTCGCTAAAAGGCCGAAACTCAGGTCCGACTACAAATGGCCCAACTGATTTATGGGCCGTCAACAGGCTGAAAGACACACCGGGCTGGAAATTAGCCCAACATTTAAATGGGTCGCTAAAAGGCCGAAAGATGTACATCGTGAAAATTGGCCCATCCACTGAATGGGCCGTTAACAGGCCGAAATCTCATCGGGCCGATATTGAGCCCAAATATATAGCGGGCTGTTAACGGGCTCGAACTGACGATGGGCTGCAATGGTGTCAAATCTTTAACGGGCCGTTGACGGGCCAAATTGGCACATCTCGTATGGGCTGTGGGCTAAAATGGACCTGACACAAGTAGGCCTTATATGGGCCGGCCTGCTAAGTTTTACTGGGCCGACCTTTTTCACCGGAATGGGCCACTGTTGGGTCGTGCCACGTGTCGACCTATCATAGGCGCCTCCTGTCCAATGAGTGGATGACATCTGTCCCAACGGTGAGGCAACACGTGTTTCCTCCGGCCAAAGATGATTTTACACGTGGAAAATCACCATTGGTGCGGGCTGTTAACGGGTTATCGGATCCAAAACCGGACCCGATAGCTTAACGATGTTCCGTTACGATGGATGCCACATGTCGGTCACCCTTGACGAAAACACTTCTGTGACGCGCGATTTATTGTCATGGAAGTGGACACTTCCATGATGATAATTTTGGTAATGTCATGGAACACTTCTACGACAGCACAGGTATGACTATCTTGATTCTGTCATAAAATCGTCATGGATGTACATGCATGACAAAAAACGCGCTACTGTGACAAACACGTATCATCACGGAAGTGTATTTTTTGTAGTGCTTCCGGTACTACCGTGTCGGATTTTTGCATGGATCCCAACTCAGCGGAAGTTGCCATGGATGTATTTTCATATGTCCGTCACTTCCCAAAAATTGGACTATCCCTGCCTTGCGGTAGTACCGTGCCAGCGGTTCTACCGCCCTCTGCTTCATTGCATTTGGGCTGTTCTGGTTTCTGCTGCATGGGCGGTAGCACCGCGGGGCCTTGCGGTAGTACCGTGTGCCTTTGCGGTAGTACCACGTCCCCAGCGCGGTAGTACCGTGTTGTGCAGGCTGAGTTGGTGGATAACGGTTGGATTTGCTCTTCCACTATATAAGGGGTGTCTTCTTCTCGGAGTTGACCACCTCCTCCATCCCCAAGCTCCATTGGTGCTCTAAGCTCCATTTTCGTCCGATCTCTCTCCCTAGCCAAACAAACTTGTAGATTTTCTAGGGATTGGTTGAGAAGGCCCCGATCTACACTTCCACCAAGAGAAATTTGATCCCCCCCCCCCCACAAATCCCTTGCGGATCTTGTTACTCTTGGGTGTTTGAGCACCCTGATAACCCACAAGTATAGGGGATCGCAACAGTTTTCAAGGGTAGAGTATTCAACCCAAATTTATTATTCGACACAAGGGGAGCCAAAGAATATTCTCAAGTATTAGCAGTTGAGTTGTCAATTCAACCACACCTGGATAACTTAATATCTGCAACAAAGTATTTAGTAGCAAAGTAGTATGATAGTAACGGTAACGGTAGCAAAAGTAATATTTTTGGGTTTTGTAGTGATTGTAACAATAGCAGTGGAAAAGTAAATAAGCGAAGAACAATATAAGAAAAGCTCGTAGGCACTGGATCAGTGATGGAGAATTATGCCGGATGCGGTTCATCATGTAACAGTCATAACATAGGGTGACACAGAACTAGCTCCAATTCATCAATGTAATGTAGGCATGTATTCCGAATATAGTCATATGTGCTTATGGAAAAGAACTTGCATGACATCTTTTGTCCTACCCTCCCGTGGCAGCGGGGTCCTAGCGGAAACTAAGGGATATTAAGGCCTCCTTTTAATAGAGTACCAGACCAAAGCATTAACACATAGTGAATACATGAACTCCTCAAACTATGGTCATCACCGGGAGTGGTCCCGATTATTGTCACTTTGGGGTTGCCGTATCATAACACATAGTAGGTGACTATAGACTTGCAAGATAGGATCAAGAACTCACATATATTCATGAAAACATAATAGGTTCAGATCTGAAATCATGGCACTCGGGCCCTAGTGACAAGCATTAAGCATAGCAAAGTCATAGCAACATCAATCTCAGAACATAGTGGATACTAGGGATCAAACCCTAACAAAACTAACTCGATTACATGATAGATCTCATCCAACCCATCACCGTCCAGCAAGCCTACGATGGAATTACTCACACACGGCGGTGAGCATCATGAAATTGGTGATGGAGGATGGTTGATGATGACGATGGCGACCGATTCCCCTCTCCGGAGCCCCAAACGGACTCTAGATCCGCCCTCCCGAGAGAGTTTAGGGCTTGGCGGCGGCTCCGTATCGTAAAATGCGATGAATCCTTCTCTCTGATTTTTTCTCCCCGAACACGAATATATGGAGTTGGAGTTGAGGTCGGTGGAGCACCAGGGGGCCCACGAGGCAGGGGGGCGCGCCCCCCACCCTCGTGGAAAGGGTGTGGGCCCCCTGGCCTTGATTCTTTCCCAAGTATTTTTTATTATTTCCAAAAATAATCTCCGTGGAGTTTCAGGTCATTCCGAAAACTTTTATTTCTTCACATAAATAACAACATGGCAATTCTGCTGAAAACAGCGTCAGTCCGGGTTAGTTCCATTCAAATCATGCAAGTTAGAGTGCAAAACAAGGGCAAAAGTGTTTGGAAAAGTAGATACGACAGAGACGTATCAACTCCCCCAAGCTTAAACCTTTGCTTGTCCTCAAGCAATTCAGTTGATAAACTGAAAGTGATAAAGAAAAACTTTTACAAACTCTGTTTGCTCTTGTTGTTGTAAATATGTAAAGCCAGCATTCAAGTTTTCAGCAAAGATTATGACTAACCATTTTCACAATAACACTTAGGTCTCATGTTTACTCATATCGATGGCATAATCAACTAGCGAGCAATAATAATCAATCTCGGATGACAACACTTTCTCAAAACAATCATAATATGATATAACAAGATGGTATCTCGCTAGCCCTTTCTGAGACCGCAAAACATAAATGCAGAGCACCTTTAAAGATCAAGGACTGACTAGACATTGTAATTCATGGTAAAAGAGATCCAGTCATAGTCATACCCAACATAAATTAATAGTAATGGATGCAAATGACAGCGGTGCTCTCCAACTGGTGCTTTTTAATAAGAAGGTGATGACTCAACATAAAAGTAAATAGATAGGCCCTTCGCAGAGGGAAGCAGGGATTTGTAGAGGTGCCAGAGCTCGGTTTTGAAATAGAGATAAATAATATTTTGAGCGGTATACTTTCATTGTCAACATAACAACCAAGAGATGGCGATATCTTCCATGCTACACACATTATAGGCGGTTCCCAAATAGAATGGTAAAGTTTATACTCCCCCTCCACCAACAAGCATCAATCCATGGCTTGCTCGAAACAACGAGTGCCTCCAACTAACAACAGTCCCGGGGGAGTTTTGTTTGCAATTATTTTGATTTGGTTTGCTTAAAGCATGGGACTGGGCATCCCGGTGACCAGCCATTTTCTCATGAGTGAGGAGCGGAGTCCACTCCTCTTGAGAATAACCCGCCTAACAGGGAAGATACGGACAGCCCTAGTTGATACATGAGCTATTCGAGCATACAAAACAGAATTTCATTTGAAGGTTTAGAGTTTGGCACATACAAATTTACTTGGAACGGCAGGTAGATACCGCATATAGGAAGGTATGGTGGACTCATATGGAATAACTTTGAGGTTTAAGGGATTGGATGCACAAGCAGTATTCCCGCTTAGTACAAGTGAAGGCTAGCAGAAGACTGGGAAGCGACCAACTAGAGAGCGACAACAGTCATGAACATGCATTAAAATTAATGAACATTGAATGCAAGCATGAGTAGGATATAATCCACCATGAACATAAATATCGTGAAGGCTATGTTGATTTTGTTTCAACTACATGCGTGAACATGTGCCAAGTCAAGTCACTTAAATCATTCAAAGGAGGATACCACCCCACTATACCACATGACAACCAATTTAATAGCATGTTGGCACGCAAGGTAAACCATTATAAGCTCCTAGCTAATTAAGCATGGCATAAGTAACTATAATCTCTAATTGTCATTGCAAACATGTTTATTCATAATAGGCTGAATCAGGAACGATGAACTAATCATATATACAAAAACAAAAGAGGTCGAGTTCATACCAGGTTCTCTCATCTCAATCAGTCCATCATATATCGTCATTATTGCCTTTCACTTGCACGACCGAACGATGTGTATAATAATAATAGTGCACGTGCATTGGACTAAGCTGGAATCTGCAAGCATTCAATAAACAGGAGAAGACAAGGCAATATGGGTTCTTGGTTAAATCAACAATAATGCATATAAGAGCCACTTCAACAATTTCATCATGGTCTTCTCCTATCGACCCCCAAAGAAAAAAACTATTTACACGGGAAAGCTCCCAACAAGAAAAAGAAGAACAGGAAATATTTTTGGGTTTTCTTTTTAATTATTACTACTACAGCATGGAAGTAAACTAGCTAAAAGCTACTACTAATTTTTTTTGTTTTTCTTAAGGTTTTTCAAACACACAAGAAGAAAGCATAAAAAAGGAAAATAAACTAGCATGGATAGTACAATGAAAAAGTATGAGCACCGACAACTAGCAATGAGTGTGTGAACATAAATGTAATGTCGATGGGAAATACGTACTCCCCCAAGCTTAGGCTTTTGGCCTAAGTTGGTCTATTGCCACGGCTGGGCTTGCGGATATCCATAGTTATAGTTGGGGTCGTACTGAGATGTAGCAGTTATTACATCGTGGGCTGCAGCTTAGAGGCGAGCTATCTTAGCCCTCCTCTCGTACTCGTTCGCCTCCTCCCTGGTTATGAAATATCTCCCCTTTGCCTGAAAGTCAAAGAAAGTAGGAGCCGGGAGAGTGACGTGATAGGTGCGTCGCCTGTCAAAGATTAGTTGGTACTGGAGGAACTTATCATTCCTCTCAACAAAACGATGACGAACCATAGCCTCATAATCTAAATAAACCGGAGGCAACTCAATATCATGCTCACGTATGGGTACATCAAGAAAATTAGCTAAACGGGTTGCATAAATTCCACCAAAGAAATCTTCATTAAATCTATTGTTATGCAACCTACGTGCAACAATGGCTCCCAAATTATAATGTTTATCTCCTAATACAGCACTCCTGAGAACACTGAGGTCAGGGACACACATGTGACACGCTTCATCCTTACCATTGATGCACCTACCTATGAAGAGAGCAAAATAATGTATAGCAGGAAAATGAATGCTCCCTATGGTAGCTTGTGCTATGTCTCTAGACTCCCCCACAGTTATACTAGCAAGAAAATCTCTAAACTCATATTTGCGAGGCTCACTAGTACTACCCCATTGTGGAAGTTTGCAAGCAGTGGTAAAATCCTCTAAGTACATAGTATAAGAATTTTCATAGAGATCAAACAGGACAGTTTGAGAATTACGTGAAGATGAAAATTCAAACCTTCTCACAAATGAATCAGTGAGATAATGGTACTGACAACACTTATCTGCCTCGAAGCTCTCAAGATCAGCGTTACGCACATATGTGTAAAATTCTTCCTTTATTCCCACTCATTCCATGAGGTCCTCTGAAGGCCATTCACAAGCCCGCACTTGAGCATCCCTTGGTGGTTCATCATCGGCATCGCGCATTGCGAGCCTGGGTCCTTGCTTCCTTGAAGGGCCACCTTGGTACATTTTCCTAAACATATTTCTTCCTCTGAAAATTTTAGTAACTTCAAATAAAAGTGAACCAAACTCAACAAAAGTGATAGCAACTACTCCTACAAGTGCTTAGAGACTATATCATGCATTAGAACTACTTGGGACCAAACAAATTTGACATGCAAGCTCAAGAACCTGGTCACCTAAGCAGCATAAATTTGCAATGAATAAAGCACTAGAACAAAAACTAATTGGATCATTGGAGGAGTCACATACCAAGGAACAATCCCCCAAAGAAATTTTGTGAGAGGTGCTTTGAGCAAGAAGATCGAAAATCGCAGCAAAATGAGCAAGAACTCGTGCTTGAGCTGGTTGGTGATTTTTTTGGGAGCAAGAAGAAGTGTGTGGTGGCTGGAATAAGTGGAGGGGAGCCACCGTGGGCCCACGAGGCAGGGGGCGCGCCCAGGGGGTGGGCGCGCCCTGGACCCTCGTGGCCAGGTGCTTGCTCCCCCTACTCTGTTCTCAGTGCCAGATATTCTCAAATATTCTAGAAAAAATCATATTTCAATTTCGGGGCATTTGGAGAACTTTTTATTTTCGGGGTATTTTTATATTGCACGGATAAGTCAGAAAACAGACAGAAAAATACTATTTTTACTTTATTTCAACTAAATAACAGAAAGTAAAAGAAGGGTACAGAAGGTTGTGCTTTCTAACTTCATCCATCTCATGCTCATCAAAAGGAATCCATTAACAAGGTTGATCAGGTCTTGTTAACAAGCTCATTCCGAATTGCATGAACCGGAGAATTTTCGAATAGCACTAGGTTACCTCAACGGGGATATGCACATCCCCAATAATAAGAATATCATATCTCTTTTTGACAGTAGGAAGAGGAAATTCAAAACCTCCAAAAATAATCGATGGAATTTTTCCAATAGAGTTTATGCTATGAACTTGAGGTTGTTTCCTCGGAAAGTGTACCGTATGCTCATTACCATTAACATGAAAAGTGACATTGCCTTTGTTGCAATCAATAACAGCCCCTGCAGTATTCAAAAAGGGTCTTCCAAGAATAATAGACATACTATCGTCCTCGGGAATATCAAGAATAACAAAGTTTGTTAAAATAGTAACATTTGCAACCACAACAGGCACATCCTCACAAATACTAACAGGTATAGCAGTTGATTTATCAGCCATTTGCAAAGATATTTCAGTAGTTGTCAACTTATTCAAATCAAGTCTACGATATAAAGAGAGAGGCATAACACTAACACCGGCTCCAAGATCACATAAAGCAGTTTTAACATAATTTCTTTTAATGGAGCATGGTATAGTGGGTACTCCTGGATCTCCTAACTTCTTAGGTATTCCACCCTTAAAAGTGTAATTAGCAAGCATGGTGGAAATTTCAGCTTTCGGTATCTTTCTTTTATTAGTAACAATTTCTTTCATATACTTAGCATAAGGATTCATTTTGAGCATATCAGTTAATCGCATACGCAAAAAGATAGGTCTAATCATTTCAGCAAAGCCCTCAAAATCCTCATCATCCTTTTTCTTGGATGGTTTGGGAGGAAAAGGCATGGGTTTCTGAACCCATGGCTCTCTTTCCTTACCATGGTTCCTAGCAACAAAGTCTCTCTTATCATAACGATGATTCTTTGATTGTGGGTTATCAAGATCAACAGCAGGTTCAATTTCTACATCATTATCATTGCTAGGTTGAGCATCATCATGAACATCATTATTAATATTATCACTAGGTTCATGTTCATTACCAGATTGTGTTTCAGCATCAGAGCTAGAAATATCATTGGGATTCTCAGGTGTGTCAACAACAGGTTCACTAGAAGCATGCAAAGTCCTATCATTTTTCTTTTTCTTCTCCTTAGAAGGACTAGGTGCATCTATATTATTTCTTTGAGAATCCTGCTCAATTCTCTTAGGATGGCCTTCAGGATACAAAGGTTCCTGAGTCATTTTACCAGTTCTAGTAGCCACTCTAACAGCAAAGTCATTATTCTTACTATTCATTTCATTGAGCAAATCATTCTGAGCTTTAAGTACTTGTTCTACTTGAGTGGTAACCATAGAAGCATGTTTACTAATGAGTTTAAGTTCACTTTTAACTCTAGACATATAATCACTCAAGTGTTCAATCATATAAGCATTGTGTTTTAATTGTCTATCGAAATAAGCATTGAAATCTTCTTGATTAACCATAAAGTTATCAAACTCATCTAAGCATTGGCTAGCAAATTTAGTAGGCGGGATTTCAGCTTTATCATATCTATAGAGAAAATTTACCTTTACTACCTGTGTCGGGTTATCAAGACCATGTGTTTCTTCAACAGGCGGTAAATTAAGACCATGTATTTCTTCAATGGGAGGTAAATTCTTAACATCTTCAGCTTTTATACCTTTTTCTTTCATAGATTTCTTTGCCTCTTGCATATCTTCAGGACTGAGAAATAGAATACCCCTTTTCTTCGGAGTTGGCTTAGGAGTTGGTTCAGGAAGTGTCCAATTATTTTCATTTGACAACATATTATTCAATAGAATTTCAGCTTGATCAACAGTTCTTTCCCTGAAAACACAACCAGCACAACTATCCAGGTGGTCTCTAGATGCATCGGTTAGTCCATTATAAAAGATATCAAGTATTTCATTTTTCTTAAGAGGATGATCAGGCAAAGCATTAAGTAATTGGAGAAGCCTCCCCCAAGCTTGTGGGAGAGTCTCTTCTTCAATTTGCACAAAGTTATATATTTCCCTTAAAGCAGCTTGTTTCTTATAAGCGGGGAAATATTTAGCAGAGAAGTAGTAAATCATATCCTGGGGACTACGCACACAACCAGGATCAAGAGAATTAAACCATATCTTAGCATCACCCTTTAATGAGAACGGAAAGATTTTAAGGATATAATAATAGCGAGATTTCTCATCATTAGTGAACAGGGTGGCTATATCATTTAATTTAGTAAGATGTGCCACAACAGTTTTAGATTCATAGCCATAGAAAGTATATCAGGATCAACAGAGAATCCATAATCCTTATCAGTAACAAAGATAGGTGAAGTAGCATAAGCAGGATCATATTTCATTCTAGCATTCAGAGTTTTTTGTTTCAGCTTAGCTAATAATTTCTTTAGATCACTTCTATCATTGCAAGCAAGAAAGTCTCTAGCAGTTTCTTCATCCATAACGTAGCCCTCAGGCACAACAGTCAATTCATATTTAGGGGGAGAATCATCATCATCACTTTCATCAATATTATCAGTTTCAATAATTTCATTCTCTCTAGCCCTAGCAAGTTGTTCATCAAGAAATTCACCAAGTGACATAGTAGTATCAAGCATAGAAGTAGTTTCATCATAAGTATCATGCATAGCAGAAGTGGCATCATCAATAACATGCGACATATCAGAATTAATAGCAGAAGCAGGTTTAGGTGTCGCAAGCTTACTCAAAACAGAAGGTGGATCAAGTGCAGAGCTAGATGGCAGTTCCTTACCTCCCCTCGTAGTTGAGGGATAAATTTTTGTTTTCGCGTCTTTCAAGTTCTTCATAGTGCCAGAAGATATAAATCCCAAGTGACTCAAAGAATAGAGCTATGCTCCCCGGCAATGGCGCCAGAAAATAGTCTTGATAACCCACAAGTATAGGGGATCGCAACAGTTTTCGAGGGTAGAGTATTCAACCCAAATTTATTGATTCGACACAAGGGGAGCCAAAGAATATTCTCAAGTATTAGCAGTTGAGTTGTCAATTCAACCACACCTGGATAACTTAATATCTGCAACAAAGTATTTAGTAGCAAAGTAGTATGATAGTAACGATAACGGTAGCAAAAGTAATATTTTTGGGTTTTCTAGTGATTGTAACAATAGCAGCGGAAAAGTAAATAAGCGAAGAACAATATATGAAAAGCTCGTAGGCATTGGATCGTTGATGGAGAATTATGCCGGATGCGGTTCATCATGTAACAATCATAACACAGGGTGACACAGAACTAGCTCCAATTCATCAATGTAATGTAGGCATGTATTCCGAATATAGTCATACGTGCTTATGGAAAAGAACTTGCATGACATCTTTTGTCCTACCCTCCCGTGGCAGCGGGGTCCTAGCGGAAACTAAGGGATATTAAGGCCTCCTTTTAATAGAGTACCAGACCAAAGCATTAACACATAGTGAATACATGAACTCCTCAAACTATGGTCATCACCGGGAGTGGTCCCGATTATTGTCACTTTGGGGTTGCCGTATCATAACACATAGTAGGTGACTATAGACTTGCAAGATAGGATCAAGAACTCACATATATTCATGAAAACATAATAGGTTCAGATCTGAAATCATGGCACTCGGGCCCTAGTGACAAGCATTAAGCATAGCAAAGTCATAGCAACATCAATCTCAGAACATAGTGGATACTAGGGATCAAACCCTAACAAAACTAACTCGATTACATGATAGATCTCATCCAACCCATCACCGTCCAGCAAGCCTACGATGGAATTACTCACACACGGCGGTGAGCATCATGAAATTGGTGATGGAGGATGGTTGATGATGACGATGGCGACCGATTCCCCTCTCCGGAGCCCCAAACGGACTCTAGATCCGCCCTCCCGAGAGAGTTTAGGGCTTGGCGGCGGCTCCGTATCGTAAAATGCGATGAATCCTTCTCTCTGATTTTTTCTCCCCGAACACGAATATATGGAGTTGGAGTTGAGGTCGGTGGAGCACCAGGGGGCCCACGAGGCAGGGGGGCGCGCCCCCCACCCTCGTGGAAAGGGTGTGGGCCCCCTGGCCTTGATTCTTTCGCCAGTATTTTTTATTATTTCCAAAAATAATCTCTGTGGAGTTTCAGGTCATTCCGAGAACTTTTGTTTGTGCACATAAATAACACCATGGCAATTCTGCTGAAAACAGCGTCAGTCCGGGTTAGTTCCATTCAAATCATGCAAGTTAGAGTGCAAAACAAGGGCAAAAGTGTTTGGAAAAGTAGATACGGTGGAGGCGTATCACACCCTAGACGGTTGAGGTCACCGCGGAGCCATATTCCATTGTGGTGAAGCTTCGTGGTGTCGTTGGGAGCCTCCAATTAAGTTGTGGAGATTGCCCCAACCTGGTTTGTAAAGGTCCGGTCGCCGCCTCCAAGGGCACCAATAGTGGAATCACGGCATCTCGCATTGTGTGAGGGCGTGATGAGAATACGGTGGCCCTAGAGGCTTCTTGGGGAGCATTGTGCCTCCACACCGCTCCAACGGAGACGTACTTCCCCTCAAAAGGAAGGAACTTCGGTAACACATCCTCGTCTTCACCGACTCCACTCTTGGTTATCTCGTGCCTTTACTTGTGCAAGCTTATTTGTGTTATATCCCTTGCTTGCTTGTGTGCTTGTTGTTGTTGCATCATATAGGTTGCTCACCTAGTTGCATATCTAGACAACCTACCTTGATGCAAAGTTTAAATTGGTAAAGAAAAGCTAAAATTGTTAGTTGCCTATTTACCCCCCCCCCCTCTAGTCAACTATATCGATCCTTTCAACAAGTCATCGATTTATTTTAACAAGGGTTGCCCTGAAAATATCTGTTTGGAAGTGAATGAGATCTTAAATGTGCAAACTGAAACTCTAAATGAGAAATATCTTGGAATGCCGTCTGATGTGGGAACCTCTAGAAATGGCTCTTTTAAATATTTGAAAGACTGCCTGTGGGGGAAAGTTCAAGGTTGGATTGAAACGACTATGTCCACTGCTGGCAAGGAGGTCTTGGTTAAAGTTGTTGCCCAAGTTGTGCCTGTTTACTCTATGTCTTTCTTCAAGCTACCTAGAGGTCTATGCGAGCACCTCAATATGTTGATAAGGAAATTTTGGTGGGGGTCTAAAGATAGAAAAAGAAAACCAAGTTGGGTGCCGTGGCAGGAGATGACTCGACCTAAATGTATGCGTGGACTTGGTTTCAAGGATTTTGAACTTTTTAATCTTTCTTTGTTGGCCAGGCAAGCCTGGCGTATTCTTCAATGTCTTAACACTTTAAGTGCTAAAAATCTTGAAGGCGGTATATTTTCCATCGACATCTATATTGCATGCTGAACTTGGTGGTCACCCTTCTCAAATTTGGAGGGCGGTGCTTGAGGGGCGTGACATCCTCAAACAAGGCTTGATACGTCGAATTGGTAATGGAAACACCACAGATATTTGGAGTGACAATTGGCTTCCGAGATCAGAGATGTTGAGACCTTATGGATGAAGAACAATGAACCCACCAATGTTTGTATCGGAGTTAATTGATGCAACATCGGCAACATGGAGGTCAGATCGTGTTGCGAAGGTATTTATATCCATTGATGTAACGGTTATCTTGGGGATACCTCTCTGTACAAGGAACTTAGATGATTCATGGGCATGGCATTTTGAAAAGAACGGCACGTTTTCAGTACGGTCAGCCTATAGAATGTTGGTAGACACAAGGAGGAGGAGAGAAGCCTGGCTGGATGGGAATCCCGGTTCATCTATTACTCACCAGGAGGAATCATCTTGCAAGCAGTTGTGGAAAATACAAGTCCCCAGAAAAATTAGAATGTTCCTTTGGAGGTTGGCCAAGCATTCATTGCCGACAAATGAGATTCGGTGTAATAGAAACATGGTGAACTCGAGTGCGTGTGGTTTATGTGGTATGGAAGACTCGTGGAGGCATTCCTTGCTTGAGTGTTCTATGTCTCGGAGTATATGTGTTGGGAAACGTAGCATGCAATTTCAAAAAAATTCCTACGCTCACGCAAGATCTATCTAGGAGATGCATAGCAACGAGAGGGGGAGAGTGTGTCCACATACCCTCGTAGACCGAAAGCGGGAGCATTTGACAACGCGGTTGATGTAGTCGAACTTCTTCTCGTTCCGACCGATCAAGCACCGAACATATGGCACCTCCGAGTTCTGCACACGTTCAGCTCGATGACGTCCCTCGAACTCTTGACCCAGCAAAGTTTCGATGGAGAGTTTCGTCGGCACGATGGCGTGGTGACGGTGATGGTGAAGTGATCCGCACAGGGCTTCGCCTAAGCACTATGACAATATGATCAGAGGCGTAAACTATGGAGGGGGGCACCGCACACGGCTAGGAATCAATGTTGTGTGTTCTAGCGGTCACCCCCCCCCCTAATATATATACGTTGGAGGGAAGGAGAGGCAGCCAAGGGGGTGCCCCAAGTAAGAGGAATCCTACTTGGGCGCCTCCCAATTCGGCATCCCCCCTTCCATATTCATCCGGAGGGGGAGGAAGGAGGAGGGAGGAGAGAAGGAAGGGGGAGGCCGAATCCCTCCCCTTCCTTTCCTCTTATCCTCTTTCCTTCCCCATTATTTCGGCCTACATGGGGCGCACCAGCCCCCTAGGGGCTGGTCTATCCCCTTCTTGGCCCATTAGGCCCATGTAGTTGCTGGGGGGATGCCCGGAACCCCTTCCGGTGACAAGATATGTACCCGGTACCCCCAGAACACTTCCGGTGTCCGAATATCATCGTCATATATATGAATCTTTACCTCTCGACCATTTCGAGACTCCTCGTCATGTCTGTGATCTCATCTGGAACTCCGAACAACATTCGGTCACCAAATCACATAACTCATATAATACAAAATCGTCATCGAACGTTAAGCGTGCGGACCCTACGGGTTCGAGAACTATGTAGACATGACCAAGACACCTCTCCGGTCAATAACCAACAGCGGAACCTGGATGCTCATATTGGTTCCCACATATTCTATGAAGATCTTTATCGGTCATACCGCAATGACAACATACGTTATTCCCATTGTCATCGGTATGTTACTTGCCCGAGATTCGATAGTCGGTATCTTCATACCTAGTTCAATCTTGTTACCGGCAAGTCTCTTTACTCATTACGTAATACATCATTCCATAACTAACTCATTAGTCACATTGCTTGCAAGGCTTATTATGATGTGCATTATCGAGAGGGCTCAGAGATACCTCTCCGATACTCAGAGTGACAAATCCTAATCTCGATCTATGCCAACCCAACAAACACCTTCGGAGATACCTGTAGAGCATCTTTATAATCGATATGTCTCCAACGTATATACTCTTCCTAACGCTTTTCCTCTTGTTTTGGACTCTAATTTGCATGATTTGAATGAAACTAACCCCGGACTGATGCTGTTTTTAGCAGAACTACCATGGTGTTGTTTTTGTGCATAAATAAAAGTTCTCGAAATGGAACGAAACTTTGCGAGGATTTTTTATACAATAAATAAGAATTTCTAGAGCCAAGACCCACCGGAGGGGGGCACTTGGGTGGGCACAACCCACCAGGGCGCCCCCAGGTGGGTTGTCCCCACCTGGTGGCCCCGCAGACCCTGAAACCGACGCTATAAAATCCTACTTTTCCAAAAAATCAGGGAGAAAGAATTATCGCGATCCACGAGACGGAGCCGACGTCACCTCCTGTTCTTCATCGGGAGGCCAGATCTGGAGTCCATTTGGGGCTCCGAAGAGGGGGATCTTTGTTCTTCGTCATCACCAACCCTTCTCCATCGCCAATTCCATGATGCTCCCCACCAGGAGTGAGAAATTCCTTCGTAGGCTCGCTGGTCGGTGAGGAGTTGGATGGGATTCATCATGTAATCGAGTTAGTTTTGTTAGGGCTTGATCCCTAGTATCAACTATGTTCTAAGATTGATGTTGCTACGACTTTGCCATGCTTAATGCTTGTCACTTTGGGCCCGGGTGCCATGAACTCAGATCTGAACCGTTTATGTTATCACAATTATATCCCTGTTCTAGATCCGATCTTGCAAGTTATAGTCACCTACTACATATTATGATCCAGCAACCCCGGAGTGACAATAGTCGGGACCACTCCCGATGATGACCGTAGTTTGAGGAGTTCATGTATTCACTATGTGTTAATGCTTTGTTCCGGTTCTCTATTAGAAGGAGGCCTTAATATCCCTTAGTTTCCAATAGGACCCCGCTGCCACGGGAGGATAGGACAAAAGTTGTCATGCAATTTCTTTCCATAAGCACGTATGACTATTTACGGAATACATGCCTACATTATATTGACGAACTGGAGCTAGTCGTATCGCCCTAGGTTATAACTGTCCCATGATGAATATCATCCAACAAATTACCGATCCAATGCCTACGAATTTATCTCATATTGTTCTTGCTAAGTTACTATTGTTATCATGACTGTTACACTTGCTACAAAATTATTGCTATCACTGTTACTGTTACCATTATTGTTGTTACTATTATCAAAACTATCAAACTACTTTGTTACTGATCACTTCGCTATAGATAATTAATCTCCAGGTGTGGTTGAATTGACAACTCAGCTGCAAATACCTTCAAATATTCTTTGGCTCCCCTTGTGTCGAATCTATAAATTTGGGTTGAATACTCTACCCTCGAAAACTGTTGCGATCCCCTATACTTGTGGGTTATCAAGACCTTTTTCTGGTACCGTTGCCGGGGAGCATAGCTATATTTGTTGAGTCACTTGGGATTATTATCATATTATCACTATGAAGAATCTGAAGGATGGTAAGACTAAGATATTTCTTTCAAAGACGAGGGGAGGTAAGGAACTGCCATCCAGTTCTGCTTTAGATTCACCTTTTGTTATAAGTAAACTTGCAACACCACCACATGCTATCAATTCTAATATGTCGCAAGTTATTGATGATGCTACTTCTACTATGAATGATGCTTATGATGATGCTAGTACCTTGCTTGATAATGATGATGTGCCACTTGGTGAATTTCTTGATGAACAAATTGCTAGAGTAATACAACATGATGTTGTTGAATCTGATGGTGAGCTTGAAACTGAAACTCCTGAAACACCTGCTAGAACTAGCCTTCCTAGATATGAATTTCCTAAGGTACCGGAAGGTTATGTTATGAATGAGGATACAACTAGAGATATTCTTGCTTGTAAGGATAGAGATGATCTAGAGAAAATACTATGCAAGTATAAAGAAAAACTCTGAATGCTAGAATGAAATATGATCCTAAGTTTGCTACTTCACCAATCTTTATTGATGATGAGGATTATGAATTCTCTGTCGACCCAGAGTTAATTATTTTGGTTGAATCTGATCCTTTCCATGGTTATGAAACTGAAATTGTTGTGGCACATCTTACTAAGTTGAATGATATAGCCACCGTTTTTACTCATGATGAGAAAACTCGCTATTATTTTATTCTCAAATTATTTCCGTTCTCATTAAAGGGTGATGCTAAAGCTTGGTACAATACTCTTGCTCCTGGTTGTGTGCGTAGTCCCCAGGATATGATTTATTACTTCTCTGAAAAATATTTCCCTGCTCATAAGAAACAAGCTGCTTTACAGGAAATATTTAACTTTGTGCAAACTAAAGAAGAGAGTCTCCCACAAGCTTGGGGGAGGCTTTGCCAGTTACTTAATGTTTTGCCTGATCATCCTCTTGAGAAAAATGAAATACTTGATATCTTCTATAATGGACTAATCGATGCTTCTAGGGACTTCCTAGATAGTTGTGCTAGTTGTGTTTTCAGGGAACAAACTGTTGGACAAGCTGGAGAATTATTTAATAATATATTGAAATTTTTTGATGATTGGACTCTTCCTGAACCACCGCCTAAACCCACTCCGAAGAAGAGGGGTATATTATATCTCAGTCCTGAAGATATGCAAGAGGCAAAGAAATCTATGAAGGAAAAAGGTATTGAAGCTGAGGATGTTAAAATTTTACCTCAATACTTTGCTGCAGATACTAAGTTATCCAGGTGTGACTGAATTGACAACTCAGTTGCTAATACTTGAGAATATTCTTTGGCTCCCCTTGTGTCGAATCAATTAATTTGGGTTGAATACTCTACCCTCGAAAACTGTTGCGATCCCCTATACTTGTGGGTTATCAGACTCCTCCAGGGCGCGCCATAGAGGGCCAGCCCTCCCCCCTCCTCCACTCCTTTATATACGGGGGAGGGGGCACCCCATAGACACACAAGTTGATCATTGATCTCTTAGCCGTGTGCGGTGCCCCCCTCCACCATAATCCACCTCGGTCATATCGTTGCAGTGCTTAGGCGAAGCCCTGCGCCGGTAGCTTCATCATCACCGTCATCATGATGTCGTGCTGACAAAACTCTCCCTCGACACTCAGCTGGATCGAGAGTTCGTGGGACGTCACCGAGCTGAAGGTGTGCAGATCGCGGAGGTGTCGTACTTTTGGTACTAGGATCGGTCGGATCGTGAAGACGTACGACTACATCAACCGCGTTGTCATAACGCTTCTGAGGGAGTCCTGGATTAAGGGTTCCTCGGGTGTCCGGACTATGTAACATGGGCCGGACTAATGGGCTATGAAGATACAAGACAGAAGACTTCTTCCCGTGTCCGGATGGGACTCTCCTTTGCGTGGATGGCAAGCTTGGCGTTCGGATATGTAGATTCCTTCCTTTGTAAACCGACTCTATATAACCCTAGGCCCCTCCGGTGTCTATATAAACCGGAGGGTTTAGTCCGTAGAGGCAGTCATAATCACAATCATACAGGCTAGACATCTAGGGTTTAGCCATTACGATCTCGTGGTAGATCAACTCTTGTAATCCTCATATTCATCAAGATCAATCAAGCAGGAAGTAGGGTATTACCTCCATCAAGAGGGCCCGAACCTGGGTAAACATCGTGTCCCCCGTCTCCTGTTACCATCGACCCTAGACGCACAGTTCGGGACCCCTACCCGAGATCCGCCGGTTTTGACACCGACATTGGTGCTTTCATTGAGAGTTCCACTGTGATGTCATCAGAAGGTTCTATGGATCCATCAGTCATCTACAACAATGCTTCCCTGCAGGTGGATTTCCTCCCTGGCCAGCTCTTCGTATTCGGCGGCTTCGCACTGCGGGCCAACTCGCTTGGCCATCTAGAGCAGATTGACAGCTACGCCCCGGGTCACCAGATTAGTTTTGGAAATCTAGATTATGTCGCTGATATCCGAGGAGACTTGATCTTCCAAGGGTTCATGACCCAAACCTCCGCTCTGGCCTTAGATCTGGAGCACATTGCCAGGTCCGAGGACGGGATTATTGAGCCCGCCGGACTGTCTGCGGCCATTAAGCCCAATACGGGAGAGCCGGAGGAAGTAGTATCGCTGGCAACTGTCATGGAGCCGGACTCTTCTCCGGACACTGGCTCCGAACCCCCGGAGTCAGCATCGTGTGAGCTCGGCCAAGGAGTTTCCTTCCCGCCGTACTCCACAAATTTTCTTCTCCCTGGCCAAACCTCGCCATTAAGCGAGGCTCCAGACTTGATGTGATCCCTCGTCATTACAGAGGAGCAATGTCCGAACTACGCCCAGCCCAGACTAGGGGCTGAGAGCGGGGAATTTTACGTCCCACCCACCACCCACTTCATAACCACTGTCGAGGACTTACCTTACATGCTCGACTATGGCTCCGAAGACATCGACGGTATGGACGACGATGCCGGAGAGGAGCAAGCCGAAAACCCGCTGTTTACCAGACGTTGGACGGCCACCTCTTCGTATGACGTGTACATGGTGGACACACCCAAAGAGGGTAGCAGCGATGATAAAGAAGACCCAGTCGAGGATAAACCTCCTGAGACACAGACAAAGCGCTGACGCCAGCGGCGCCGCTCTAAATCACGTCGTGGAAAAGACAGCAATACCGGCACAGGAGGCAACAACACTCCAGACGGTGCCGAAGACAAAGAAGAACCCGTCGAGCCGACCTCTGAACAGGACGACCAGGAAGATGGGCAAGTTAGCCCCGATGAACAGGCTGAAAACGAAGACTCGGAGGACAGCAACTATCTTCCACTCTCCGAGGATGAGGTGAGCCTCGGCAACGAAGACTTTATCGTGCCTGAGGAACCTCTCGAGCAGGAGCGCTTTAAGCGCCGGCTAATTGCCACTACAAGGAGCCTGAAAAAGAAGCAGCAACAGCTTCAAGCTGATCAAGATCTGCTCAACGATAGGTGGACTAATGTCCTGGCAGCCGAAGAATACGGCCTCGAACGCCCAACCAAAAGTTACCCGAAGCGTAAACTGCTACCCCAATTTGATGATGAGGCCCTCGAGCCCGCACCATTAGCACGTAATGTGGCTGACCGACCACCTCGTGGCCGGGACAAAACGGCAACTCAAGCCAAACACCAGCCCATACTACCTCGCCGTAAAGGTAGAGATATAATAGCTCAGGGATATACATATGACCTGCGGCAAGACCTGGACAGTAGAGCAGGTCAGAGCAGATCGATCTATGGATCGCGGGGGCGCGCCCCGACGCGCGATAACGGCTACCTAGCCGGACGTGACAAGCATAATCACGCCCCGGCTGAAAACCGCAGACGGACTCCATCCGAGCTGCATCGCGACTTGGCCCTATATAGAGGCGCCGCACACCCCCTCTGCTTCACTGATGAAGTAATGGAGCACGAATCCCTAGAAGGATTTAAACCCGTGAATATCGAATCGTACGATGGAACAACGGATCCCGCGGTATGGATTGAGGATTTTCTTCTCCATATTCATATGGCTAAAACTCAAGGGACCAGCTCGGCACTGGTTAAACAGCCTGCCTGAGAACTCCATTGGCAGCTGGGAGGACTTGGAAGACGCCTTCCGCGACAACTTCCAAGGTACATACGTCCGACCTCTGAATGTCGATGACTTAAGTCATATAGTTCAACAGCCCAGAGAGTCAGCCAGGAAATTCTGGACACGGTTCCTAAATAAAAAGAACAAGATCGTCGACTGTCTGGATGTCGAAGCCCTAGCGGCCTTTCAGCACAGCATCCGCGATGAATGGCTCGCCCGACACCTCGGCCAGGAAAAGCCGAAGTCCATGGCAGCCCTCACGGCACTCATGACCCGCTTTTGCGCGGGCGAAGATAGCTGGCTAGCCCGTAGCAACAATAGTTCAAGCGAACCGGGCACCTCTGAAGCCAGAAATAGCAACGGCAAGCCCCGACGCAACAGGCACAAGCGTCGAAGCAACAATGATAATACCGATGACACGGCGATCAACGCCGGATTCAATGGCGCCAAGTCCGGCCAGCGGAAGAAGCCATTTAAAAGGAACAATCCGGGCTCATCCAGCTTGGACCGCATACTCGATCATCCATGTCAGATCCACGGTACCCCCAACAAACCAGCTAATCATACCAACAGAAGTTGTTGGGTCTTTAAACAGGCCAGCAAGTTAAATGCCAAGAACAAGGAGAAGGGGTCGCAGAGTGAGTACGATGACGAGGAGCCCCGTCCACCGAACACAGGGGGACAAAAGAAGTCCCCCCCCCAAGGTTAAAACGGTGAACATGATATATGTTACCCATATCCCTAGGAGGGAATGCAAACGTGCGCTCAGGGATGTCTATGCGATAGAGCCAGTCGCCCCAAAATTCAACCCATTGTCGTCCTGCCCGATCACTTTCGATCGCAAGGACCATACAAGCATCCGTCATGGCGGTTCAGTCGCACTGGTCCTTGACCCAATCATTGATGGATTCCACCTCACGCGAGTCCTCATGGATGGTGGCAGCAGCCTCAACCTGCTTTATCAGGATACAGTCCGCAAAATGGGCATCGATCCATCAAGGATCAAGCCCACAAAAACTACCTTTAAAGGAGTAATACCAGGTGTAGAGGCCCGCTGCACGGGTTCAATCACATTGGAAGTCGTCTTCGGATCTCCGGACAACTTTCGAAGCGAGGATTTGATCTTCGATATCGTCCCCTTCCGCAGCGGTTATCATGCACTGCTCAGACGAACTGCATTTGCCCGATTCAATGCGGTGCCACACTATGCTTATCTCAAACTCAAGATGCCCAGACCACACGGTGTCATAACAGTCAATGGAAACACGGAGTACTCCCTCCGTACTGAGGAGCACACCGCAGCCCTGGCAGCAGAAATACAGAGCGGCCTTATCAAATAGAACCTTAATTCGGCGGCCAAGCTCCCAGACACTGTCAAACGAGTCCGGACTACTCTGCAGCAGGACAGTCCAGCTCATCAAGAGCTCGACTAGAAATTTGGCCTCCGTCTCAGTCCCGACCAAATGGCGGCGCACGTACCGCGTGTACATAACTACGCACTCAAAATAGCATGGGCATAGACGGAGGCGTAACTTGAGTGTGGTCCATCATACGGCTCCCACACATACTTTTCCTTTTCCTTTTTACCATTTTTTGGTCTCTTTTTCACAGGACCCTCCCAACGGCCTGATCATCGGTCCTTTCGAAGGATAGATATACCAAGGCAGCAAGCAGTACAAACGTGTGGGGGGATCTCTAGATGTTCTTCTTGACGATCATTCTACCTGTTTTCAGGACCCGCATGCAGCTCCCCCTTGGTCCTGGCATGTTAAATAGCCAGGTTGCTTATCGCACTATTTGTACAAATACGCTTTGACGTATCAATCAAATTATAATAAGAACAGTTTGCGGCCCAACTTACGTGGCACTAGCTTACTACTTCATTTTATTATTCTTATCGATTGCACCCGTACACTTTGGTACACTTTAATTCGCCAGGGGCTTCATTGTGCTCCATACTACGGCAACAAAGTCCGAACACTTTTTACAGTACAGTTCGGCACCCCGAATTTTAGCATTATATGCATCGGCTCCGAATCATGTCTTTGGTCAATAGTTGGGTTGCCCGGCTCCTGTGCTTGCTACCTTACGTTACGTCCTACCGGCCAAGGTAGTAAAGGGAGAACTACTACGATTGTGTTTCTGGTTTATCCGAGCAAACACCTCAGTAGAGAAAGCCGAAAACTGACTGTCATGATGTGGCGAGAGCGGGTCAGCTATTCGGAGGTTAAAAATCTTTTGTGATTTTTTCCGCATTATGCGATGAATCGGCCTCTAACCGATCAGGTGTTTACAGCACCCTAGTTTGGATTAAATACTAACTAGGGGCTACGCCTACATTTCTATTGTCAAACTCCTATGGCTAAGTGAGGGTGATAAAGCCACATAGTCCGATTGCCTGGTTCGTTGCGCTAAACACCTCCTTCAAGGACCAAACTATTGGATCAAGAGTGTTTAGATTCCATCCCAAACACCCCCGTACTACCTACGTGCGGGCTAAAGCCGACGACTGGCCAACTCTCAGATTTAACAAAACGGTCACGCATGAGGTAAAATTTTAAAACAACAAGCATTATATTACATAATAGCTTTGTTTCATAATACAGGAAGGGACAATATGAATGGCTTCATTCAAAGATAATGTCTTTTGAACACTGGCCCTCTACAATACGGGATCCCTTCAGGACATCAGCAAAATACCGCTCGGGGGTGGTCCCACGGTCGCGAGCTTGACAGCGTCCATCTTCGCCCACTGCACCTTGACACGGGCGAAGGCCATCCGCGCACCTTCAATGCAGACCGACCGCTTGATGGCGTCAAGCCGAGGGCAGGCATTGACCAGCCGCTTCACGAGCACAAAGTAGCTGCTGGGTATGGCTTCGTCAGGCCATAAACGGATTATCAAATCCTTCATGGCCAGTTCGGCCACCCTATGCAGTTCGGTCAGCTGCTTCAGCTGATCGCTAAAGGGCACCGGATGCTCTAGCGCAAGGTACTGCGACCAGAACAGCTTCTCCGTTGAGCTCCCCTCTTCGGCTCGGAAGAAATCCGCAGCGTCAGCAACACTGCGCGGCAGATCCGCAAACGCCCCTGGAGAACTCCAAATCCGGGTCAGTAAGAGGAACCTTTTCTTCACATACTTGCTCTACATAATAAAGGCCTTACCCGCCGTGATTTTTCTGGTCTCCTGGATTTCCTGGAGGGTGCCCTGGGCTTCAACCCGGGCATCATGTGTGCTTTGGCGGGCCTTGGCAAGTTTGGAATCTTGATCCATAATATTGCGCTCCAAGGACTCGCATTTCTTCACGGTGTCCTGGAGCTCCTGCTGGACCTCACCAACCCTGGCCTCGTGTTTCTCCCGAGCAGCTTGTTCCTTTGCCGCTCTCTCCTGGGCTTCGGCCAGCACCTTCTTGAGGGTCTCCACCTCGGTCACCGCTCCTGCAAAATATCATGGCACTATGGTCAAACACAAATCATTCATCCTTTCTGAATCTACACAAGGTCATTGCATACCTTGATTGTCTTCCAGCTATCTTTTCACACGGCCAAGCTCTTCCTCGGTCTGCTCTAGACTCTGCTTCAGTCCGGAGACCTCACCAGCATGAGAGGTCGCAGCCAGCAAAGACGCATGCTTATTCACATAGACATGTATGGTTAGTCTCCTACGAAAATTACTTGATCCTCTGTCCGGCTTTTCTTTTCGAACACCGGACAGTGTCTCAGGGGCTACTGTCTATACTATGGCATTCCTTTTGCATAAATTGTGTTTCATACCTCAAAGCCTGTTAGAAGTCTTGTGTAGGCTTCGGCTAGTCCGCTCTTCGCGGACTGAACCTTCTCAACCACCGTACCCATAAGGATACGGTGTTCCTCAACAATGGAAGCGCTTTGCAGCGCTTCCAGTAGAGTATCCGGTGCCTCTGGATGGACAGAGGTCACCGGCGGAATCGGTGCACCTCCTTCTTTCGAAGGAGGCTGCTTGCCTGATTCCGGAGCCGTATAGGTCTCCGGAATTGTATTCGGCTGGGGGCCAAATTGGGTGTGGCCCCTGTCGGTGTCAAAACTGGCGGATCTGGGGTAGGGGGTCCCGAACTGTGCGTCTAAGGTCAATGGTAACAGGAGACAGGGGACATGATGTTTACCCAGGTTCGGGCCCTCTCTATGGAGGTAATACCCAACTTCCTGCTTGATTGATCTTGATGAATATGAGTATTACAAGAGTCGATCTACCTCAAGATCGTAATGGCTAAACCCTAGAAGTCTAGCCTGTATGACTATGGTAATGAATAATCTTTGCCGGACTAAGCCCTCCGGTTTATATAGACACCGGGGGATCTAGGGTTACATAGAGTCGGTTACGTAGAAAGGAATCTTCATAGTTGATCGCCAAGCTTGCCTTTCACGCCAATGAGAGTCCTATCCGAACACGGGTACAGTCTTCGGCCTTCGTGTCTTCACAGCCCATCAGTCCGGCCCATGGATAACAGGCCGAACGCCAGAGGACCCCTTAGTCCAGGACTCCCTTAGTAGCCCCTGAACCTAACTTCAATGACGAGGAGTCCGGCGCGTAGATTGTCTTCGGTATTGCAAGGCGGGTTCCGCTTTTCGAACTCCAAGATAGTCTTCCTTGTATCCAGACCTATATACACAGCTGCTGAGAATATAATATTCCACGAGTCCAATGCGCTGACAACTTTTTACAGCGTGACATCACGTCCGCCCGGTCATTATTTTCGAACCGTTGGCTAGCCCGTTGTCCCACGTTTTGAGACGTGGTTTTTATTGGCACGTATTATCAAGCGGAGATCGTGTCCCCCTTTTCTAAGGGATCCTTATCAACCCAGACATGGGTAACCCAACCGTCACTTGGGTACAACTCCTCGGGAATAGGCAAGTTTTGAGGCCCAGGAGGAGACGTTCGATATTCGCGGTCTTTATATAGGGGTTCAGACCCATCTTTTTCTTTCACGCTTGCTTCTTCCTCAACCCTTGCTACCTCGAGTTCCAACACCCGGCTTTCAATTGCCACAAGCTCCAATCATGTCCGGATCCAACCGCCAGGGCCGGTGGGTGGCTTCTTCTGTCACAGAGCGGGATATTGCAAAGCTTCGGGCGGCGAGGTATCTGACCGCGGAAATCATTCATCGACTTCCTGTTGAGGGGCAGGTTATCCCTACCCCCAGAACTAGCGAGAGGGTCGTGTTCGTGTCCCACTTCCTCTGGGGGTTAGGGTTCGCGCTTAACCCCTTCGTCCGAGGGCTCATGTTCTATTATGGGCTAGATTTTCACGATCTGGCCCCGGACTCTATTCTTCTCATCTTGGCGTTTATCGTCACGTGCGAAGCCTTCCTCCGAACTCCTCCGCACTTTGGCTTGTGGATCAAGACCTTCAACATGAAGCCGCAAGTGATAGAGGGGGAGCAGGCAGAGTGCGGTGGTGCCACAGTGAGCAAGCTTGCCAGTACAGTTTGGCTAAAAGGATCCTTTGTCGAATCTTCCGACTTGTGGCAGCAGGGGTGGTTCTATATCACCGAACCTCGTGGCTCCAAGTGGGCAGCTGCGCCTGCGTTCCGATCCAGCCCCCAGTTCAGCTTGCATCAAGGATCAACAAGGGGTTGGACTGGGGATCGGTTGATGAAGTGCGGTCTGCAGAGTCGCATCCGAAGCCTCACCGAGAAGGGCATTGATCTTGTCAATGTTGTTCAAGTAATGCTAGTCCGCCGGACCCTGCCGTGCCAGCGACGGCCTCTCCGCCTGTGGGAGTTTAATCCAGAAGGGCCGCGGACTCTTTAGCACTTCTTCGGCACTATGCACGAAGGAATGTGGAGATTGTTTTTCGGGAAACGAAAGCAATGGCCGGACACCACCGAAGATATCGGCCTTGACTGTAACCATCCGGACACCTCAGTAAGTATTTAATTCCCGAACACCTTTTAATCGAGCACCCTGTATTAAGATACTGAACAAACCATCCCTTTCTAGGGTTGGATAAAGAAAGTGGAACGAGTCAGGCGTTCGGCCCCCCTTCCCAAAGACTCAGCAGACGCCATGCTAACGAGGATGCTGACCCCAACACCCTACCAGGTGCTTACGAAAGAGGGCGAGAACAGGGAGACTAGAGGTAACCCTTGTGCCGGAGGTGGACTAGACACCGTGCCCGGGGAAACCGAAACTCCTTCGCCCGAAGGCAAAGGTGCAGGAGAAGCAAACATCCCTTCTTCGCATGGCAAGAAGAGGGCCGCCTCCAAAAATTGGGAGGGAAGTCTCCCAAGAAAGGTAAAATGCCATCGACGGGCGGCTCGGGCCTGGCGAGCGACGTCGCCATACAGCTTCATCATGAGGACAGGCCTTCAGGCAAATCGTAAGTGAAGCAAGGTGCTTTTAAATACATCCCGCTCCTTTCCTGTTACCGAAGTAACATCTAATATGCGACTGTCTTCGCAGTTTGGTGCCCAGTGTTCCTCAACAATCCTCTTCCTCGGGAGATCTTCTTACGGAGATGATGGAGAGTGATACGCCCTCTCCGGCCTCCTCGCCCAATAGGGCGGACGACTTTGAGGTGTCTTCCCGGAGGGTTTCTCCCGAGCGACAAGCAGTGCGGGGGAGGAAGAAAGCATTACCCGAAGGCGGCGCCTCTGTCGCTCAGGGTTCGGGGGTCAGGAATGACGGCCCCGGACTATCCGGTTTACAGCCGGAGATGATTCTGGAGATGAGTAAACGGATTCCTTCAAAGGAAGGTCGTACTCCTGCGGCGGCTTCCGAAGATCCGGAAGCGCCGGACATGTTGACGGACATGCTGCGATGAGCGTCCGTCTCACAGGAACATTGTACCTTGATGGGTACAGTGGTCGAGAAGGTTCTATTTGCGAAGAGCGGATTGAATGAGGCCTTCACGAGCCTGCTAAGAGGCTTCGAGGTTTGTGATGTAATTTTTCCCGCTGTACTTTAAATGCACCTATGTATAGATAGTAGCCCCTGAGACTCGAATTGCCTTCCCAAAGGAGCCAATCGGAGGGTCAAAAAGATATGCTCAGGTAATAATCTACTATTATTGGAACACAGGTTGTTTCCCCCCTGGCGACTGCCCGGACTACGGAGGTAGCCGAACTGCATCGAAAACTTGATATAGCAGAGGAGGACATTGCATTGATCAATAGGCGTCTTGACGAATCGCATGGTATGTATTTGGAATGGCCAGTACATAGACGTTCTTATAATGTAAGCATGACGCTGAAGATTGTATACTGAATATGCATAACTGTAGATGGAGCTGCCGCAGTTGAGGTTCTGCGGGCGGAGCTAGCCCGGGCCAAGGAACAGGCCCGGTGTAGTAATGCGGCTGCCGAAAAGGCATCGGCTGAGTTAAAAGCTGAACAAGCTACTCGGCGCCAAGATGAGGAGAAGATATCCACGATGGCGCTCGAACTAAAAAATGCTACTAGCCGCTGTGAATTTCTTGAGAAGGAGAATGAAGCCAAAACGGCTGAACTCGACAAGTCCTTACAAGAGGCGAGAGAAGTGCGGTCTGAATTCAGAGCAGCCCGTGAGGAGATCCGGCAAGTTGGGGAGATTGCGGCTGGTAAGCCCTTTTTGCTACAGACTAAGTTCGGCGATCCGAACTATGCTCAGCTTAACTAAGTGTGGAGTTCTCCGGACGAGTTTTTAGACTTGCCGAAGAGTTCTTCCGATGCGGCGCAGTTTTACCAAGCGCGAGAGGGGTATGCAACGGAGAAACTTTTCTGGTCACAATTTGGCGCATCAAAACGCCCTCTGTTGTTGAATGAACAGATGTCCCAATGGGCCGAGCTTCGTAGGATATCCGGCGTTGCCATGGAGAACGTCATAATCCGGTTGTGGCCTACCGAGCCTGTTCCAAATAGCTACTTCGGCTTGGTGCAGCGGCTTGTTGATGCGGTGGCACGTATCGACGCTGTGAAGCGGTCGGTGTGCATTGAGGGTGCATGGATGGCCTTTACCCGAGTCAAGACATTTTGGGAGAAGATGAAGGCCATCGATGTTGCGGCGAAGAGTCCACCCAAGGGCAAGGACCACCGTGAACCGGAGCATTATTTTGAAGACGTCTTAGAGGCCGCCCGCTTGATAGAGGGTCAATGCTCGAAAGACTTAATATTCGAGTGAGGTGTAAGAGAATTTTAAGAGACAATTTTATAGTTAATCTATTTTTATGTGTTGCTCGAAAGCTTGTGTTCCTCTTGTGCGGCCGTTTTAATGTAATCTGAAAGTTTTCCGGCCGTCGGCTTGCCCCCTCGTAGGAAGTACGGGGGTGTTTGGAAAAGCATTTAATCACTCTTGATCCAACGTCTTGGTCCATGAAGGAGGTGATAATGCGGCGAACCAGGCAATCGGACTATAGGGCGTTAACGCTTTCATTTAGCCATAGGAGTTTTATGGTGGGTCTACGACATAGCCCCTGGTATGTATGCGGCGTATTATAATACGATGCTTTACATATTTGATCTGAAAAAGATCCTTCGTGTGACACGGGGAGAATCGCTAAGGTTTCCAATAAGTCGTCAAGTGGTTGACCAGCTCTCGCCGCATCATGACAGTCAGTTTTCAGCTTTCTCTACTGAGGTACTTGACCAGATGAACCGGAAGCACAATCGCAGTAGTTCTCCCTTTACTACCCTAGCCGATGGAGCGGAACGTAGGGTAGCAAGCACAGGAGCCGGGCAACCCAACTATTGACCCAAGACAATGATTCGGAGCTGATGCATATAAGGCCAAATTTGTGACGCCGAAGTACGCTATAAAGCTGTTCGGACTTTGTTGGTAACTCATTTGTTCCCATACCGAGCCCCTAGTAGGTTATGCCGAGGTATATCCGTGAAACAACCCTAGGAGCCATATTCATTGGTGAAAAGACACAAATGATTAATTCGGATAATGTTTACTGGGCCTGAGCGATATGCCAATGATTACTTTATATATAAAGACCACAACCCCGGCTATTTGACATGCCCAAGGTCGAATGCGGAGGAAAAAAGGCATATTACAGGCTCGAAATAAAGAGTGCGGTCTACAAAAAGTTATTTTGGACCTCCTGTCGCACGTCTGCGCCGCCTGTCCTCGGGGAGGGGGATCCTTGACGGACATAGCCCCTTAGGTGAGTGTACGGATCCGAACTCCGATAGAGTCAGTTTTAGATGTTTGCCCTTTTCGTCACCTGTTTTCAAGAGATAATAAAGAAAGGAATAAAAAGAAAATAGATAGAAAATGTTACGGGAATGCTTGCAGGCTTGTCCGTATTGTGCTTCCGCCAATGCCCATGTTATCTTGAGTGCGTAGTGATGTATGCGCGGTACAAATTTTGCATTTATAAGAGGTGGGCGGCGGAAGCCGAACTGCTATTTCCGCTCTGGGGTTAGTCGATCCTCGGGGGGAAATTGCTTCTGACCCCCGGTATTTCGTTGGTGACCCTCTCCGTCGTTCCTGTCGCCTGGCGGCCTCCTCCCCTTGTGTTCGGCATTGAGCTTGCCGGCCTCCTTGAAGACGCAGCAGTTTTTGTTGGTATGATTAGCTGGTCTATCAGGGTGGCCGTGAATCTGGCAGGGTCGGTCCAATATCCTGTCTAGGTTGGATGGTTCGTCTCGGTTCGCCTTGAATGGCTTCTTCCGTTGACTGGGCTTGGGATTGCTGAATCCGGCGTTGACCGCTGTGTCGCGTGATCTTTCATTATCATTGCGACTGTTGTATTTGCTTCGTCGTGGCTTGCCGTTGCCGTCTTGGATTTCGGAAGTGCCCGGGTCGCTGGCACTGTTGCTTCTACGAGCGAGACAGCTGTCTTCTCCCGCGCAGAAGCGGGTCATTAGAGCAGTAAGGGTTGTCATGGATTTAGGTCCTTCTTGACAGAGGTGGCGTGCAAGCCATTCGTCCCGGACGCTGTGTCTAAAGGCCGCAAGGGCTTCCGCGTCCGGATAGTCGATGATTTGGTTCTTTTTAACTAAGAACCTAGTCTAGAGCTTCCTGGCTGACTCTCCGGGCTGCTGGACAATGTGACTTAAGTCATCGGCATCCGGTGGCCGGACATATGTTCCTTGGAAGTTGTCGCGAAAGGCATCTTCCAAATCTTCCCAGCTGCCAATAGAATTTTCCGGCAGGCTGTTTAACCAGTACCGAGCTGGTCCTTTGAGTTTTAGTGGTAGGTATTTGATGGCATGAAGGTCATCTCCGCGGGCCATGTGGATATGGAGGAGGAAGTCCTCGATCCATACTGCGGGATCCGTTGTTCCGTCGTATGATTCGATATTCATGGGTTTGAACCCGTCTGGGAATTCATGCTCCATTACTTCGTCTGTGAAGCAAAGAGGGTGTGCGGCGCCTCTATGTTGGGCCACACTGTGACGTACTTCCGAAGGAGTCCGTTTGAGGTGTTCGGCCCGGGCGTGGCTAGGTTTGTCACGTCCGAATATGTAGCCGTCGTTGCGTGTCGAGGCATGCCCACGCGATCCGTAGGTCGATCTTGCGTGTAGGTCATGTCGAAGGTCGTATGTATAATCCCGAGCTGTTTTATCTCTGTTTTTTCGTGGCGGTGGGGCGGGCTGCTGTTCGGCCTGAGTTGCCGCTTTATCCTGACTGTGGGGTGGTCTGTCTGCCGCACTATCCTGACCGCGTGGTGGTCGGTCCGCATTGCACGAGGGAGGCATGGGCTCCGGCGCCTCCTCATTGAACTGAGGTAGTAATCTGCGTTTCGGGTAGCTCCTGGCTGGGCGCTTGAGGTCGTATTCTTCGGCTGCCAGGACATCAATCCACCTATCATTGAGCAGGTCTTGGTCAGCTCGAAGCTATTGCTGCTTCTTTTTCAGGCTCTTTGCAGTGGCTATTAGCCTGCGCTTGAAGCGCTCCTGCTCGAGAGGTTCCTCAGGCACGATGAAGTCTTCATCACCAAGGTTTACCTCATCCTCGGAGAGCGGAAGGTAGTTATCATCCTCTGAATTGTTGTCTGTGGGCTGTTCGTCAGGGCTGGCTTGCCTGTTTTCTTGTTCCTCCTGTTCGGCTGTTGCTCCAGCAGGGTCTTCATTGTTTTCGGCGTCATCCGGAGTTTTATTTTCTCCGGTGCCAGTGTTGATGTCTTTTAAGCGACGTGACTTAGAACGGCGTTTAGGACGCCGGCGCTTGGACTATGCCTCAGGAGGTTTATTCTCAACTGGATCTTCTTTGTCATCATCGTTAGCTTCTTTAGGTGTATCAACCATGTACACGTCGTACGGAGAAGCGGCCGTCCATCGCCCAGTAAATGGCGGGTTTTGACCCTGCTCCTCATCGTCATCGTCGTCCATGCCGTCGATGTCTTCGGAGCCGTAATCAAGCGTGTCGGTTATGTCCTCGATAGTGGCTATGAAGTGGGTGGCGGGTGGGAAGCAAAATTCTCCGTTATCAGCCCCTAGTGCGAACCGGACATAGTTCGGCTGTGAGTCCCCTGCCAAGGACAGGTTCTTTAAAGAGTTTAACACATCGCCAAAGGTGAGTGCTGGAAGATGCCTGCGGCACTGAATTCAAAGATCGATAAACGATCAAGTTCAGCATCCGCAGATGTGCGTGGTTTGGAGTTTATAGCCGGAGACGAGTCCGGAGTTCCGGTAACGCAGGTATTGCATGAGGTTGAGTCGGTGTGCAGCTCCAACGCCGCGGACCCTGTGACCTCGGACGGCACAATCCGCTCCGGATCTAAGGCCAAAGCGGTAACAGGAACCATCTCCTGGATGTGGTTCGATGATAGATTTAAGTCATGTTCATCGAAGCGAGGGGGAGCGATCGCCACGCTCTCGAATCCGTCGAAGATCAAGTCTCCACGGATGTCTGCAACGTAGTTCAAGCTTCCAAATCTGACCTGGTGGCCAGGAGCGTAACTATCGATCTACTCCAGATGGCCAAGCGAGTTGGCCGGCAGTACGAAGCCGCCGAACACGAAGATCTATCCGGGAAAGAAGGTTTCCCCTCGTACAGCGCCGCTATGGACGATAGGAGGAGCCATCAACCCTATTGAGGACGGCACAGTGGAACTCTCAATGAAAGCACCAATGTCGGTGTCAAAACCGGCGGATCTCGGGTAGGGGGTCCCGAACTGTGCGTCTAAGGTCGATGGTAATAGGAGACAGGGGACACGATGTTTACCCAGGTTCGGGCCCTCTCTATGGAGGTAATACCCAACTTCCTGCTTGATTGATCTTGATGAATATGAGTATTACAAGAGTTGATCTACCTCGAGATCGTAATGGCTAAACCCTAGAAGTCTAGCCTGTATGACTATGGTAATGAATAATCTTTGCCGGACTAAGCCCTCCAGTTTATATAGACACCGGGGGATCTAGGGTTACATAGAGTCGGTTACGTAGAAAGGAATCTTCATAGTTGATCGCCAAGCTTGCCTTTCACGCCAAGGAGAGTCCTATCCGGACACGGGTACAGTCTTCGGCCTTCGTGTCTTCACAGCCCATCAGTCCGGCCCACGGATAACAGACCGGACGCCCGAGGACCCCTTAGTCCAGGACTCCCTCAGCCCCCATCGCCAGTTTCAATGGGGATCTGCTCCCCCATGTGTCCGGCGGCCGAGGTGTCATCCTCTGGCGCCACCGTGACGGCCTCCTATGCCTCCCCCTGAGCCGGGAGGGTCCTTCGGGACAGCACTTCAGCATCCTCAGTAGTATTGGGAGAAGAGGCCGCTGGAAGGGACCCGCTGTCCATCACCTTCGGATCCAGCGAATTCCTCGTATATGAGGATCGCTGGAGGTCGGAACGGGCCGGGCTGCGGTGCATGATTTAACATGTTAAAGCCATGAAGTAAAGGAGCCGGATATATGATTGAGTCTTTGAGTACTTACGATTCGGCCAGGGGCTTATCCCTGGGGCGCCACTCGGAGCTGCTATCGATGTCCCATGCGGAGTTGTCCGCGAGGGAGACCATCCCCTTCTTGGACGCCTCTGCCTCCAGATGCGTGGAGGCCGCCCTTTTCTTCCTTCCCCCCTCTGGGGGGGAGTTGCTTTCCTCCTCCTCCTTGTCGTCCTCGGTGGGGGAGGAGTGGTTCTCTACGTCTTCGGACATCACGTCCGAAGTGCCCTTACGGCGGAGGCCACTTCTGGTCTCCTTGGCCTTTTTCTTGGCCTTCTTCTCCGGCGCCTAGTAGGGCGCCGGAACCAGCATCTTCGTCAGAAGCGGGATAGCTGGTTCCTCGGGCAGTGGAGCCGGACACTGAATCCGCTCCGCCTTCTTTGTCCAGCCCTAAAAAAAATTGGGAAGCTTAGACATCTTCCTTGAATATGCAAGTAAAGGATACACCTTGAAATACGAAAAACTTACCGGACTGGCGGGATGGGCCAGGTCGTGCCCACGGTCCTCGGTCGTCGCCGGCCACGTCTCGTTGGCCTTAAAGAGCACCTTCCAGATGTCTTCGTGCGTAGTGCCGAAGAACTGTTACAAGGTCTGGTGCTCGGCCGGATCGAACTCCCACAAATGGCAAGTCCGGCTTTGGCATGGAAGGATCCGGCGAACAAGCATCACCTGAATCACATTAACGAGCTTGATGTTCTTGTCTACCATGCTCCTGATGCGCATCTGAAGCGCTGTCAGCTCGTCTGACGAAGACCAGTCCAGGCCCTTCTCTAGCCAGGAGGTGAGCCGCATCGGGGCTCCGGACTAGAATTTGGGAGCCGCGGCCCAGGTGGCGTCGCAAGGCTCTGTGACGTAGAACCACTGCTGTTGCCACCCTTTGACGGTCTCCACGAAGGTACCTTTGGGCCATGTGACGTTGGGCATCTTGCTCACCATAGCGCCTCCGCACTCTGCGTGTTGACCACCCACCACCTTCGGCTTCACATTGAAGATCTTTAACCACAATCCGAAGTGGGGTGGGATGCGGAGGAAGGCCTCGCACACGACAATGAATGCCGAGATGTTGAGGAAGGAGTTGGGGGCCCGATTGTGGAAATCCAGCCCGTAGTAGAACATGAGTCCGCGGACAAATGGGTGGAGAGGGAATCCCAATCTGCGGACGAAGTGGGGGTTGAATACCACCCTCTCATGGGGCTCCGGGTTGGGGATGATCTGCCCCTTTGCCGGAAGCCGGTGGGCGATTTCCTGGGCTAAGTACCCAGCCTCCCGGAGCTTGGTGATGTCCTTCTCCTTGACGGAGGAAACCATCCACTTGCCCTGCGCTCCAGATCCGGACATGGCTGGAGTGCTTTTTTGAGGTGGAGAGGATGGAAGCTTGGGCGCTGGAGCTCGAGAATGGATGGGCAGAGAGAAACAAGGTGTGGGTGAAAAGGTAGAATCCTTATCCCTTTATAAAGGCGATGAATATCGAACGCCTCCTCATGGGCCTTAAAACTTGCCTATTCCCAAGGAATCATGCCAACGGGGCGGTTGGATTACCCACGCCTGTATTGATGAATCCTGCAATAAGGGGACATGATCTCTGCTTCAACAAGACGTGCCAATAAAACCGCATCTTGAAACATGGAGCGGGAGGCTAAAAGAAACGGTTCGAAATAATGATCGGGCAGCGACGTGATGTCATGCTACAAAAGTTGTCAGTAGATTGGACTCATGAAATATTATACTCTCTGCGTGTGCGTGTGGTACTTGTTTTGCAGAGCCGGACACGTTTTCTGTGTTCGAAGGCTGTTTTGGAGTATTCGGAGCAGGAACCCGCCTTGCAATGCCGAAGACGGTATGCGCGCCGGACATATCATCATTGAAGCCTGGTTCAGGGGCTACTGAGGGAGTCCTGGATTAAGGGGTCCTCGGGCGTCCGGACTATGTAACATGGGCCAGACTAATGGGCTATGAAGATACAAGACAGAAGACTTCTTCCCATGTCCGGATGGGACTCTCCTTTGCGTGGATGGCAAGCTTGGCATTCGGATATGTAGATTCCTTCCTTTGTAAACCGACTCTGTATAACCCTAGGCCCCTCCGGTGTCTATATAAACCGGAGGGTTTAGTCCATAGAGGCAGTCATAATCACAATCATACAGGCTAGACATCTAGGGTTTAGCCATTACGATCTTGTGGTAGATCAACTCTTGTAATCCTCATATTCATCAAGATCAATCAAGCAGGAAGTAGGGTATTACCTCCATCAAGAGGGCCCGAACCTGGGCAAACATCATGGTCCCCCGTCTCCTGTTACCATCGACCCTAGACGCACAGTTCGGGACCCCCTGCCCGAGATCCGCCGGTTTTGACATCGACAGGTTCCGCTTTCGGTCTACGAGGGTACGTGGACAACACTCTCCCCTCTCGTTGCTATGCATCACCATGATCTTGCGTGTGCGTAGGAATTTTTTTGAAATTACTACGTTCCCCAACAGCTTGCACTTGGTACTGTCGTAGATGTCATTGATGAGATGGTCATGTTGGGGAGAGCACATGTCTGAAGACTACTATCAAGTTTGCCCGTGTCATGGTGGAGGTGTTTGGACCTGATTATCTTATAGAACCAAATGCGTAGGACATGGAGAAGTTGTTGGCTATTAGAGAGGTCAGGGGGTTTCCAGGAATGCTCGGATCAATTGACTGCATGCATTGGCAATGAAAGAACTGCCCCAAAGGTTTGCGGGGAATGTATCAAGGTCACACAAAGAGGCCGCCATCATATTAGAAGCGATGGCATCACATGACTCAAGGATTTGGCATGCTTTCTTTGGAATGCTGGGTTCTCACAAGACATCAACGTGCTTCAACGATCTCCTATGTTCAGGAGGCTTTGTGAAAGGATCGAGAAGAGGTGTCTAGAGTGGGGGTGATTAGACCCTCAACGAGCAAAAGTAGCAGTTTTTAATTTCTTCAAGTTGAGCTGGAGTTTTAGCACATGTTTAAGCATTCACAATACATTTCAAGCAGGCATGGAAAGAGTATATGAGCAGCGGAAAGTAAAGCATGCAAGTTGCAAGAAAGTAAAGGGATGGGATAGGAGTGTGCAACCGCAACTGGAGACACGGAGATTTTTGCGTGGTTCCGATAGGTGGTGCTATCGTACATCCATGTTGGTGGAGACTTCAACCCATGAAGGGTAACGGTTGCGCGAGTCCACGGAGGGCTCCACCCACAAAGGGTCCATGAATAAGCAACCTTGTCTATCCCACCATGGCCATCGCCCACGAAGGACTTGCCTCACTTGGGTAGATCTTCACGAAGTAGGCGATCTCCTTGCCCTTACAAACTCCTTGGTTCAACTCCACAATCTTGACGGAGGCTCCCAAGTGACACCTAACCAATCTAGGAGACACCACTCTCCAAAAGGTAATATATGGTGTGTTGATGATGAACTCCTTGCTCTTGTGCTTCAAATGATAGTCTCCCCAACACTCAACTCTCACTCATAGATTTGGCTATGGTGGAAAGATGATTTGAGTGGAAAGCAACTTGGGGAAGGCTAGAGATCAAGATTCTTGTGGTTGGATTGGAATGTCTTGGTCTCAACACATGAGTAGGTGGTTCTCTCTCAGAAAATAAGTAGTGGAAGTGTAGGCACGTTCTGATGGATCTCTCTTGAATAGAGAAGGGGTGGAGGGGTATATATAGCCTCCACACAAACTCTAACCGTTACACACATTTGACCCAACTCGGTCAGACCGAATAGGTGAACTCGGTGAGACCGATTCAGTTCAAAATGTGAACACTAGGATTCTTGGTGGGACCGACATGATCAACTCGGTGGGACCGATGTGCTAGGGTTTAGGCAAAACCTCATCTCGATTTGACCGATTACATAAACTCGATGAGACTGATTTCAGTAATAGGCAAACAGAGAGTTGTTTAGGCAAACTCGATGGGGCCCATTGCATATTTTGGTGAGACCAAAATAATTGCAACATGCAACAGAGAGTTTGCAAGGCCAGCTCGGTGAGACCAAGATCCTATCGGTGAGACCGAACTGATTAGGGTTTCTGACAGTGGCTATGTCAAGTGAACTCGGTGGCGCCGGATGAATCAAATCGGTGGGGCCGAGTTTTACTTTAGGTTTAGGACATATTTGGAATTGAGAGGGTGGTTGAGGGCTTTGGAGCATATCACTAAGCACTTAGAGCAAGTAGACCATTAAGCAACACCTCATCCCCTTTTAATAGTATTGGATTTTCCTACGGACTCAATGTGATCTTGGATCACTAAAAATAGAGATGAAGAGTCTTGAGCTTTTGCCAATATTTGACCTTAGTATCTTGAAAGGGTTCCACATCCTCTTGTCCATGCCACGCCTTTGTTGAACTTTATGAAGTATACTAGATGAAAATATTAGTCCAACAAGAGACATGTTGACATTAATTACCAAAATCACCCAGGGAGCACTTGTGCTTTCAATCTCCCCCTTTTTGGTAATTGATGACAACATACAACAAATCTTTAGATAAAGATGTGAAGAATAACAAGTAAAGCTTTGGAAAGACATGTAACATGCATAGGCTCCCCCTACATGTATGCAATCATGTAAAGATAATATGTAAGAGCATGTGAATGCATAAGCACGTCAGAGCAAGCAACGAGTTACATGTATCTTGGCTATATGCATCAGAGCAAATGATGTAAATACAGGAAATGTACCTTCACGTTCATGAGTCCTTCTTGCAAACAATATGTACATCAGCAAGAGATCATCATGCACATGAGTGTGATGCGTATACTTACCATTTGGTCTTGAGTTGGCTTTAGGAGAGGTGAACTTGAGAAAACAGGGTTAGATAACACGAGAACACCTACTAATCAGAGCAAATTGAGAAGGCCACAAGAGTACCAAGACTGGGATGACATGTAGTAAGTGAGCACTTAGTACTCTATTTGGATATAGACATGTCCCCAAGGATTAAAGATATGCAATGAATTCCAAAGATTTTCTTCCCTTAGATGTGAACTCTTTCTCCCCCTGAATCTGATATTGGATAATGGGAGAAGATAGGGTAAGAAGAAAATCAGAACAAAGAACATCAGAGCAAAGTAACATCTACTAACATGTATTTCCCCTCTTAAAGACATGTGACTTCTCTCCTCTATGGATAGTAAGCGTCTGGAGAAGCTCTCCTATGTGATAAGCTTTGATGTGCTCTCTCTCCCCCTTTGACATCAATTTCCAAGAAGGGATCTTCTGGAGTCAAACAGGTTTGGTCCTTGAGTCACATTGCAAAGCAGCATGTAATTTAAGATGCCAGTAGAGGAAAAGAAACAATGAGTGGAGCTGGAGAAGAAATGGCAATTGCAATGGCAAAATGTTTTCTCAGTAGTGAGATCGGTAACGTCGATTCATTTTCATCGGTGACACCGAGTTGGAGGTGTCATAGATGATGCATATCGGTCAGACAGGGCTTGTCCTTGTCAGTTGTACTGATGAATAGTTTGCAATGTATTTTTGCAGTTCGGTCTAGCCGGTAGGCAGAAATCGGTGAGGCCGAGTTCAAAACAGAGGAAAAAATTCGTCATCTCAGCTCACTTGGCAAATAAGATCTCACAAAGATTTGCAGGGAATTAACTGAAAGATTTGCAATGAATTAGATGCAGAGAATGCATAGAATACAGAGAATAACTAACAAAGAGAAATGAAATCTAGATGAAGAAGTTTTTTTGTTAATAAGGGGAACAAGCAAGAAACAAATGCAAGAACATGAAGAAACACGAGAGAACTTCATCTAGAAAGGGTCGACGACAAAGTCACCTATGTTAGAGTATATTGATTGAGGAGTCAAGTGAGAACACTTGATCGTAGGTCATACTCATCGTTTAAGCTCAAAATGGGGTTACCATTTTTTGTTTAATCATTTTGATGTATTCACATCTTTTTGAGCTGCTTTGACCCATGACTTGGGGTGAAGCTTCTCTAAGATGGAATAACGTACCTTGGGTGGTGGTGTTGATCTTGATCATGTAGTCGAACTTGTGTAGGATGCTCAAGGTTGATGTAGTTGGGAGCATCATTTGTAGTTTGAGTTCATCTACCTACATGGGTTAGTCTTGCAAGTAAGAGCACTTGTGTATCCAAAATGACAATCATAAAACTTGATATCAAATGAGATTTGATATATAGAAATTGTCAAAGGATATGTTGAGAGGATTCATGCTTCCTTGTCTTCAACCACCATATTGTAGAGACTTGGTGATGTAGAGATTGCTCAAGATGTGAGAGGGTTGCAATCTCATAGATTTGGGCTCATCCAAGTACCTACAAGGGTTAGATAACATGCAAGGGTACAAGTAGGATCCAATACATATGATCATCATCATAAGGGAAATATCAAGGATAGTCAAAGGGCTCATGCCTTGCATGTATCCAAATGGAGTTTCTACTCCAAGTTTGAGGCATCAATGATATTCAATTCACCTCTCAAACATAAAAATACTTTCTCATCAAGCGGCTTGGTGAATATATCCGCCAATTGCTTATCGGTACGAACATGCTTAAGATTGATGTCTCCTTTAGCAACATGATCTTAAATGAAATGATGACGAACTTCAATATGCTTAGTTTGAGAATATTGCACGGGATTATGAGCGATCTTAATGGCACTCTCATTATCACAAAGCAATGGAACATGTTTCACATGTATCCCATAGTCCTTAAGAGTTTGGGTCATCCAAAGTAGTTGAGCACAACATGAACCGGCGGCAATGTATTCCACTTCTGCGGTGGATAAGGATACCGAGTTTTGTTTCTTGGAGGACCAAGACACAAGAGATCTACCAAGAAATTGACAAGTACCCGAAGTGGATTTTCTATCAACCTTGTCACCGGCATAGTCCGAGTCAGAGTAGCCAACAAGATCAAAAGAAGACCTCTTAGGATACCAAATGCCAAAGTTTGGTGTATGAATTAAGTATCTCATTATCCTTTTCACATCCTTAAGATGACATTCTTTAGGGGCCTCTTGATATCGTGCACACATGCACACACTTATCATAATATCGGGACGGGAGGCACATAGATATAACAATGAACCAATCATAGAGCGGTAAACCTTTTGGTCAACTGGTTTGCCATCCTTAGTCAAGTCAAGATGTCCACTAGTAGGCATGGGTGTTTTCATACCTTTGCTTTCTTGCATGTTGAACTTCTTGAATAAGTCCTTGGTATACTTTGTTTGGGAAACAAAGGTACCCTCCTTAGTTTGCTTGATTTGCAAACCAAGAAAGAATATGAGTTCACTCATCATAGACATCTCAAACTTCTCCGACATTAGCCTTCCAAACTTTTCACTAAAATGAGGGTTAGTCGAACCAAATATGATATAATCCACATAAATTTGGCACACAAATAATTCACCGTTAACCCTTTTAGTAAAAAGTGTAGAATCAATTTTTCCAATCCCAAAGCCTTTTTCAGTAAGGAACTTGGTCAAGCATTTATACCACGCTCTAGGAGCTTGTTTAAGACCATAAAGAGCTTTGTGAAGTTTGTAAACATGATTGGGTTTCTTGGGATTAACAAAGCCGGGAGGTTGTTTAAAATAAACTTCCTCCTCAATTTCACCATTTAAAAAAGCACTTTTAATTTCCATTTGGTATAATGTAATATCATGGTGATTCGCATAAGCAAGTAAGATGCCTATGGACTCAAGTCTAGCAATGGGGGCATATGTCTCACCATAGTTCATACCTTCAACTTGAGTGTAGCCTTGGGCGACAAGACGGGCCTTGTTGCATACAACTTTTCCATCTTCATCTTGCTTATTCCGAAACACCCATTTGGTTCCAATGACATTTTGGCTGTTGTCCGGCTTTTCTACCAATGTCCACACTTGGTTCATCTCAAAGTTGTGTAGCTCTTCGTGCATGGCGTTCACCCAATCCAGATCATCAAGAGCTTCTTCAACCTTCATAGGTTCAATACTAGAGATGAATGAATAATGTTCACAAAATTTAGCCAAACGAGTTTTAGAGCGAGTAATTCTCTCGGTTTGAATATCATCAAAGATCTGTTCGATGGGATGGTCTCTTGAAACTCTTGCTCTAACTCATGAGAGCTTTTGTTTGGGTCGGGGTGGAACATCGTCTTCATCATCTTGTTCTTCCTCTTGGCCTTCTTCATTGTTTGTGTTGTTGTTCTCTTGTGGAGGTGGAGAGGGAGGTCGATGAGGTTCATCTTGATGTATTTCCTCGTTTCCTTCATCTTGACGTGTTCCACTTGTGGATGCCCCCAAGTCAACTTGTGGTTCACCTTGTCGTGAGGTTGAGGCTTCCACTTGAACGGACGAGGTACTCTCCTTCACCTCCATTGGGTGAATCTTGACAATAGACAAGTCTTGAATTGCTTCCGAGGGATCTTTATCTCCTACATCAATTGGCAATTGCTCTACTTGCGAGCCGTTAGATTCATCAAACTTCACATCTACCGTCTCTTCAACATTTCGGGTGAAATTTTTCTAGACACGGTAAGTGCGAGAGTTTGAGCCGTAACCGAGTTTGAACAACGATGCTTATCAACAATATAGCACTTTGAGCCAAATACTCGAAAGTGTCCAACTTGGGGTTTGTTACCAGTGAGAAGCTCGTATGCCGTCTTGCCGAGTAGCTTGTGAAGATATAGACGATTTGTTGCATGACAAGCTGTCTCAACTGCTTCCGCCCAAAAGTGTTTTGGCGTCTTGTATTCACCAAGCACCGTTTTCGCCATCTCAATAAGTGTCTGGTTCTTCCTCTCAACAACTCCATTTTGTTGAGGTGTGTGCGTAGCCGAGAACTCATGTGAAATCCCTTCTTCGTCAAGAAAGGTATCCACATTGGTGTTCTTGAACTCCGTTCCGTTGTCGCTGTGAACCTTCTTGATCTTCACTTCAAATTGATTTTGGCCCTTCCTAGCAAAGTTCTTGAAGATCTTTTGGACCTGTGATTTATCATCAAGAAAGAACACCCACGTAAATCTTGAAAAGTCATCGACAATGACTAAACCGAACGAGTTACCACCGAGACTCTTGAAGGTGTTGGGACCAAAAATATCCATATGAAGCAGCTCGAGCGGTCTTCTCGTGGTCATGATGTTTTTCACGGGCTGGCTTCCTCCAACCTGTTTACCTGCCTGACAAGCACTGCAAAGTCCATCCTTGTCAAATATAACATCTTTAACTCCAAGGATATGATCACCTTTAATAAGCTTGTCAAGATTTCGCATGCCTACATGACCTCACCTTCTATGCCATAACCAACCTTTAGAAGATTTAGCAATTAAGCAAGTTCTAGGTTGAGCCTTTTTAGTGAAATCAACAATGTATAGATCACCTCTACGTATACCGGTAAAGACCATATTATGATTATCTCTTCGAAACACTTGGCAATCTACTTCGGTAAATAGCACATTGAAACCGAAATCGGCTAGTCTAGATACGGAAAGTAAATTATAGCGAAGAGATTCAATGAGCATGAAATTTTGGATGGAGCTGTCATGTGAGATGACCACCTTACCAAGGCCAACCACCTTACCCTTTGAGTTATCACCAAAAGTGACATACTTTCATGGGCCGTCATTTTCAGCAAGCACACGAAACATATCCTTGTCTCCGGTCATGTGATCGGTACATCCACTATCAAGAACTCATTCCTTTCCTCCAGCCATATAGCCGTGAAGGGTTGCCATAAGACCAAAGTGTCTCATAGACTCATCAAGATCAAAGTCAATATCATCATCCTCATCATAGTATCCATGTTCAACATCGTCTTGTGATTGATCATCACCTAGAGAGAGTGATTCATTAGATGTATGACCATGGCAATGTGCATCTTTATGAATTCTAATGACTTGAGAGATAATGCTACTAATGACTCCAACATCTCCTTTGGCACGCATGAGGTCACGAAGCTCAAATAGACAATCATCAAATTTAGGATCACTAGGTTTCATTTTATGAAAAGCTATGGGCTTTTGAAGAATTTCATCTAGATTTTTCAAGGAATAGTTTGGAAAGCGTTCCTCAAGAAATCTCCACATGGTGTAAGCACATTCAAGAGTAGGCAAGCACACAATCAAATTTCTAGGCAATCCTCTAAAGATAAGATTGATAGTTCTAATATTGCGGATCATGTTAAGAGACTCATCGGGGGTAGGATGCAAGGGATCAATAAGGGGCACACAAGGGCTAGTAATGTACTTGTTCAAGTGATATTCATTGAAAATCTCAAGCATCTCATCTTTCCAAGCATTAAAGAACTCTCCATCAAGCATAGGCACTCTACGTCTAAAAATCCCCATCGTAGACTCATCCGTCTTCCTCCAATGGTGATTAAACCAAAGCAATGGAGACTAATGCTCTAATACCAATTGAAAGGATCGAGAAGAGGTGTCTAGAGGGGGGTGATTAGACCCTCAATGAACAAAAGTAGCAGTTTTTAATTTCTTCAGGTTGAGGTGGAGTTTTAGCACATGTTTAAGCATTCACAATACATTTTAAGCAAGCATGGCAAGAGTATATCAGCAGCGGAAAGTAAAGCATGCAAGTTGCAAGAAAGTAAAGGGTTGGGATAGGAGTGTGCAAACGCAATTGGAGACACGGAGATTTTTGGCGCGGTTCCGATAGGTGGTGCTATCGTACATCCACGTTGGTGGAGACTTCAACCCACGAAGGGTAACGGTTGCGCGAGTCCACGGAGGTCTCCACTCACGAAGGGTCCATGAAGAAGCAAACTTGTCTATTCCACCATGGCCATTGCCCATGAAGGACATGCCTCACTTGGGTAGATCTTCACGAAGTAGGCGATCTCCACCCTTATAAACTCCTTGGTTCAACTCCACAATCTTGACGGAGGCTCCCAAGTGACACCTAACCAATCTAGGAGACACCACTCTCCAAAAGGTAATAGATGGTGTGTTGATGATGCACTCATTGCTCTTGTGCTTCAAATGATAGTCTCGCCAACACTCAACTCTCTCTCATAGATTTGGCTATGGTGGAAAGATGATTTGAGTGGAAAGCAACTTGGGGAAGGCTAGAGATCAAGATTCTTGTTGTTGGATTGGAATGTCTTGGTCACAACACATGAGTAGGTGGTTCTCTCTCGGAAAATGAGTAGTGGAAGTGTAGGCACCCCTCCACCCCCTTCTCTATTCAAGAGAAAGCCATCAGAACGTATATATAGCCTCCACACAAAATCTAACCGTTACACACATTTGACCCTACTCGGTCAGACCGAATAGGTGAACTCGGTGAGACTGATTCAGTTCAAAATGCGAACGTTAGGATTCTCGGTGGGACCGACATGATCAACTCGGTGGGACCGATGTGCTAGTGTTTAGGGAAAACCTCATCTCGGTTTGACCGATTACATAAACTCGGTGAGACGGATTTCAGTAATAGGCAAACAGAGAGTTGGTCAGGCAAACTCGGTGGGGCCTATTGCATATTTTGGTGAGAGCAAATAATTGCAACATGCAACCGAGAGTTTGCAAGGCCATCTCGGTGAGACCGAACTGATTAGGGTTTCTGGCAGTGGCTATGTCAAGTGAACTCGATGGCGCCGGATGAATCAAATCGGTGGGGCCGAGTTTGACTTTAGGTTTAGGACATATTTAGAATTGAGAGAGTGGTTGAGGTCTTTGGAGCATATCACTAAGCACTTAGAGAAAGTAGACCATTAAGCAACACCTCATCCCCTTTTAGTAGTATTGGCTTTTCCTATGGACTCAATGTGATCTTGGATCACTAAAAATAGAGATGAAGAGTCTTGAACTTTTGCCAATATTTGACCTTAGCATCTTGAAAGGGTTCCACATCCTCTTGTCCATGCCACGCCTTTGTTGAACTTTCTAAAGTATACTAGATGAAAATATTAGTCCAACAAGAGACATGTTGACATTAATTACCAAAATCACCCAGGGAGCACTTGTGCTTTCACTTTGCAATGGGGAATCACCATCGTGCAACTACACCGTCAACGGCCGAGACTACAACATGGGATACTATCTTGCCGATGGCATCTATCCTTAGTGGGCGGCGTTTGTAAAGACCATATCTGAACCGCATGGCGAAAACATAGTCACTTTGCAAAAATGCAGGAAGCGGCTAGGAAGGATGTGGAGAGGGCATTTGTATTGCTTCAAGCTCGTTGGGGAATTGTTCGTGGGGATGCAATGATGTGGGAATCAGAAACTTCGTGGCAGCTCATGACATGTTGTGTTATTCTGCACAATATGATTGTCGAGGATGAGGGTGATGGTGTAGCCCAAACCAATGATTGTTTAAGCACCTGAAGAACAAGTTGAAATCCCCAAAGATCAAGATGCAACTCAGGTGGACCCACAATGAAAACCAAATAGCTGATGTTTGACTTGTGCACTTAAAATAAATTTTATGTAAACACTATTTATGTTCGGTTCAACATTTGTTATTTACGTGCGACAATGGCTTGTATGATCGACGTGCATGTATTTGCATGGATTTGAGAGTCCAGATTTGAGATATGTGGAAATATGAGGGAGGGTACGTATAGTGGGCCGGATTTGCCAGGTCCGACAGCAGATGCTCTAAGGACCCATTTTTAAGTTTTCCACTGGACCCGGGATTTTACAGGCCCGGCCTTGGGAAGAAGAGATTAGAGCATCTCTAGCAGACTCCTTAAAACGCATGAAACTGTAAAATAACCGTCGGTTTACAGTTTTAGGCGGAGAAAAACGACCCGAATAGAACCCGTAGACGACTCCGACCTGTAAAAAATTAAAGGACGCAGTACAAAGCTCCTTCCGATTTGCAAAAACACAGTTTTCGCGTTCGCTTCTACGGTGCCCTGTATCGGGAGAAAGCGGTTGGCGGGAGCCCAACTGCGATGGAAACATCCGCGTCCGCCGTCCGCGCCGCACCGGACGCGACCGCCTAGCCCCCCCCCCCCCCCCCCCGGCCGCCCACCCCGACTGCTTGAATAGATTCAGCTAGCTAGCTCGCTCCTGGATTGATTCAGCTAGCTACGGCTCCGGCGGCTCCGTATTTGGCCGTTTGGATTGATTCGAGCTAGCTAGCTTCGTGCGAGTTGTCCTGGATGCCGGCGGCTCCGTATTTGGCCGTTTTATGCATTGTCCGCGGGCTAGGAGTGAGCTAACTTTTTTTTCGGGAAAGGAGCGAGCTAATTGGCCGTGAACACGGACGAGAGGAGGAAGACGTGGGAAAAAATATATAAACGAATATTCGGTTTTACAGTTTAAATTTGAGAGGTCTGTTCGGCCGCAGCTCAAACCAACCCTTAAAACACGATTTCCGCGCGGTTTTCAGTTCCGCGGTTTAAGGAGTCTAGGATCCTCTTAGACTAAATTGAAAAACCACATAAACATTGCAGGAAAAGTTGCAATAAAATATATATTTCTCAAAGATTCGTGTGGTTTTTTTAATCAAAAGTAACTCCGAAAGCTCTGAAAACGAATTGCAATTTGCAAGGCTAGGCAAAGCACCAACCCACCCGAGAAGCGGTGGTGGTGAGCGGCGAGTCGTCGGTTCAGTCAAACTCAACTCCATATAAGAAACGGAGCTTCTCCCCTCCACCGCCGCACACGCGAACCAACCCCGCCCCCACCTACCTTCCGTTACACGCTGCCGCTGCGCGCGCGTCGCCATGGTAGCAGCCATGGAGGAAACTTCCAATGTAGGCTCAGAGGAAACTTTGGCCGTCGTGAGTCCTGCGGGCCAAGCCGCCGTCACAGGGTCGGGCGACGGCACGGACCATCAGTCCGGTGAACCCGACGCGACGATTACAAGGCCGCCGCCGCCGTCCCGTAGTAATAATTATGGGGCCGTCGTCATCGGCGGCACCTTCGACCGCCTGCACCGCGGCCACCACCTCTTCCTCCAGGTGCGTCTCCGCCTGCCCGCCGTCATCTGCTCCGCCTCATGATCTCATCCTCGTCGCGCGGGCCGCCGCTGGCAAGCTGAGCCCCGTCGGCGCTCCGGTCGCCTGCCGTCCTCTCGTTCCGGCATCGTCTGCCTGGCGAATCGATCTCGATCGATTCGCTCGAGAGCAGCCGCGGGTTCTCTGTTTCTTCCGTGATTCCGTCTGAATCGCATATTTTCCTCCGTGAATCATAGCAGAGCCATGTGCTATCTCTAGACGAGACAAAAGGAAAACACTAAACTGGGCGTGTGATGTGACAACAGGCGGCGGCGGAGCTGGCGAGGGAGCGGGTCGTGATCGGCGTCTGCGACGGCCCGATGCTCGCCAAGAAGAAGGTTAGCTCAATCTCTCCTTCCTCGTTGATTTGTCACCTGCTGCTGTACATTTTTAACGTCCAAATTAATTAATTCTGGACACATAGTACTACTACTACTACAGTGCCGCTGTCGCATCAATTTTTACATAAAGTTTGAGACGCGAGACGTCTCAACCAGCATGCCATGCCAACTACTGTAGCTGATGCTGCTCCACATCTACATGTCCTCATAGCTGTTGGTCAGCTCTCAGCTCATACCAACCGAACCCTCTCTTGCACAAAAAAACGGGAAGGATCCTTCTGTCGTCCCATGCAATGCCACTTGAGTGCATAATTTTGGGGCATTGGAACCCTTGAGAAATTTTTCTATGTAGCATTTCCTTGCACTATATTTAAAAAAAAACATGAATTGACTCAAACCTCTTGGAAATAATCATCAGTTGCTAAGGTTCAGTAAGACTACCTACAATAGGAGTAACATAGGTAGTAACATCACACATATCTATGTTAAATAGATGATGTGGCATGCAATAAATGAAGAAAGAGATGAAAGTGGTAACATAGCTAGTTACTACTAGTATGAGTAATATCACACATATCAAGGCAAGATGTGTCTATAGCCTAATAAATGAAGTGCTTCATGTTATTACCTCTGTCCGGGTTTATTAGGCCTCCTTGTATTTTGTGCCAGATTTTGACTATCTATATTATTAAAAATATATAAATTATATGATACAAAAATTACACCATTGGATTTGTGTTTGAAAGAGCTTTCCAACAATATAATTTTTGTGACATATAGTTTACATTTTATTAGTTAAATTTGCAAGTCAAACTTTAGCACAAAATAGAATGGGGCCTAATAAACCCGGACGGAGGGAGTACCACACATATGTTACTCCCCACTATAGAGGTAGTAACATAGACTAGTAACATGGACATGTTACTAGTCTATATTACTACCCATTGTGGCTAGTCTAAGGTAAAACTTGGTAGAAATTCAGCTATGCATGATACCAATGAGCATGGCATGTTAATCCGGCACTTACTTTTTTCTACTCCCTCCGTTCCTAAATATTTGTCTTTCTAGAGATTTCAACAAGTGACTACATACGAAGCAAAATGAGTGAATCTACACTCTAAAATATGTATATATATCTGTATGTGGTAGTCCATTTAAAATCTTTAAAAAGATAAATATTTAGGAACGGAGGGAGTATTTTGTACGCTCTTGGAAGCATGTTAATCAAAGCAGGGAGGCCCTAAGCGTGTCACTGTCATAAAAAGATATGTACATTGATAAGTAGTTGAGCAGTACCGTTAGCGAGCAATCTTCCATTCTACGAATACAACCGGGCAACTACACAAAATTCAATGAATGTGGACAGGGTGTTGAAGCTCCATGGGCACCTGACACACACCTCTGGTAGGGGTTACTCAATCATTGGTTGAGCTGCATATATCCACCTCAAAGCATCAATTATTAGTTGAATTGCATACATTCTCTTTGTAAAAGCTGCCTAGCTATTGGTCGTGGCCTCTAGATTTATTCTAGATAAAATCTATGTGCATATATCTGATGGCCATCTCTTGTTTTTGGTGGTTCATTTGCACTTTGCAGTATGGTTACCTGATACAACCAATCGAGACGCGGATGGAAAATGTCAAGGATTATATCAAGGTATCTTTCATCCAATCGTAAAAAGTCTCCTGTTCCTCAGCCTATGTATCACCTGAACTCAGCTCGCTAGATTAATAGGTAGTACTCGCTTATGTATAGCATCAATCTGCATTTTGGTACTAGAAAGTGACAATTACTTGTACCCTGCTACTTGCACTTCAGCCAGTAAGCCTGAAATTTAGCTTCAAGTCTTTTCATATATCTTACACATTTCGCTGTCAACTCGCTAGTCTATCAAGCCGGATCTTGAGGTTCATGTCGAACCAATCATCGACCCTTATGGCCCCTCCATTGTCGATGAGGCTCTGGAGGCAATCGTTGTCAGGTTAGGCTTCTTAATAGCCCGGCCTGCTTCTTTTTTTAACAGGATTTCTACTTTTCTAGCACGCCGAAGTAACATGTAAAAAAAATCTATATTTAATCTGTTATTATTTCCATGCCATTCTTGGATCAGCAAGGAGACATTGCCAGGAGCGCATGCTGTCAACAGGAAGAGGGCCGAGAGAGGCCTCACACAGCTGGAGGTTTGGTTGCAACAACACTAACTATTTGCTCCAGAAACTACAAATTTTAGGTAGGTGCTGCAAGATGACAAACTGATTTTTCTATCATTCTCCTAGATTGAGGTGGTGGAACTAGTGCCAGAGAAGTCTACAGGGAACAAGATCAGCTCTACAGCATTCAGAAAGATTGAGGCCGAAAAGGCACTGCAGCAGCAAAAGCTGGACCAGCAGGAGGAGCAACAAACAGTTCAGCTGGAGTGCAGGACATAGCCAACCATCTTATCATTGTTCAGCTGGCAGATTAATGCATTGCAAATCGTGTGCTTACAAGTTCTACTTTACATGCATTTTTTTTTACAAAAGAGTAATATATATACAAAAGGATAGCAGCAGAGCACTTCTTTGGCTCTTGTAAAAATGGGTACCAAACTTAAGGATTACACAATTTTCTCAAATCAGCAGAGTTAAAAGGTTTCTTAATTCTTAACATACACGAAGGCAGAAAAGTTTTTTTTTCTGAGCAAACACCGATTACAACGCTTACACATGCACTCCCACTGCGAAAGACCGGATCGAAATTACAGAGCTTGAAGATTGACGAAGTCACCACCAGCTCACTGTCGTCACCTCCCAATGAAAGAATACCACATCATATTTACTTGTCTCACTTTTACCAAGAAAAGCCCTCTGTGTGGAAGAAAGTTGCCCATAGAAGTACGTATCATGAGACCGAACTGCTTTAACCAAAATATAGGCTAAATTGATTTTTTTTTATTCTGTTCGGTTTGAAAAATAGACACTATTTGGTTGTCGGTTTTATGGTTTTCAATCGACAAAAACTGTATACATCAAAGTAACATAATTGTGAGTCTGTCATCCTTGTTTCTCTCCAGCGTAAGCACAAGCCGGTTAGTCTAAGTCGCTAGCTAGCTAGTGTGTTGTTTAGACAATTGTACACAGTTTTTTTTCCCGAAACAGAGGTAAATGCTTTGCCTCATCTCACTAATAAAGAATAGATAATTGTCCCGTTAATTAACAAAAAACCAGGCAAAACAGTGACAACCTCCCACAGCAAAGGGCACCGACACACACTGCTGAGAGGGAGACCATCGTTCGAGGCCGCTCACAAGAGCCATCGTCATCACTTCTCCCTGAGCAAGCAACTCCAGACTTTGCCTCATCGAACCCGCCGCCACCGTAGAACCGCGTTAACCCATCGAAACGACGGCCAACCTCGCACACCACCGCGGCAACCCCGCACGCTCGCGCCATGGTCACCACGCCCACGCATCGACGCCAAGCCTCCATGCCACCTAGAATGGAACGAAGCAGGGCGGCACCGACGCCACACGGGCTTTGCCCGACGATGCTCCCCGGCGGCAACGAGGGGAGGAGGGGCGGCCACCGCTGTTTTTGATCTAGGATCCGCCTGTGTCGCTCCAAGGGAGCGACGCGGGGAAGGGGGGTCGTATCTTCTTTTGTTTCCTGAAACCGAAAGGAAAACACACTATTGTACATATATTCATGCAAGCACAAGTGCATCGGTCTAGTCATCAATTATGGGATGTTGATTGATTACAAATATCTTTGTAGCTCCAGAGTGTTTCAGTTTATGCTCCTACCTACCGTGGATATACAAGAGAGTTCTACAATCTAATGAGGCTACTATGAAATATTTAGTCATGGGTGGGGCAAACTCTTCTATTCTGGTTCATGGTATATATGGTTCATCTATGGGGGAGATCGAGCTTAAGAATGAATGATTCGTAACCCCGATGGGTTCCTCGGTTCTAGGACCCGTTGGTCAAAGGAAAAGGGGGGTTTGGATTCCAGGACAAAGACGTATGAGGCGAGAGTCTCACAATTCCTTTGAGAAGGGTGTGATACCACCACCCACATCGCTCTTTCCAGGAGGTTGGCTGCCTATCCTAGATCTTACCATTTCTAAGAAGATCCCTTGTTTGATCTGGTTTAGTTTTAGTATCAAGGTTCTTTTTCTATTTCCATATGTATGGGTCAGATTCAGGTGCCTAATCAAGTAGAACATCTATATACTTTTAGATGATTGACATTTGTATGTACGTGAGTATAACAAATCGCTACATGGTCACTCAAAAAAAGCAGTCGTGTGAATAGAAAAAAAAACGTTTCGGGGAGGAGCTCTGGCGACGCCCAGGGCGACTCGCTCGTGACGGGAATGGCGGAGGCGCCGGCCCTAGCGCTCATCGGGTCAGGCCGCGAGGAGCGGCGGAGGTTGGATGGCCACCTCGGCGACGAGTGGAGCATCTTTAGGAGGCGGGGAAGGGAGATCCTTCGGAGAGCGCGGGATCCAGAGGGCTGTCTGCGGCGTCTTCGGCAGAGGATGCAAGGCTTCTTCAATTTAGATTGAGTGGATTCTCAATTGAAGGAAGGGAGAGCTACGGCGACGATTGAGGCGGTCGCACCAGATTTGTTGAAGCCGGATTCTCCGCCGGAGGCCGATCTGGTGAGTAATTGGGGAGAGAAAGGGGCAGTTTCCGATGCATTCAGCATCCTGGTGAATGGGGGATTTGGAAATAGCGCCGTTTCTTGTGCGAAATTAAATTCAGGAGTTACTAGTTTTGATTTGGAGACGAAATTTGAGGAGGGTGAGGCTTATTTCACGGGAGCGGGGCACGATTTTGGGTCGCAATCTCCTGTCATTGCTTCCAGTCGCTCTGCTGTTCGTTTGTTTCAGGGAAACATGACAGGCCAGGACTCCCCTTCGGCTATGGCTGGGAAGAGCCAAGTTGATCAGGCTGCTGCGGCCGGGTCTGGCAGCGGTCAGGACGGGATGCTGGAGGAGGAGCCAACCTCCCAGGTTGCGGTGAACAGCGAGCCGACGACAATCACTGCCTCGCCTCCCCTGATGAAAGGCAAGGCCGCTGTAGGGGGGCCGAGTGGCCTAGTTCTGGCTACTCCGAGGACCTCCATTGGTTTCGCTGCCACGACGACGACGCCTCCTACCCTCCGTAGGAACAGCAAGGCCAAACTGATCAACGACAAGCCGATCGTCATCGACATGGAGGCGGCTTTGCGGGCGGTGGCGGACAAGCTGGTGGTGGGTCGGGTACTTTCGCCATACCTGGCTGACCCCTAGGCCGTCGTCAACGAGCTGAAAGGGCCTTGGCGGCTGCGCGGCGAGGCGGCGGCCCAGAGGGTCAAAAGCGAAGATGGGCGTTTCGTCATCACCTTCTCGAAGGAGGGAGACCGATGTCATGTGCTGCAAGCTGGACCATGGCACTACAGAAATGATGTCGTCCTGCTCGCGGCGTTTGATGGAAGCGGTGACCCTGTGGATGTTCCCCTGGATTCTTTCAGAATTTGGGTGCAAATCCATGGGTTGCCGGTTCCGATCAAGACCGTGGAAATGGGATGGACTCTAGGCGACAAGCTTGGCACCGTCATTGCGGTGTCACACAAGAACAAGAAGATCGTCGACGAGTACATTCGCGTCCGCGTCGAGCATCAGGTGGTCGAGCCAGTGAGGAAGTTCATCGACACAACCGACGCAGGGGGCACTAAAAAGATTTACTTTCCAGTTAAATATGAAAAGCTGCCTAATTTCTGTTTATGCTGCGGCATCGTGGGGCACACTACGGCTAAGTTCTGTGGACTCCCTAGTGAGCTACGGAAGAAGAACTTCTGCATCGACCTCAAGGCTCCAGCACACCCGAGAGACTTGCACGCTTCGGGGGCTTCGTCCGGGCCTCTCCTCGATTATGGAGGGCTGTCGGTGGCCCCTGGAGAGGCGGAGGCGGCGGGCAGGCCCAAGCTCCCGGAGAAGATGATCAAGGCGGTGACCACAGGTGTCCAGAAGCTCTCGGTCGCCGCGGCGCCTTTGCTCCCCACTTCTGTTGGTATACAGACTAGTGGGAAGGAGACGCTGGCGGCCGGGGGCCTCTCCCTCCATGATGCGGAGATGAACATTGCATCTGGCATGGAAGACGGGCCGGATCAGGCTGCTGTAGGGGTTAAGGGGGGCACTCCCTCCATCGTCTTGAGTGCTCCCGAGACCCCTGCTGCTGCTGTTGAGGTGTGGCACATGAAAGATACTGATGGTGCTCCTATAGTCAGCCACGGAGATCTGGCGGAGGTGCAGGGCACTAATGGCATGGGTGCTAGCTCCATCAACATGAGCGCCCATGCTAAAGGGGTGGCTGCTGAATCTATTCGGGGTCGATGGAAAAGGTTGTACAGAGACGAGCAACTGGAGCGCGCTGCCGTTCATGGCGTGTGTGCCAAGCATGTGAAGTTTGAGGTCCCTTCACCCCCAAACAGTGGCAGCGAAATGTCCAGTCGCAAGGGTGCCTTTGCAGCCATCCTGGAGAGCACGGCTGGTAGCAAAAGGAGTCTTTCTGATGATCAAAATTTAGTGTTTAGTATGGATAGCACTAGTTCTGAGAGCTTAGAGTATAAGAGTGCAAATGATAGAACTGTTTCTTGTAAAAGAGTCTGTACTAAGAGGGTTGAGGCTGTAGTTGGTGTAGATGGGTCTATTGTTCATGTAACTGAGGAAAGGGAGGGAAGAGAGGAGGAGGCTGGGGATAGGAGGAGGGAATCAGTGGGTGAGGAAAAAGAGAATGGGGATGCAACAAAGGAAGCTACCGGCCTTGGGGCTGCCGGTGACCTGACGGGCGCAGAGGACGCCCGTCAGGAGCCATGAAAATGATGAGTTGGAACTGTCGAGGCTTGGGTCAGCCTCGTACAGTTCAAGAGTTGGTGTGCCTCTCTAAGACGCACAGACCCGATGTTATCTTTTTATCTGAAACAAGGAAAAATAAAGAGTATGTTGAGAGTTTGCGCTACAGGTTGGGTATGAATAATGTGTTTACTGTTTTTGGCCATGGTAAAGGTGGAGGACTAGCTGTGTTTTGGGATGAGGCCTACTCTTGTGAGCTGAACAAATATGGGGATCATTTTATTGATATGTATGTCGGCAAGGGAGATGGAACAAAGTGGAGGTGCACTTTCATTTACGGTGAGCCTAAGGCGAGCCAAAGGTACGTTATGTGGGATCTCTTGAGACAGTTAAAACCTCTTGGTGTAGGAGCTTGGTTTATGGTGGGAGATTTTAATGAAGCTATGTGGCAAAATGAGCATTTCTCTCGCCACAAGAGGTCTATTAGGCTTACGGCTAATTTTAGGGAAGCCCTGTCCGAATGTAATCTATATGACTTGGGTTTTCATGGTGTGCCTTGGACGTATGATAATAAGCAAGATGGGTTCAAGAATGTTAAGGTACGGCTTGATCGTGCGGTGGCTTGCCCACTTTGGTCTTCTATGTTCCCTCGATGTAAGGTATCCCATATTATAAGCTCCAGGTCTGATCATTGTCCTATTTTTATTGAATTGTTGGGTTCTCCCAAAGTTGGCACTTTTGTTAAACAGTTGAAATATGAATCTTATTGGGAGAGGGAAGGTGGGGCTTTGGATGATCAGATTAGTGCTTGCTGGAATAGAGATTCTAATATTAATGATCTTGGTGATGTTGCAAATAAGCTAGACAAACTAATGAAATCCCTTCATGGGTGGGGTCGCGTTCATATTGGGTATCTGCCAAAGAAACTGGAGCGGGCTCGTAAAAGACTAAAAAAATTGTTTAGCAGGAATGGTCATTCTGCAGGTTTGGAAAGAAAGAAAATACTTACAGAGATGGATGAACTTCTTATAAAGGAAGAAATGCTTTGAAAGCAAAGATCTCGGTTGGACAAGATAAGAGGAGGAGACCGTAATACTAATTATTTTCAGAGGAAGGCTTCCTGGAGATCAAAGAAAAATCATATTTCTGCTCTAAGGAAGGAGGATGGGTGCCTCACGGAAAATTTGGAGGAGATGAAAGGTATCACTAACTCATTCTTTAAACAACTTTACTCATGTGATGATTCAGTTGACCCGTCCCATATTATTTCGCTGGTCAATCCCCTTGTCTCTGATGATATGAATGAGGAGCTTTGCAAACCTTTTACGGATCAAGAGATTAGTGATGCGCTTTTTCAAATGGGGCCGTTAAAGGCTCCGGGGCCGGATGGTTTTCCTGCAAGGTTTTTCCAGCGGAATTGGAGTTTGATCAAGGAGGATATTATTAAGGCTGTCTAACAGTTTTTTATTTCTGGAGTTATGCCTGAGGGGATTAATAACACAACTATTGTTCTCATCCCGAAAATTAAGAACCCTCAGTCTATTAAAGATTTCAGGCCGATCAGTTTGTGCAATGTTATCTACAAGATTATTTCCAAATGCCTTGTTAACAGACTGAGGCCGCTCCTTAATGGTATGATTTCCCCTACTCAAAGTGCGTTTATTCCGGGAAGATTAATTTCTGACAATGCTCTCATAGCCTTTGAATGTATGCATTCGTTGAGTACGCTTAAAGATTTAAGAGGGGAATTTTGTGCGTATAAGTTGGATTTGGCGAAAGCTTATGATCGTGTAGACTGGCATTTCTTGCAATGTATGATGGGGGCTTTGGGTTTTGCGCCGAGGTGGATAAATTGGATTATGTCGTGTGTTACATCGGTGAAATTTGCCGTCCGCTTCAATGGACAGTTGCTGGAGTCTTTTTCACCTTCAAGGGGACTTAGGCAGGGGGGCCCTTTATCTGCGTACTTGTTCCTTTTTGTTGCTGAGGCACTTTCTTTGCTGCTTAATGATGCTTCAGCCAGAGGATCTCTTCAGGAGTTTCATTTGAATAGACATGCGCCAGGTATTTCTCACTTGTTGTTTGCGAACGACAGTATGTTATTTTTCAAAGGCTCCATTGATCAAGCAATTGTCATTAAAAATATTCTGACGAAGTACGAGAAAAGGACTGGACAGTTATTAAGTCCTGATAAATGTTCCATGATGTTTGGGAAAAAGTGCAGTTTGGAGAATCAAGTGACTATTATGGTAATCTTAAAAATTACGGTCGATGGGTTCGAAGATAAATATCTTGGACTTCCGGTTCCTGAGGGAAGAATGAAAGCTGGTAAGTTTCAATCTACTAAAGATAAGGTTTTGAAAAGGCTCTCTGACTGGATAGAGAAATACGCGTCGTGTGGGGTGAAAGAAGACTTAATAAAATCGGTTATTCAAGCTCTACCTGTGTATGCTATGGGTATTTTTAAGTTCCCGGCTTCCCTTTGTAAGGAGTGAACACATATTATCAGGAATTTTTGGTGGGGAGATGAGGAAGATCAAAGAAAAACACATTGGTTAGCTTGGGACAAATTAACTAGATCTAAAGGTAAGGGAGGTATGGGATTCCGGGATCTCAGATTATTTAACCAAGCCCTCTTAGCCAAACAAGCGTGGAGGTTATTGGTTCATCCGGATTCGTTGTGTGCTAAGCTGATGAAGGCAAAGTATTACCCTCATGGACATATTCTTGATACAGTGTTTCCTCAGTCAGCATCAGTGACTTGGCAGGGTATTATGCATGGTCTGGAATTGCTTAAGAATGGTGTCATTTGGCGGGTGGGTGATGGATCTAGCATTAATATTTGGAGGGATAATTGGTTACCCAGGAACACTGGACTTAAAATTTCAGCTAAAAGGCATAATACTAGATTGAAGTGGGTCTCTGATTTGTTCTTGAGTGGGAGAAAGGCATGGGATGAAAATTTGATCAAGTATCTTTTCTATCCCCATGATGCAGAGGAGGTTCTTAAGATTCGTATTCATGCTTATGGGGATGGAGATTTTATTGCGTGGCACTATGAGAATAACGATATATTTTCCGTTAAAAGTGCGTACAATTTAGCACTTAAGTTGAAGGATAGCCAAGATAAATTGGGTCAATCTAGTGGCTATCCATGCGGAGAAAGAAGACTCTGGAATTTAATTTGGAAGGCTAATATCCCTCAAAAGATAAGGATTTTTGCTTGGAGGGCCGCGACCGATAGCTTGGCGGTCCAGACCAATAGAGTTAAGCACCATCAGATTACTTCAAGTATGTGCTCCATTTGTGGAGTAGAAGAGGAAAGCACATTTCATGCCCTAGTTATTTGTCCTAAGGCTCATGCACTGTGACTGGCCTTGAGAGAATCGTGGAATATTCCTGATGAAGAGTGGTTCAAATTCTCGGGACCAGATTGGCTATTGATTTTGTTGGATTTTTTGAGCTTGCAACAGAGAGAGCAAATTTTGTTTCTGTTCTGGCGAGCATGGCACCTGAGAAATGATTTAATTTTTGGGAAAGGGAAGGAATCCATTGCTGCATCTGCAATTTTGTGGTAAACTATTGGTCTTCTTTTACGTCCAGTCACAACTCTGTTGAGGTTGTTACTAGTAACAAAGGTAAAGGGAAAATGGGAGGTGCTACATCAGGTTTCGCAACATCACAAGAACAGGTGGGATGGAAGCCTCCTCCAGATGATTATATCAAGATCAATGTTGATGCCAGCTATCTGGAGAGTATTAGTGCGGCCAGTGGGGGGGTGGTTGTTAGGAACTCATCTGGTGAAGTTATTATTTCTTCATGGGACTTTCTAGGTCAGTGTTGCAGCATGAACAAAGCCGAGCTACATGCTTGTCTGGCAGGCCTTTATATAGGTATTACTCTTCATCAATCCATTATTTTGGAGACTGATTGTGCTTTTGTCCGTTCTTTCCTTGCAAATGAGAATCTTGACAGGTCTCCGCTCATTGATTTGAAGAAAGAAGCCTTGAGTATATTGACGATGCTCAAGAATTTTAAAATTGCAAAAATTAATCGGCAGGCCAATAAGGTGGCGCACGAAATTGCGAAGTTTAGCTTTATAAATAAATCTGATGGGATTCTTCTTAATAGTGTTCCGCCCTGTGTGGCGGATTGTAATAACATTATTAATTAATTAATATAGGGGTTTTTTTCAAAAAAAAAACAAATCGCTACATGATACACTGTTTTAATTAATGATGTGTACTTCGGTCTGAACCGACAAATTTTGGTTAATAAGGTCAGTGGCAATTCTTATTGTGATTATTTCGGTTGCTATTTTATAGATACCCAAATAAACCAAACTATATAAACAAACACCCACCCCTAACTTCAGGTTTAAATTCAGAAAATGTAATCTGACAGTGATATCATTCGTGAACCCAAAAAAAAAAACTACCATATGAAGTACAGAAAACATTTTAAAGCTAAGCCTCTGGCCATGGATGAAATGGGAACACACAACTAATATCGGATTCATTCTGAAGGATACAAAATCTGGTGCCTCAAGGATAGAATGGAACTTGGCAACTTAACAGAGTTCAGATGGTTATCTTATTCATCAAGGAAAACCGTATCCAGTATTTGAAGCACAGAAAACTTCAAATTAAAAATACATTGAAAATATTTCTGGCTATCTTATTCCTTCGATTGTTCACCGGCCCCCCAGAACTTCAAACTTGCACTAAACAGTATCTGATGCAATAATTGCTTTCGCCAAGCATGATCTTGAGGAATATGTCGAGCATCACCGACCCTTATGGCCCCTCCACTGTTGATGGAGCTTACAAGGGAAATCAAGCTTGCAAAAAAATGAAGTCTTTAAACGGAGGTTATTTCTCTTCAATTATTGAACAGAATGAGACATTGCCAGAAGGGCATGCTGTTAACAGGAAGAGGGCAGAGAAATCAACAGGGAAAAGATCAGCTGTACAGCATTAAGAAAGATTGCGGCCAAGAAGGAGCCGTACCAGCAAACGCTGGACCAGTAGGTTCGTATTGGAATGCAGGACATAGCCAACGGGAGAATGTCACATGATACCAACACTCCCATGATACCAATTCGAAAAATTCAAATTTAAACATGTAAAAAATTATGAAAAAAAATCATGGATGTTCTCAACATACGTGTCTACAAGCCCTAAAAAAATCAGATCCAAATTCGATATACACAATGAGAAACAAAAAAGACAAATTCAGCATGAATAGTGTCAAATAATGACAAAACATGAATAGTGTAAAAAAACTACACTGTTCACAACAGATTTGTCTTTTTTGTTTCTCAATGTGTATATCGAATTTGGGTCTGATTTTTTTAGGGTTTGTAGAAACGTATGTTGATAACATCCATGCTTTTTTTCAGAAATTTTTGACACATTTAAATTTGAATTTTTCGAATTGGTACCATGGGAGTAAGTGTTGGTATCATGTGATATTCTCCCCATAGCCAACAATTATCATGTCAGTATACTAAAGTTAACTTTAGCATGTGAGGTCGTGATGTACTCCATTAGGTTCGTATTGCCAAACTAGACTATCCTCTTGGTCCGCAAACAAATGGATCATCAGCTTCACAAAACCACAAAATCATCAAATAAAACTACATAAGAAACACACAAAGTCATTGGCCTCATAGAGAAGATTAGATTGTTCCACATAAGAAAATTCAGACATATGCTTGTCTGTAGTTTAATCCTTGGCCGCAACATCACAAATAACAATGGCACTAGGAAGAAAATACATGAAAAAAGATCCCACTTCCACATTAGCTTAGCAACAAAGATCTACTACCTCTGTCTGGAATTAATTGACGATCAAATGGACATCCATTTGAGTCCATTTGAGCGTCAACTAATTCCATCCATTTGAGCGTCGACTAATGCCGGACAGAGGAAGTATCAACTCCATCAAACATGGTGTCACAACCAGGATAAAAAAGCTCTTCTCAAGTGCAATGGCTCACATCTATATAACAAGTTTTTCAGTCAAATGGACATCTATCATTTGTGCGCACAGTATAATTGTATAATCATAATCCATCATTTGGTGTAAGGATCCTCATATCCCATTCTCAACTTGTAAAAAATGGAACAAATCCAAATAGGATAGATAAAATAGAACAAAAAAACAAAGATGGATCAGACTTCTGGCTTGGAATCCTCGATAAAGGATTACAGTTGCACTATAATCAAGTCGATAATTTGGGGAAAGGGGCCATTAATTTTCTGAGCAGTGCATTCAATGTACATGCGAGAAGCATGAAACAGCAATCTGTTTTGTTGCAGCACGTGTGAACGTTCTTCACCAGTACAAATGGCAAAATCATCAACAGTTGCAAGGGCAAAGGTGAGGCAATCCCGAAACATTACAGATGGCATTTCATTGCTCAGTCATAGCATATGACTTGCCACCAGATGCTTCTCTGAAGTCTGACATGCGAAAATACAAAATTCATCACCGCAATGCCACAAAACTACGCAAAAACAAGAAAATATCTAAGAACACAATTAGAAGAAAAATGGATGAAAGAAGATGCACTTGCACATGGGATCAGAATGAAATTAAAGATGCTATCAGCCGCTGGACATCAGAAACACGGACCAACTTTGCTTCATTGCATCCAAAAAAGAGACTTTGGGGGGAAAAGAAGATGAGTAAAAATTCGGCAAAGTCATCATCAGAGACTTAAATACTAAGAATCAGATCATAGATCATATCGTTGCAGTATTTTCTCATCCTTTGATTCATGGAGCCATTGAACCAGCCCTATTGATCATTTCCTGGGTGTGGGAGTAATGACTGCATGGAGCTATAGTTACCAGAAAATAATATCAAGTGAAAATGAAATGAATGCAGACATTTTTTATTTTCTTGCGCATCATTTATCTACATTTTATGTTCTATTAAATCAAGTTCTGTTTAAGACAAATAAGATTGCATCTCTTCCGGAAATCAGAGATATTTGTGAGAGGATACCTAAACTCAGCAAATATGATACAGAAATGTTAGTTTTATCAGTTGAAAACAAAAACTTGAAAACAGCAAATTACATGTGATCCTCAAGAACCTCAGACTTACCCATCGATGTCATGTGGATACAGCGCCTCCAGGTAGGTTCATCCTGTAAACAGGATCCTGGAGCCATCTGCACCTCCAAATGTTGGGCATATCATCATTGGAATTTCAGATGATGTTTCAGAACAAATTACAATCTCCTAATTCAGATTAAGTACACATGGAAGATATCACACTGGGCTAATTAATCATGATTTTCCAGGTATCACCACTGCTTTTATAAACTGCAATGGCTATCAGGTTTTTCAGTCATGAATTCTCAGAAGCAGAACTGTTGGAAGTGTTATCAAAACAGAAAACAAAAATCTCTAAAGTAAAGAGTGCAAAAATAAGAATTAATATTCATATGGCTCATATTAAGAAATTCAACCATCACTCAAATGAAAACAACAGGAGTGTTCAACAAACACATGTCACCCTTGGTTTGCACAGGAAGAAATGAATTCACAAGGTGGAAAAGAAAGTGACAACTAGAGCGTGCTAATGCAAGGCATCAGATAATAAGCGGATATTATTAGATATTATTAGTCCACACATGGAACTTTCCAGTGAGAGTGTAGGATAAATCTCAACCTGGCAGGGCGAAAGCTCTTAGGCAACAACTGCGGATGTTTTGAGAAACAAGCCATAAATTTATCATCATAGCAATGTTATTTCCCCAATATCAAATCAGACCCTATCAGAGTAACTATGACAAAAATTATAGCTCATCTGGACATAAATCCATAGCTAAAATATTAAGTTCATCATGTAGGGCTGTGTGAATAAAGACCAGCTGAAATTACATAAAACTCCTAACATGAAAGTAAAGCAACTTCATCCAGAAGAAATTACCATGACAAGAAGTCAAACGCCTGAGAGTGATAAGACAACCCAGTAGAAATCTCTTGGTTAAGAAGTGATAAGATAACCCAGTAGATATCTCTTGCTGTAATCATTCAATGGTTTTAAGTTGTGAGGTATAGAACTATGCCATAAAGATGTTCCAAGCATCATTCACTTACAAGTGAAATGTCTGTACCATTACTACATTAGCTACTAATTCGTGCTACAAGCTTCCAGCAAAATCAATTCCTTTAGACAATTCACCGCCAATTCATTTTGCGGCAACTGTTACAAAATCAGGTTTCAAGTTAAGAATATGGCCGAGGTAACTTGTTCTAGAACAATATTTCAGCTTGTTTCTCCACATATAGTAGCAATTACTGCAGGGACGCAGTGGAAATTTGTTTAATTTCGTGTCATTATTTAACTCCCATCTCGTAGGAACAAGAGACAAAGCTGATGACAACACACGCTCTACCGAGATTTTCAGCCTCTTCCACAAATCGGAAAAACTTGCGAGAGGATAGTTAAACTCGGCAACAATCAAAACTAAGAGCAAATGGTAAAACAGAGACCAACAACCAAAAGAAAGAAACATCTTTCATCAAAGAACCTCAGACTTGCCCATCAATTTCAAGCCTCCAGGTAGGATCCTGGTGTTCAACTGTTGGGATACGCATCATAAGGTCTTCAAACGAATTTGTAGTATTACAGAATCAGAAACTAAACTAGGATTGTACAATAGACAAAAGATGATAGATCATGGCTCAGATCGGTATAAAACAGGCTTCTCAGTCATGAATTTTCAGAAGCAGAACTGGCATGTTTGCTTAAAGTGTTTATCATCACCGCCATGAACAAAAAACATAATAACATAAATAAACCAAGATCATAAAAAAGGATCTGGTATTTACAGTGATTAACAAATTCAACCATGTTTTCCCTCGTCTTTGACCATGCGATCATTTCCACAGGAGTCATTACAGGTCTGTAACTGTAAAATGGGCTCATCACAGCTGTCAAAATCAAATTACCAAGAACGTGTCGACGGGAATTTTTGTTTGACGTGTGCATGTATGTAAGAGCTGCCGGTGCCCTGGCAGAGAGATCCCTAAGGGCAAAAGAGGGGCTAACTCAAATACAACAGAACACTGTTGCTTCAAGGGAACGAGTCCAGTGGAAACAAATCAGCCTCAAGAGACTGAACATCCCAATGACCAGATGACGAAGCACAAACAAATCGCAAGTTGAGACAAGACAATGCACAAAATTAAGATTGTGCTGTTCATGACCTATCTATTGATGAATTCCTGGGCGTTGGGAGCAATAAACCCCGGTTAACCATAAGTGCATCTTTAACATTGTTGTGCTACAACTTTCCTTGTAATCAGCAGACTTTCGCACCAAATGATTAGATTCTTGAGTTTTTTATGTGTTGTTGAATGCAAATAAGATTGATTCTGAACTGATAATCACCACACTTGAGTTTGTTTCTTCAGATGGCTTGCAGTGGATTCAGCTGCATAGATGAGACAGGCAGCGAGTGCATGAGTGAATCTCATGCCATTATAAAACTCGCATCTCGTAGCTCTTTCCACAAATCAGATGTGAGAGGACAGTTATACTTGACTTGTTCTATCAGTTTAAGAATAGCAGAAATTAAATTGAAATCAGCAAAAAAGTTTCATCAAATCACCAAGAACAGCTGTCATTCAGGTAAGCAAAAAATGCAACGTTAACAAAAAACAGAGAATTTCAAAGCTACAGCTCGACAGCCGACTGATTATAAATTCTAAATCGCCTACCATACAAATATGCACGAGAGACGTACAATAACATACTAAAATTGCAAACAAAAAGGACACAACTAATCTAAGAGTGAACCATGTAACAGGCTATACTCTGGCCAACGAAAATTGTAAAGCTGGCGCAAGCAACATCAAGAAAAGCTCAGACAGTTGCTATACTCTGCTCAACGAAGGGCGCCTCTCTCGAGAGGGGCGAACTTCTCATACAAGAGGTGTCAGAAGAAAGCGATGCTCATCACAGCTGTTGTTCATATTGACACCAAATGACAAGACAAACAACCAAGCGGAAAAGGAACATTCACAAGAAGAGATCTTGGTCATACGATGAGCTCAGAGGGTTGCTAATCTGCTCATGGAAGGGACGAGTCCCTTCTCATACAAGAGGTGTCAGAAATAAGCAGTGCTCATCACGGCCAACGGTTCTTACCAAGATGCTAGTTGTTGCAAATCCATCAAAAATAAACAAACAAATTAGCGCGTGATTGTGCTCAGATATGTTTGCTGCAATCTGCTCAGCGAAGCGCATCAAGGCGCTTCTCGTACAAGAGGTGTCAGAAATAGAGCAATCATCACTGCACAAAAACAACAGAAAATCGAGATCTAATGGCAGATGAGACGGCGAGAGAAAGTAGAGATGCCGCGCAGGACGAGAGGAAGAGGAGCCGCCGCCGCCGCGACATGAGCGGCCGTGGAGCGGAGGGACTGCGGCGGCGGTTCAAACCCTAGAGAGGTGCTGGGTTGGCGTCTATGCCCACGGTGGAGTTATATAGAGGGAGTGGGAGCGGGCCAAGATTTTGTGTGGGCATTTCGTCCTATGGGCCTGTAGTGGGTAGCTAAAATATCTAAGCCCTGTAGTCTTTTTTTTCGCTCAAAAAGAAAACTGCGGTGGTCAAACCTAAAAAATCATCATATTTTTCGCTCTAAATATGTCGAGAGCAACTAGTTAACTAGCGCTCTTTCGGGAGCCTCGCAACGATCAGCGCCACTTGACGCGCTTTCAGCCATTCGCCGCGTGTTGCGCTCTGGCGCTCCCTCCGGATTTTATTTTTTTTATTTTTCCGCACGCTTTTTTTGCTTTTTAAACGTTTTTTTCAGGGTTTTCGACGTTTTGGTTTTCCAACAGTCTTCCTTAGCTTTTTGATCAAAAAAATTCAAAAAAACAATTGCGCGGAAAAATGCATTTTCTTTTTTTTTTCCTTTCGCGAGAGTCACGGTTTTGCTTCCGCGAGAGGCACGGTTTTGCTTTCGCGAGAGTCACGGCCGTGCCTCTCGGAAACGAAAAAACGTGTTTTTTGTTTTTTTTTCCTTTTGCGAGAGTCACAGTTTTGCTTCCGCGAGAGGCACGGGTGTGCTTTCGCGAGAGTCGCGGTTTTGCTTCCGTGAGAGTCACGGGCGTGCCTCTCGGAAACGGAGTAAAAACGTGTTTTCTGTTTTTTTTTCTTTCGCGAGAGTCACGGTTTTTGCTTCCGCGAGAGGCACGGTTGTGCTTTAGCGAGAGTCACGGCCGTGCCTCTCGGAAACAAAAAAAACGCGTGTTCTTTTTTTATCCTTTCACGAGATTCACGGTTTTGCTTCCGCGAGAGGCACAGTTGTGCTTTCGCAAGAGTCACGGCCGTGCCTCTCGGAAACGGAAAAAACGTGTTTTCTGTTTTTTTTTCTTTCGCAGAGTCACGGTTTTGCTTCCGCGAGAGGCACGGTTGTGCTTTTGCGAGAGTCACGGCCGTGCCTCCTCGAAAACGGAGAAAAAAACACGTTTTCTCTTTTTTTTCCTTCCACGAGAGTCACGGTTTTGCTTTCGCGGGGGCACGGTTGTGATTTCGTGAGAGGTACGGTCGTGCCTCTTTCGAAAAGGGAAAAACCCGTGCTCCCGGTTCGGTTTTTTCGTCCGTTTTTTTGTGAAAAAATGTTCGTCAATACCTATCAACATGGGATCTAGTTTTGAAAATCTCGACGCGAGGAATCCAACGATGAAAGTGTTGGGAAACGTAGAATGCAATTTTAAAAAAAATCCTACGCTCACGCAAGATCTATCTATGAGACGCATAGCAACGAGAGGGGAGAGTGTGTCCACATACCCTCGTAGACCGAAAGTGGAAGCGTTTGACAACACGGTTGATGTAGTCGAACTTCTTCTCGTTCCGACCGATCAAGCACCGAACGTACGGCACCTCCGAGTTCTGCACAAATTCAGCTCGATGACGTCCCTCGAACTCTTGATCTAGCAAAGTGTTGAGGGAGAGTTTCGTCAGCACGACGGCGTGGTGACGGTGATGGTGAAGTGATCCGCACAGGGCTTTGCCTAAGCACTACGACAATATGACGGGAGGCGTAAACTTTGGAGGGGGCACCACACACGGCTAGGAATCAATGTTGTGTGTTCTAGCGGTGCCCCCCCCCACATATATATAGGTGGGAGAGGGAGAGGGGCAGCAAGGGGCACCCCAAGTAGGAGTAATCCTACTCGGCCTTCCCCCTTCCATAAGTGTCGGAGGGGGAAGGAAAGAGAGGGGGAGGGGAAGGAAAGGGGGAGGCCGAATCCTCCACTTTCCTTCTCCCTTCCCTCCTTTCTTTTCCCCCTTATTTCGGCCTATAGGGAGCGCACCATCCCCTTAGGGGCTGGTCTGTCCCTCTCTTGGCCCATTAGGCCCATATAGTTTGCCGGGGGTTACCCGGAACCCCTTCCGGTGACCCGATACGTACCCGGTACCCCCGGAACACATCCGGTGTCCAAATAATATCGTCCTATATATGGATCTTTACCCCTCGACCATTTTGAGACTCCTCGTCATGTCCGTGATCTCATCCGGAACTCCGAACAACATTCGGTCACCAAATCACATAAGTCATATAATACAAAGTCGTCATCAAACGTTAAGCGTGCGGACCCTACGGGTTCGAGAACTATGTAGACATGACCGAGACACCTCTTCGGTCAATAACCAACATCGGAACCTGGATGCTCATATTGGTTCCGACATATTCTACGAAGATCTTTATCGTTCGTACCTTAATGACAACATACGTTATTCCCTTTGTCATCGGTATGTTACTTGCCCGAGATTCGATCGTCGGTATCTTCATACCTAGTTCAATATCGTTACTGGCAAGTCTCTTTACTCGTTCCGTAATGCATCATCCCGCAACTAACTCATTAGTCACATTGCTTGCAAGGCTTATTATGATGTGCATTACCGAGTGGGCCCAGAGATACCTCTCTGATACTCGGAGTGACAAATCCTAATCTCGATCTATGCCAACCCAACAAACACCTTCGGAGTTACATGTAGAGCATCTTTATAATCACCCAGTTACGTTGTGACGTTTGATAGCACACAAGGCATTCCACCAGTATCCGGGAGTTGCATAATCTCATAGTCAAAGGAATATGTATATGACATGAAGAAAGCAATAGCAATAAAACTTATCGATCATTATGCTAAGCTAACGGATGGGTCTCATCCATCACATCATTCTCCTAATGATGTGATCACGTTCATCAAATGACAACACATGTCTATGGTTAGGAAACTTAGCCATCTTTGATTAATGAGCTAGTCTAGTAGAGGCTTACTAGGGACACTGTGTTTTGTCTATGTATCTACACATGTATCAAGTTTCCGGTTAATACAATTCTAGCATGAATAATAAACATTTATCGTGATATAAGGAAATATATATAACAATTTTATTATTGCCTCTAGGGCATATTTCCTTCAGTCTCCCACTTGCACTATAGTCAATAATCTAGATTACATTGTAATGATTCTAACACCCATGGAGTCTTGGTGTTGATCATGTTTTGCTCATGGAAGAGGCTTAGTCAACGGGTCTGCCACATTCAGATTCGTATGTACTTTGCAAATCTCTATGTCTCCCTCCTTGATTTGATCACGGATGGAGTTGAAGCGTCTCTTAATGTGTTTGGTTCTTTTGTGAAATCTGGAATTGCTCCAGTATTGTCACAGAAGATTTTCATTGGACCCGATGCACTAGGTATTACACCTAGATCGGATATGAACTCCTTCATCCAGACTCCTTCATTTGCTGCTTCCGAAGCAGCTATGTACTCCGCTTCACACGTAGATCCCGCCACGACGCTTTGCTTGGAACTGCACCAACTGACAGCTCCACCATTCAATATAAATACATATCCGGTTTGTGACTTGGAGTCATCCGGATCAGTGTCAAAGCTACCATCGACGTAACCATTTACGACGAGATCTTTGTCACCTCCATAAACGAGAAACATACCCTTAGTCCTTTTCAGGTACTTCAGGATGTTCTTGACCGCTGTCTAGTGATCCACTCCTGGATTACTTTGGTACCTCCCTGCTAGAATTATAGCAAGGCACACATCAGGTCTGGTACACAACATTGCATACATGATAGAACTTATGGCTGAGGCATAGGGAATGACTTTCATTTTCTCTCTATCTATTGCAGTGGTCTGCTACCTCTTGAGCATGCGTTGGTTTTCCCTTGAAGAGGAAAGGGTGATGCAGCAAAGTAGCATAAGTATTTCCCTCAGTTTTTGAGAACCAAGGTATATCAATCCAGTAGGAGACTACACGCAAATCCCTAGTCCCTGCACAAACAAATAAGAACCTTGCAACCAACGCGATAAAGGGGTTGTCAATCCCTTCACGGCCACTTGCAAAAGTGAGATCTGATAAAGATAATAAGATAAATATTTTTGGTATTTTTTGTTGTATAGATTGAAAAGTAAAGATTGCAAAATAAACGGCAACAGAAATAGCACGTTGGCCAGAGATTAATATGATGGAAAATAGACCCGGGGGCCATAGGTTTCACTAGTGGCTTCTCTCAAGATAGTAAATTCTACGGTGGGTGAACAAATTACTGTCGAGCAATTGATAGAAAATCGCATCGTTATGAGAATATCTAGGCATGATCATGTATATAGGCATCACGTCCGTGACAAGTAGACCGAAACGATTCTGCATCTACTACTATTACTCCACACATCGATCGCTAGCCAGCATGCATCTAGAATATTAAGTTCATAAGAACAGAGTAACACATTAGGCAAGATGACATGATGTAGAGGGATAAACTCAAGCAATATGATATAAAACCCATCTTTTTATCCTCGATGGCAACAATACAATACGTGCCTTGCTGCCCCTGCTGTCACTGGGAAAGGACACCGCAAGATTGAACCCAAAGCTAAGCGCTTCTCCCATTGCAAGAAAGATCAATCTAGTAGGCCAAACCAAACTGATAATTCGAAGAGACTTGCAAAGATATCAAATCATGCATATAAGATTTCAGAGAAGAATCAAATATTGTTCATAGATAATCTTGATCATAAACCCACAATTCATCGGATCTCGACAAACACACCGCAAAAAGTATTACATCAAATAGATCTCCAAGAGAATCGAGGAGAACTTTGTACTGAGATCCAAAGAGAGAGAAGAAGCCATCTAGCTAATAACTATGGACCCGAAGGTCTGTGGTAAACTACCCACACATCATCGGAGAGGCTATGGTGTTGATGTAGAAGCCCTCCGTGATCGATTCCCCCTCCGGCGGAGCGCCGGAGAAGGCCCCAAGATGGGATCTCACGGGTACAGAAGGTTGCGGCAGTGGAAATAGGGTTTCGTGGTGCTCCTGGATGTTTTCAGGGTATATGAGTATATATAGGCGAAAGAAGTAGGTCGGTGGAGTTGCGAGGGGGCCACGGGGGTGGGGGGCGTGCCTACCCCCTGGGCGCGCCTCCCTGCCTCGTGGCCGCCTCGTTGCTTCCTTGACGTCCACTCCAAATCTCCTGGATTGCGTTTGTTCCAAAAACGATCCTCGCGAAGGTTTCATTCCGTTTGGATTCCGTTTGATATTCCTTTTCTGAGAAACACTAAAATAGGCAAAAACAGCAATTTGCACTGGGCCTTCGGTTAGTAGGTTAGTCCCAAAAATAATATAAAAGTGCATAATAAAGCCCATTAAACATCCAAAAGAGATAATATAATAGCATGGAACAATAAAAAATTATAGATACGTTGGAGACATATCAAGCATCCCCAAGCTTAATTCCTGCTCGTCCTTGAGTAGGTAAATGATAAAAACAGAATTTTTGATGTGGAATGCTACCTAACATAATTTTCAATGTAATTTTCTTTATTGTGGCATGAATGTTCAGATCCGAAAGATTCAAGATAAAAGTTTAATATTGACATAAAAATAACAATACTTCAAGCATACTAACTAAGTAATTATGTTTTCTCAAAATAACATAGCCAAAGAAAGCTCATCCCTACAAAATCATATAGTTTGGCCATGCTTCATTTTCATCACACAAAAATGCTCTCATCATGCACAACCCCGACGACAAGCCAAGCAATTGTTTCATACTTTAGTATTTCTCAAACTTTTTCAACTTTCACGCAATACGCGTGAGCCATGGACATAGCACTATGGGTGGAATAGAATATAATGATGGGAGTTGTGTGGAGAAGACAAAAAAGGAGAAAGTCTCACATTGACGCGGCTAATCAACGGGCTAGGGAGATGCCCATCAATTGATGTCAATGCAAGCAGTAGGGATTGCCATGCAACGGATGCACTAGAGCTATAAATGTATGAAAGCTCAACAAAAGAAACTAATGGGTGTGCATCCAACTTGCTTGCTCACGAAGACCTAGGGCATTTGAGGAAGCCCATTATTGGAATATACAAGCCAAGTTCTATAATGAAAAATTCCCACTAGTATATGAAAGTGACAAAATAAGAGACTCTCTATCATAAGGATCATGGTGCTACTTTGAAGCACAAGTGTGGAAAAAGGATAGTAGCATTGTCCCTTTTATTCTTTTTCTTTTTTTGGGCCTTTCTTCTTTTTATTTGGCCTTTCTTTTTTTTCTTTTTTTTATTTGGCCTTTTTTATGGGACAATGCTCTATTAATGATGATCATCACACTTCTATTTATTTACAACTCAATGATTACAACTCGATACTAGAACAAAATATTACTCTATATGAATGCCTCCGGCGGTGTACCGGGATGGGCAATGAATCAAGAGTGACATGTATGATAAATTATGCATGGTGGCTTTGCCACAAATACGATGTCAACTACATGATCATGCAAGGCAATATGACAATGATGAAGCGTGTCATAATAAATGAAACGGTGGAAAGTTGCATGGCAATATATCTCAGAATGACTATGGAAATGACATAATAGGTAGGTATGGTGGCTGTTTTGAGGAAGATATAAGGAGGTTTATGTGTGATAGAGCGTATCATATCATGGGGTTTGGATGCACCGGCGAAGTTTGCACCAACTCTAAAGGTGAGAAAGGGCAATGCACGGTACCGAAGAGGCTAGCAATGATGGAAAGGTGAGAGTGCGTATAATCCATGGACTCAACATTAGTCATAAAGAACTCACATACTTATTGCAAAAATCTACAAGTCATCAAAAACCAAGCATTACGCGCATGCTCCTAGGGGGATAGATTGGTAGGAAAAGACCATCGCTCGTCCCCGACCGCCACTCATAAGGATGACAATCAAAGAACACCTCATGTTTCAAATTTGTCACACAACGGTTACCATACGTGCATGCTACGGGACTTGCAAACTTCAACACAAGTATTTCTCAAATTCACAATTACTCAACTAGCACAATTCTAATATCACCATCTTCATATCTCAAAACAATCATCAAGTATCAAACTTCTCATAGTATTCAATGCTCTCTATATGAAAGTTTTTATTATACCATATTGGATGCCTATCATATTAGGACTAGTTTTATAGCCAAAGCAAATTACCATGCTATTCTAAAGGACTCTCAAAATAATATAAGTGAAGCATGAGAGATCAATAATTTCTATAAAATAAAACCACCACCGTGCTCTAAAAGATATAAGCGAAGCACTAGAGCAAAATTATCTAGCTCAAAAGATATAAGTGAAGCATAAAGAGTATTCTAATAAATTCCGATTCATGTGTGTCTCTCCAAAAGATGTTTACATCAAGGATGATTGTGGTAAATTAAAAAGCAGAGACTCAAATCATTCAAGACGCTCCAAGCAAAACACATATCATGTGGTGAATAAAAATATAGCATCAAGTAAAGTTACCGATAGACGAAGACGAAAGAGGGGATGCCTTCCGGGGCATCCCCAAGCTTAGGCTTTTGGTTGTCCTTGAATTTTACCTTGGGCTGCCTTGGTCATTCCCAATCTTAGGCTCTTGCCACTCCTTATTCCATAATCCATCAAATCTTTACCCAAAAACTTGAAAACTTCACAACACAAAACTCAACAGAAAATCTCATGAGCTCCGTTAGTGTAACAAAACAAACCACCACATTAAGGTACTGTAATGAACTCATTCTTTATTCATATTGGTGTTAAACCTACTGTATTCCAACTTCTCTATGGTTCATACCCCCCGATACTAGCCATAGATTCATCAAAATAAGCAAACAACACACGAAAAACAGAATCTGTCAAAAACAGAACAGTCTGTAGTAATCTGTATCAAACGCAAACTTCTGGAACTTCAAAAATTCTGCCAAAATAGTAAGACCTAAATAATTTGTTTATTGATCTACTGCAATTGGAATCAGTATTTTATCACTTTCTGGTGATTTTTAACAATTGTTTTCGTGAGCAGAAAGTTTCTGTCTTTTTCAGCAAGATCAAATAATTATCACCCAAGAAGATCCTATAGGTTTTACTTGGCACAGACACTAATTAAAACATAAAACCACATCTAAAAAGAGGCTAGATGAATTATTTATTACTAAAAAGGAATAAAAAGCAAGGAACCAAAATAAAATTGGGTTTCCTCCCAACAAGCGCTATCGTTTAACGCCCCTAGCTAGGCATAAAAACAAGAATAGATCTAGGTATTATCATCTTTGGTATGCAATCCATAAGTGGCTCTCATAATAGATTCATAAGGTAATTTAATTTTCTTCCTAGGAAAGTGTTCCATGCCCTTCCTTAACCGGAATTGGAATCTAATATTTCCTTCTTTCATATCAATAATTGCACCAATCGTTCTAAGGAAAGGTCTACCAAGAATAATAGGACATGTAGGATTGCAATCTATATCAAGAACAATGAAATCTACGGGGACATAATTCCTATTTGCAACAATAAGAACATCATTAATCCTTCCCATAGTTTTTTAATGGTGGAATCCGCAAGATGCAAGTTTAAAGAACAATCATCAAATTCACGGAAACCTAACACATCACACAAAGTTTTTGGAATCGTGGAAACACTAGCACCCAAATCACAGCATATCATTCATGATCTTTAATCTTAATTTTAATAGTAGGTTCCCACTCATCATAAAGTTTTCTAGGGATAGAAACTTCTAATTCAAGTTTTTCTTCATAAGATTGCATTAAAGCATCAACAATATGTTTGGTAAAAGCTTTATTTTGACTATAGGCATGAGGAGAATTTAGCACGGATTGCAACAAGGAAATACAATCTATCAAAGAGAAATTATCATAATTAAATTCCTTGAAATCCATAATAGTGGGTTCATTGCTATGTAAAGTTTTGACCTCTTCAATCCCACTTTTACCAATTTTTGCATTAAGATCTAAAAACTCCGAATCATTGGGACGCCTTTTAACTAAAGTTGACTCATCTCCAGTCCCATCTTTATCAAGATTCATATTAAAAAACAAAGATTAATAGGAGACACATCAATCACTTTTAGATCTTCATCCTTATTATCATGAAAACTAGAAGAACACGCTTTCACAAAGCAATCCTTTTTAGCACGCATCCTAGCGGTTCTTTCTTTGCACTCATCAATGGAAATTCTCATGGCTTTGAGAGACTCATTGATATCATGCTTAGGTGGAATAGATCTAAGTTTCAAAGAATCAACATCAAGAGAAATTTTATCCACGTTCCTAGCCAACTCATCAACCTTAAGCAATTTTTCTTCAAGCAAAGCATTGAAATTCTTTTGCGAAATCATAAATTATTTAACACTAGTCTCAAAATCAGAGGGCATCTTATTAAAATTTCCATAAGAGTTATTGTAGGAATTACCATAATTATTAGAGGAATTACTAGGGAACGACCTAGAATTAAAGTTTCCTCTATACGCGTTGTTACCAAAATTGTTCCTACCAACAAAATTCGCATCCATAGATTCATTATTATTCTCAATCAAAGTGGAGAAAGGCATATCATTAGGATCAGAAGAAACACTCTTATTAGCAAACAATTTCATAAACTCATCCATCTTTCCACTCAAAACATTAATCTCTTCAATTGCATGAACCTTTTTACTAGTAGATCTTTCGGTGTGCCATTGAGAATAATTAACCATAATATTATCTAGGAGTTTAGTAGCTTCTCCTAAAGTGATTTCCATAAAAGTGCCTCCCGCGGCCGAATCTAAAAGATTTCTAGAAGCAAAATTCAATCCAGCATAATTTTTTTGTATAATCATCCATAATTTCAAACCATGTGTAGGGCAATTACAAATCATTAATTTCATCCTCTCCCATGCTTGTGCAACATGCTCATGATCAAGTTGCTTAAAATTCATGATATCGTTTCTAAGAGAGATGATCTTAGCGGGAGGAAAATACTTAGAGATAAAAGCATCTTTGCACTTATTCCATGAATCGATACTATTTTTAGGCAAAGAAGAAAACCAAGTTTTAGCACGATCTCTAAGCGAAAACGGAAATAGCTTCAATTTAACAATATCATTATCCACATCTTTCTTCTTTTGCATATCGCACAAATCAACGAAGTTGTTTAGATGAGTGGCGGCGTCTTCACTAGGAAGGCCAGAGAATTGATCTTTCATGACAAGATTCAACAAAGCAGCATTAATTTCACAAGATTCAGCATCGGTAATAGGAGCAATCGGAGTGATAATAAAATAATTGTTGTTGGTATTGGAAAAGTCACACAATTTAGTATTGTCTTGAGCCATCGTGACAAACAATCCAACACACAAGCACACAAGAAGCAAGCGAAAAGAGACAAACGGAAAAAGGGCGAATAAAACGGCAAGGGTGAAGTGGGGGAGAGGAAAACTAGAGGCAAATGGCAAATAATGTAATGCGAGGGATAAGAGTTTGTGATGGGTACTTGGTATGTCTTGACTTGTGCGTAGATCTCACCGGCAACGGCGCCAGAAATTGGCGAGTTGACGGGAGATCAAACCTTGACTTGACTTGGCGTAAACCTCCCCGACAACGGCACCAGAAATCCTTCTTGCTACCTCTTGAGCATGCGTTGGTTTCCCTTGAAGAGGAAAGGGTGATGTAGCAAAGTAGCATAAGTATTTCCCTCGGTTTTTGAGAACCAAGGTATCAATCCAGCAGGAGACTACACGCAAATCCCTAGTACCTGCACAAACAAATAAGAACCTTGCAACCAACGTGATAAAGGGGTTGTCAATCCCTTCACGGACACTTGCAAAAGTGAGATCTGATAAAGATAATAAGATAAATATTTTTGGTATTTTTGTTGTATAGATTGAAAAGTAAAGATTGCAAAATAAACGGCGACAGAAATAGCACGTTGGCGGGAGATTAATATGATGGAAAATAGACCCGGGGGCCATAGGTTTCACTAGTGGCTTCTCTCAAGATAGCAAATTCTACGGTGGGTGAACAAATTACTGTCGAGCAATTGATAGAAAAGCGCATAGTTATGAGAACATCTAGGCATGATCATGTATATAGGCATCACGCCCGTGACAAGTAGACCGAAACGATTCTGCATCTACTACTATTACTCCACACATCGACCGCTATCCAGCATGCATCTAGAGTATTAAGTTCATAAGAACAGAGTAACGCATTAGGCAAGATGACATGATGTAGAGGGATAAACTCAAGCAATATGATATAAACCCCATCTTTTTATCCTCGATGGCAACAATACAATATGAGCTTTGCTGCCCCTGCTGTCACTGGGAAAGGACACCACAAGATTGAACCCAAAGCTAAGCACTTCTCCCATTGCAAGAAAGATCAATCTAGTAGGCCAAACCAAACTGATAATTCTAAGAGACTTGCAAAGATATCAAATCATGCATATAAGAATTCAGAGAAGAATCAAATATTGTTCATAGATAATCTTGATCATAAACCCACAATTCATCGGATCTCGACAAACACACCGCAAAAAGTATTACATCGAATAGATCTCCAAGAGAATCGAGGAGAACTTTGTATTGAGATCCAAAGAGAGAGAAGAAGCCATCTAGCTAATAACTATGGACCCGAAGGTCTGTGGTAAACTATTCACACATCATCGGAGAGGCTATGGTGTTGATGTAGAAGCCCTTCGTGATCGATTCCCCCTCCGGCGGAGCGCCGGAGAAGGCCCCAAGATGGGATCTCACGGGTACAGAAGGTTGCGGCGGTGGAAATAGGGTTTCGTGGTGCTCTTGGATGTTTAGGCGAAAGAAGTAGGTCGGTGGAGCTGCGAGGGGCCCACGAGGGTGGGGGCGCACCTACCCCCTAGGCGCGCCTCCCTGCCTCGTGGCTGCCTCGTTGCTTCCTTGACATCCACTCCAAGTCTCCTGGATTGCGTTTGTTCCAAAAATGATCCTCGCGAAGGTTTCATTCCGTTTGGATTCTGTTTGATATTTCTTTTCTGCGAAACACTGAAATAGGCAAAAAAACACAACAATTTGCACTGGGCCTTCGGTTAGTAGGTTAGTCCCAAAAATAATATAAAAGTGCATAATAAAGCCCATTAAACATCCAAAACAGATAATATAATAGCATGAAACAATAAAAAATTATAGATACGTTGGAGACGTATCATGGTCGGGCATTGAGTCTGACTCAACTTCACACCTTGTAACACAGGCAAGAACCCTTTTCTTTGACTGATCCATTTTGAACTTCTTCAAAACTTTGTCAAGGTGTGTGCTTTGTGAAAGTCCAATTAAGCGTCTTGATCTATCTCTATAGATCTTGATGCCCAATATATAAGCAGCTTCACCGAGGTCTTTCATTGAAAAACCTTATTCAAGTATCCTCTTAAGATATCCAGAAATTATATATCATTTCCAATCAACAATATGTCATCCACATATAATATTAGAAATACTACAAAGCTCCCACTCACTTTCTTGTAAATACAGGCTTCTCCGAAAATCTGTATAAAACCTTATGCTTTGATCACCTCATCAAAACGTATATTCCAACTTCGAGATGCTTGCACCAGTCCTTAAATGGATCGCTGGAGCTTGCACACTTTATTAGTACCTTTAGGATCGACAAAACCTTCTGATTGCATCATATACAACTTTTCTTTAAGAAATCCATTAAGGAATGCAGTTTTGATGTCCATTTGCCAGATTTCATAATCATAAATGCGGCAATTGCTAACATGATTCGGACAGACTTAAGCATCGCTACGGGTGAGAAAGTCTCATCGTAGTCAACTCCTTGAACTTGTCAAAAACCTTTTGCAACAAGTCGAGCTTTGTAGACGGTAACATTACCATCAGCCTCAGTCTTCTTCTTGAAGATCCATTTATTCTCTATGGCTTGCCGATCATCGGGCAAGTCAACCAAAGTCCATACTTTGTTCTCATACATGGATCCCATCTCAGATTTCATGGCCTCAAACCATTTTGCGGAATCTGGGCTCATCATCGCTTCCTCATAGTTCGTAGGTTCGTCATGGTCTAGTAGTATGACTTCCAGAACAGGATTACCGTACCACTCTGGTGCGGAACGTACTCTGGTTGACCTACGAGGTTCGGTAGTAACTTGATCTGAAGTTTCATGATCATTATCATTAGCTTCCTCTCTAGTTGGTGTAGGCATCACGGGAACGGTTTCTGTGATGAGCTACTTTCCAATTCAAGAGAAGGTACACTTACCTCATCAAGTTCTACTTTCCTCCCACTCATTTCTTTGGAGAGAAACTCCTTCTCTAGAAAGGATCCATTCTTAGCAACAAAGATCTTGCCTTTGGATCTATGATAGAAGGTGTACCCAATAGTTTCTTTTGGGTATCCATGAAGACGCACTTATCCGATTTGGGTTCGAGCTTATCAGGCTGAAGCTTTTTCACATAAGCATTGCAACCCCAAACTTTAAGAAACGACATCTTAGGTTTCTTGCCAAACCACAGTTCATACGGTGTCGTCTCAACGGATTTATACGGTGCCCTATTTAAAGTGAATGCAGCTGTCTCTAATGCATAACCCCAAAACGATAGTGGTAAATCGGTAAGAGACATCATAGATTGCACCATATCTAATAAAGTACGGTTATGATGTTCTGACACACCATTACGTTGTGGTGTTCCAGGTGGCGTGAGTTGTGAAACTATTCCACATTGTTTTAAATGAAGGCCAAACTCGTAACTCAAATATTCGCCTCCGCGATCAGATCGTAGAAGCTTTATTTCCTTGTTACGATGATTCTCCACTTCACTCTGAAATTCTTTGAACTTTTCAAATGTTTCAGACTTGTGTTTCATCAAGTAGATATACCCATATCTGCTCAAATCATCTGTGAAGGTCAGAAAATAATGATATCCGCCACGAGCCTCAACACTCATCGGACCGCATACATCGGTATGTATTATTTCCAATAAGTCAGTGGCTTGCTCCATTGTTCCGGAGAACGGAGTCTTTAGTCATCTTGCCCATGAGGCATGGTTCGCAAGCATCAAATGATTCATAATCAATTGATTCCAAAAGTCCATCCGCATGGAGTTTCTTCATGCGCTTTACACTAATATGACCTAAACGACAGTGCCACAAATATGTTGCACTATCATTATCAACATTGCATCTTTTGGCATCAATATTATGAATATGTGTATCACCACTATGGAGATTCAACAAAAATGGACCACTCTTCAAGGGTGCATGATCATAAAAGATATTACTCATATAAATAGAACAACCATTATTCTCTGATTTAAATGAATAACCGTTTCGCATTAAACAAGATCCAGATATAATGTTCATGCTTAATGCTGGCACCAAATAACAATTATTCAGGTCTAAAACTAATCCCGAAGGTAGATGTAGAGGTAGCGTGCCGATGGCGATCTTATCGACCTTGGAACCATTCCCGACGCGCATCGTCACCTCATCCTTAGCCAATCTTCGTTTAATCTGTAGCCCCCTGCTTCGAGTTACAAATATGAGCAACCGAACCGGTATCAAATACCCATGCACTACTACGAGCATTAGTAAGGTACACATCAATAACATGTAAATCAAATATACCTTTGTTCACTATGCCATCCTTCTTACTAGATCATAAAAGCGCGCGTTGCCGCGCTCGTACATCTTAATAAAATATATTTAAGAAGATTTGGTCATTGCAAATACTTGAGAAAATATATACAATATATCTATGTTGTGCAAATCTAGTGAGAAAATTCTACATTTTGATGCAAGGGATAAATAACAGCGGTGCTATAGATACAGCTTCTCATCTTACTTACAATGATGTTCCAAGTCAAGGATACAATGATATCTCACAAAATCAGCATATGACTATCCCAACTTCATTCATGCCCACACACAACTTCCGGGCGCCTCCACGTGACCATGCTTCCCTCAATTAAAAAACATGAACATGTTGTTCAGTAAAAGAGCACTACCTCCTCGAATGCCCTGAGAGCTGATTGGATGTCCATTAGCTACTCAACATTTTGTTGTATTGCCTTGTTAAATTTGCTCTTGCTCTGAGGGAATTGTATGAACAGCACAGTTAAATTGATGCAGAAAAGGAGAGAGTTAAATCAGGAGCGAATTTCCAAGAAAATGGCTCTATTATTGAAGAGCATAAGCACAACCAAAAATATATACATGGATATTGAATACTTTGCACAAAAAATCTCAAGTACACGTAATACATTATAGAAGTATATACGGAACTTGTTCTTATAGCTCCAAAAACCGCAAGGATGGCTGAAATACTTGGAATTATTGCATTTTCTTATTTGCCCAAGGGATATTATGCCATATGTTTTTTTGGCGAGAAATCTTTGTGGTTCATTGATGAAAGTGAACAAAGCAACTTATGTTTTTTGTATGCTAATATTATATTTTTTTTCTTTCGAAAAGGGGCGCAGGCTAACACTATATACAATTTCATCGCAGAGGCTAAACTTCATTAAATATAAATCATAGGAGAAGATAAAAACATACTGAAATAAGTTGTTTCATGGAAGGTTTTCCTTTAAAAAACATAAGGTAAACACACACGTCACTTCCTCGGCCGTTGTCGCATCAACAAGCTAACAAAGACTCAAAATTACACAGAGATGTACATGTGCAGCCTGCTAACTTCAAAAAACAAAAAAAACAAGAATGGAAGTTGCCATACCTTTGTCTACACCCTATGCAGCATGCTAGAGCCTCACTCTGAACAACATTTAGACAAACTCTCACTCTGAACAATCAATTACTGCTGCAGAGACAGGAGAAGTTTCCGACCATATCAAGATGCATCAGCTACAACATCTACACTTATTTACCTGACAAGGTGATACTGGCAACTGAAGAAAAAGGTAAGCCATGTGTGACCTGGAATCCAACTTGACATGTATTGTTCATATCTGAATAATTAGTACCCGTGAGAGGCATCTCATCGGCTCGCTCTCAGCTTTGCTGATGTACATAACAAGAAGCACAATTCAGAGAACACTTATAGCTTCAACACTAGCGTCAATATGGACAGAGAAAAAAAACTCCACTACCGTTCTTTCCAAACTACTGATTCAAACAGAACCAAAGCTTGTACTTGTTTTATTATAAAAGCTGAGAGAGATTGCTGCGTAGTACGCTGATGTATAGCAATAGTAGAACTTCTCATATAGTACTGGCAGAACCAGGGACTGTGTGGGCACCAAGGCAAGCACTCCGATTATGTGCTTATAAAATGGGATTGATCTGGGCCGAGGGTTGGAACTTGGAAGTGGCGGATGTGGCACAATGGTCTCTCCTTCCCTGCCCCTTTGTTACCTTATGCGAGAGGAATCCACAACCATGTAAAGAGAGCTCCCTTCCGCAGTTGGTGGCAAGGATTGGATCCGAGGCACAAATGGAAGTGACGGGAGTGGAAAGGCCAGAGGGCCGACGAGACGACCGTGGCACACCATCTTTCCTTCATTGCCCTTTTCTTCCCCAGCAGCAAGCACCCTAAAGCGACTGCCAAACCACATGAGCCTGTTGTTGTGAGCCGCTAGGAGTATCGCCATTGTGCGGACGAGCGTGAAGGATGAGAGGACACGGTGGCCAGTTCTAGGGCTTAGGGATGCCGCCGCCGTCGCCTGTAGGAGGAGGTGATCAGATGAACGACCGCAGGCTCACCTCTTTCACTCATCTACCACGCGGATCGTAACATTAGGCTGCATTAGTAAATGAGAGGGCTCGCAGATCGATCCTCGGAGCAGCAGCCCACTAACGCGTTTGGGCCGGCAGGGACGCTTGAGGTGGGAGCGGTAGAAAAGACCGCGGGGACTGGAGGATCCAGATCGCTGAGTGAGCTAATCGGACGGTGCAGCGTGTCAAATCGCTGTGGAGTCTCCTAGGTAGCCCCGTTATACTGTTTCTCAATCCGCCAAATACTTGGGGCAGTTCCACTTCCAGTGACCAATCCCTTTGCAGTAGAAGCACTCAGATTCAGGCTTAGGTCTAGACTTGGGCTTCTTCCCGAGAGTGGCAACTTGCATTTTCATATTTGCCCAAGGGATATTATTGTTGGGGAACGTAACAGAAATTCAAAATTTTCTACGCATCACCAAGATCAATCTATGGAGTTTACTAGCAACGAGAGGGAAGGGGAGTGCATCTACATACCATTGTAGATCGCGAGCGGAAGCGTTCAAGAGAACGGGGTTGATGGAGTCGTACTCGTCGTGATCCAAATCACCGATGATCCTAGCGCCGAACGGACGGCACCTCCGCGTTCGACACACGTACGGAGCAGCGACGTCTCCTCCTTCTTGATCCAGCAAGGGGGGAGGAGAGGTTGATGGAGATCCAGCAGCACGATGGCGTGGTGGTGGAAGTAGCGGGATTCCAACAGGGCTTCGCCAAGCGCTGCGGGAGGAGGGAGATGTGTCACGGGAGGGAGAGGGAGGCGCCAGGGCTTAGGTATTGCTGCCCTCCCTTCCCCCCACTATATATAGGGCCAAGGGAGAGGGGGGGGCGCAGCCTTGGCCCTTCCTCCAAGGAAGGGTGCGGCTAGGGAGGAGTCCATCCTCCCCAAGGCACCTCGGAGGTGCCTTCCCCCTTTAGGACTCTCCCTTTCCCTTATCTCTTGGCGCATGGGCCTCTTGGGGCTGGTGCCCTTGGCCCATATAGGCCAAGGCGCACACCCCTACAGCCCATGTGGCCCGCCGGGGCATGTGGACCCCTTGGTGGACCCCTGGACCCCTTTCGGCACTCCCGGTACAATACCGGTAATGCGCGAAACCTTTCCGGTGACCAAAACAAGACTTCCCATATATAAATCTTTACCTCCGGACCATTCCGGAACTCCACGTGACGTCCGGGATCTCATCCGGGACTCCGAACAACCTTCGGGTTACCGCATACTAATATCTCTACAACCCTAGCGTCACCGAACCTTAAGTGTGTAGACCCTACGGGTTCGGGAGACACGCAAACATGACCGAGAGGACTCTCCGGTCAATAACCAACAGCGGGATCTCGATACCCATGTTGGCTCCCACATGCTCCTCGATGATCTCATCGGATGAACCACGATGTCGAGGATTCAATCAATCCCGTATACAATTCCCTTTGTCAATCGGTATAGTACTTGCCCGAGATTCGATCGTCGGTATCCCGATACCTTGTTCAATCTCATTACCGGCAAGTCTCTTTACTCGTTCCATAACACATCATCCTATGATCAACTCCTTGGTCACATTGTGCACATTATGATGATGTCCTACCGAGTGGGCCCAGAGATACCTCTCCGTTTACACGGAGTGACAAATCCCAGTCTCGATTCGTGCCAACCCAACAGACACTTTCGGAGATACCTGTAGTGCACCTTTATAGCCACCCAGTTACGTTGTGACGTTTGGTACACCCAAAGCATTCCTACGGCATCCGGGAGTTGCACAATCTCATGGTCTAAGGAAATGATACTTGACATTAGAAAAGCTCTTAGCAGACGAACTACACGATCTTGTGCTAGGCTTAGGATTGGGTCTTGTCCATCACATCATTCTCCTAATGATGTGATCCCGTTATCAACGACATCCAATGTCCATGGTCAGGAAACCGTAACCATCTATTGATCAACGAGCTAGTCAACTAGAGGCTTACTAGGGACAGGTGTTGTCTATGTATCCACACATGTATCTGAGTTTCCTATCAATACAATTTTAGCATGGATAATAAACGATTATCATGAACAAGGAATTATAATAATGACCAATTTATTATTGCCTCTAGGGCATATTTCCAACAGTCTCCCACTTGCTCCAGAGTCAATAATCTAGTTCACACCACCATGTGATTAACACTCACAGGTCACATCACCATGTGACCAACATCCAAAGAGTTTACTAGAGTCAACAATCTAGTTCACATCACTATGTGATTAACACTCAATGAGTTCTGGTTTGATCATGTTATGCTTGTGAAAGGGGTTATTAGTCAACGGGTCTGAACCTTTCAGATCCGTGTGTGCTTTACGAATATCTATGTCATCTTGTGGATGCTACCATGTGCTACATGGAGCCATTTCAAATAACTGCTCTACTATACGAATCCGGTTTACTACTCAGAGTCATCCGGATTAGTGTCAAAGTTCGCATCGACGTAACCCTTTACGACGAACCCCTTTTCACCTCCATGATCGAGAAAATCCTTAGTCCACTAGATACTAAGGATAAGTTCGACCGCTGTCATGTGATCCATTCCTGGATCACTATTGTACCCCTTGACCAACTCATGGCAAGGCACACTTCATGTGCGGTACACAACATAGCATACTGTAGAGCCTACATCTAAAGCATAGGGGACGACCTTCGTCCTTTCTCTCTCTTCTGCTGTGGTCAGGTCTTGAGTCTTACTCAATACTCACACCTTGTAACACAGCCAAGAACTCCTTCTTTGCTGATCTATTTTGAACTCTTTCAAAATCATGTCAAGGTGTGCGTTCTTGAAAGTATCATCAGGCGTCTTGATCTATCTCTATGGATCTTGATGCCCAATATGTAAGCAGCTTTATCCAGGTCTTCCTTTGAAAAACTCCTTTCAAACAACCCTTTATGCTTTCCAGAAATTTTACATCATTTCGGATCAACAATATGTCATTCACATATACTTATCAGAAATGTTGTAGCGCTCCCACTCACTTTATTGTAAATACAAGTTTCTAACAAACTTTGTATAAACCCAAAAACTCTGATTACTCCATCAAAGCGTATATTCTGACTCCGAGATGCTTGCTCTAGTCCATGGAAGGATCGCTGGAGCTAGCATACCTTTTAGCATCCTTAGGATCGACAAAACCTTTCTGATTGTATCACATACAACCTTTCCTTACGAAAACTGGTAAGGAAACTTTTTTTTGACATCCATCTGCCAGATTTCATAAATGCAGCTAATGCTAACATGATTCCGACGGACTTAAGCATCGCTACGGATGAGAAAATCTCATCGTAGTCAACTCCTTGAACTTGTGAAAATACTCTTTGCCACAAGTCGAGCTTCATAGACGGTAACATTACCATCCATGTCCGTCTTCTTCTTAAAGATCCATTTATCTCAATGGCTTGCCGATCATCGGGCAAGTTCACCAAAGTCCATGCTTTGTTCTGATACATGGATCCTATCTCGGATTTCATGGCCTCGAGCCATTCGTCAGAATCCGGGCCCACCATCACTTCTCCACAGCTCATAGGTTCATCGTTGTCCAACAACATGACTTCCAAGACAGGATTACGCATTACTCTGAAGTAGTACGCATCCTCGTCGTCCTACGAGGTTTGGTAGTGACTTGATCCGAAGTTTCATGATCACTATCATAAGCTTTCACTTCAATTGGTGTAGGTATCACAGGAACAACTTCCTGTGCCCTGCTACACACTAGTTGAAGTGACGGTTCAATAACCTTATCAAGTCTCCACCATCCTCCCACTCAATTCTTTCGAGAGAAATTTTTCCTCGAGAAAGGACTTGTTTCTAGAAGCAATTACTTTTGCTTCCAGATCTGAAATAGGAGGTATACCCAACTGTTTTGGGTATTCTATGAAGATGCATTTATCCGCTTTGGGTTCGAGCTTATCAGCCTGAAACTTTTTTCACATAAGCGTCGCAGCCCCAAACTTTTAAGAAACGACAACTTAGGTTTCTCTAAACGATGTCGTCTCAACGGAATTGCGTGGTACCCTATTTAAAGTGAATGCGGTTGTCTCTAATGCCTAACCCATAAACGATAGTGGTTATTCGATAAGAGACATCATGGCATGCACCATATCCAATAGGGTGCAGTTATGATGTTCGGACACACCATCACACTGTGGTGTTCTAGGCGGTATTAATTGTGAAACACTTTTCCACAATGTTTTAATTGTGTGCCAAACTCGTAACTCAGATATCTCTATGATCATATCATAGACATTTTATCCTCTTGTCACGACGATCTTCAACTTCACTCTGAAATTACTTGAACCTTTCAATAATTCAGACTTGTATTTCATCAAGTAAATATTCTCGTCATCTACTCAAATCATCTGTGAAGTAAGAACATATCGATATCCACTGCGTGCCTCAGCACTCATTGGACTGCACACATCAAATGTATCACTTCCAACAAGTTGCTCTCTTGTTCCATCTTACTGAAAATGAGGCCTTTCAGTCATCTTGCCCATGTGGTATGATTTGCATGTCTCAAGTGATTCAAAATCAAGTGAGTCCAAACGATCCATCTGCATGGAGTTTCTTCATGCATATATACCAATAAACATGGTTCGCATGTCTCAATCTTTTCAAAAAACGAGTGAGTCCAAAGATCCATCTACATGGAGCTTCTTCATGCGTTCTATACCAATATGACTCAAATGGCAGTGCCACAAGTATGTGGTACTATCATTACTATTTTATATCTTTTGGCATGAACATGTGTATCACTACGATCGAGATTCATTTTAGGTGCAAGACCATTGAAGGTATTATTCAAATAAACAGAGTAACCATTATTCTCCTTAAATGAATAACCGTATTGCGATAAACATAATCCAATCATGTTTATGCTCAACGCAAACACCAATCTCGATGGTAGAGGGAGCATGCGATGCTTGATCACATCAACCTTGGAAACACTTCCAACACACATCGTCATCTCACCTTTAGCTAGTCTCCATTTATTCCGTAGCTTTTATTTCGAGTTACTAACACTTAGCAACCGAACCGGTATCTAATACCCTGGTGCTGCTAGGAGTACTAGTAAAGTACACATTCATACAATGTATATCCAATATACTTCTGTCGACCTTGCCTGCCTTCTCATCTACCAAGTATCTAGGGTAGTTCTGCTTCAGTGACCGTTCCCCTCATTACAGAAGCACTTAGTCTCGGGTTTGGGTTCAACCTTGGGATTCTTCACTAGAGCAGCAAATGATTTGCTGTTTCATGAAGTATCCCTTTTGCCTTTGCCCTTCTAGAAACTAGTGGTTTTACTAACCATCAACAATTGATGCTCCTATTTGATTTCTATTTTCACGATGTCAAACATCGCGAATAGCTCAAGGATCATCATCTATCCCTGATATGTTATAGTTCATCACGAAGCTCTAATAGCTTGGTGGCAGTGACTATGGAGAACCATCACTATCTCATCTGGAAGATTAACTCCCACTCGATTCAAGTGATTGTAGTACTCAGACAATCTGAGCACATGCTCAACGATTGAGCTTTTCTCCCTTAGTCTGCAGGCTTAAGAAACTTGTCAGAGGTCTCATACCTCTTGACGTGGGCACTAGTCTGAAATCCCAATTTCAGTCTTCGGAACATCTCATATGTTCTGCGACGTTTCAAAACGTCTTTGGTGCCACAATTCTAAACCGTTAGCATTACGCACTGAACTATCACGTAGTCATCAAAACGTGTATGTCAGATGTTTCGCAACATCTACAGACGACGCTGAGGTTCAGCACACCGAGCGGTGCATTAAGGACATAAGCCTTCTGTGCAGCAATGAGGACAATCCTCAGTTTACGGACCCAGTCCGCATAATTGCTACTATCAACTTTCAACTAAATTTTCTCTAGGATCATATATTAAACAGTAGAACTAAAGCGCAAGCTATGACATAATTTGCAAAGACCTTTTGACTATGTTCATGATAATTAAGTTCATCTGATTATTTAATGAACTCCCACTCAGATAGACATCCCTCTAGTCATCTAAGTGATACATGATCCAAGTCAAACTAGGCCGTGTCCGATCATCACGTGAGACGGACTAGTCATCATCGGTGAACATCTCCATGTTGATCGTATCTACTATACGACTCATGTTCGACCTTTCGGTCTCTTGTGTTCCGAGGCCATGTCTGTACATGCTAGGCTCGTCAAGTCAACCTAAGTGTTTCGCATGTGTTCCGAGGCCATGTCTATACATGCTAGGCTCGTCAACACCCGTTGTATTCGAACGTTAGAATCTATCACACCCGATCATCACGTGGTGCTTTGAAACAACGAACCTTCGCAACGGTGCACAGTTAGGGGGAACACGTCTCTTGAAATTTTAGTGAGGGATCATCTTATTTATGCTACCGTCGTTCTAAGCAAATAAGATGTAAACATGATAAACATCACATGCAAATCATAAGGTGATGTGATATGGCCAATATCATCTTGCGCCTTAGATCTCCATCTTCGAGGCGCGGCATGATCACCTTCGTCACCGGCATGACACCATGATCTCCTTCATCATGATCTCCATCATCGTGTCTTCATGAAGTTGTCTCGCCAACTATTACTTCTACTACTATGGCTAACGGTTAGCAATAAAGTAAAGTAATTACATGGCGTTATTCATTGACACGCAGGTCATACAATAAATTAAGACAACTCCTATGGCTCCTGCCGGTTGTCATACTCATCGACATGCAAGTCGTGATTCCTATTACAAGAACATGATCAATCTCATACATCACATATATCATTCATCACATCCTTTTGGCCATATCACATCACATAGCATACCCTGCAAAAACAAGTTAGACGTCCTCTAATTGTTGTTGCATGTTTTACGTGGCTGCTATGGGATTCTAGCAAGAACGTTTCTTACCTACGCAAAAGCCACAACGTGATATGCCAATTTCTATTTACCCTTCATAAGGACCCTTTTCATCGAATCCGATCCGACTAAAGTGGGAGAGACAGACACCCGCTAGCCACCTTATGCAACTAGTGCATGTCAGTCGGTGGAACCTGTCTCACGTAAGTGTACGTGTAAGGTCGGTCCGGGCCGCTTCATCCCACGATGCCGCCGAATCAAGATAAGACTAGTAACGGCAAGTAAATTGACAACATCGACGCCCACAACTACTTTGTGTTCTACTCGTGCATAGAAACTACGCATAGACCTAGCTCTGATACCACTGTTGGGGAACGTAACAGAAATTCAAAATTTTCTACGCATCACCAAGATCAATCTATGGAGTTTACTAGCAACGAGAGGGAAGGGGAGTGCATCTACATACCATTGTAGATCGCGAGCGGAAGCGTTCAAGAGAAGTGGGTTGATGGAGTCGTACTCGTCGTGATCCAAATTACCGATGATCCTAGTGCTGAACGGACGGCACCTCCGCGTTCAACACACGTACGGAGCAGCGACGTCTCCTCCTTCTTGATCCAGCAAGGGGGGAGGAGAGGTTGATGGAGATCCAGCAGCACGACGGCGTGGTGGTGGAAGTAGCGGGATTCCAACAGGGCTTCGCCAAGCGCTGCGGGAGGAGGGAGATGTGTCATGGGAGGGAGAGGGAGGCGCCAGGGCTTAGGTGTTGCTGCCCTCCCTTCCCCCCACTATATATAGGGCCAAGGGAGAGGGGGGGGGGGCGCAGGCTTGGCCCTTCCTCCAAGGAAGGGTGCGGCCAGGGAGGAGTCCATCCTCCCCAAGGCACCTCGGAGGTGCCTTCCCCCTTTAGGACTCTCCCTTTCCCTTATCTCTTGGCGCATGGGCCTCTTGGGGCTGGTGCCCTTGGCCCATATAGGCCAAGGTGCACACCCCTACAGCCCATGTGCCCCCCGGGGCATGTGGACCCCTTGGTGGACCCCCGGACCCCTTTCGGCACTCCCGGTACAATATCGATAATGCGCGAAACCTTTCCGGTGACCAAAACAAGACTTCCCATATATAAATCTTTACCTCCGGACCATTCCGGAACTTCTCGTGACGTCCGGGATCTCATCCGGGACTCCGAACAACTTTCGGGTTACCGCATACTAATATATCTACAACCCTAGCGTCACCGAACCTTAAGTCTGTAGACCCTACGGGTTCGGGAGACACGCAGACATGACTGAGAGGACTCTCCGGTCAATAACAACAGCGGGATCTGGATACCCATGTTGGCTCCCACATGCTCCTCGATGATCTCATCGGATGAACCACGATGTCGAGGATTCAATCAATCCCGTATACAATTCCCTTTGTCAATCGGTATAGTACTTGCCCGAGATTCGATCGTCGGTATCCCGATACCTTGTTCAATCTCGTTACCGGCAAGTCTCTTTACTCGTTCCGTAAGACATCATCCCGTGATCAACTCCTTGGTCACATTGTGCACATTATGATGATGTCCTACTGAGTGGGCCCAGAGATACCTCTCCGTTTACACGGAGTGACAAATCCCAGTCTTGATTCGTGCCAACCCAACAGACACTTTCAGAGATACCTGTAGTGCACCTTTATAGCCACCCAGTTACGTTGTGACGTTTGGTACACCCAAAGCATTCCTACGGTATCCGGGAGTTGCACAATCTCATGGTCTAAGGAAATGATACTTGACATTAGAAAAGCTCTTAGCAGACGAACTACACGATCTTGTGCTAGGCTTAGGATTGGGTCTTGTCCATCACATCATTCTCCTAATGATGTGATCCCGTTATCAACGACATCCAATGTCCATGGTCAGGAAACCGTAACCATCTATTGATCAACGAGCTAGTCAACTAGAGGCTTACTAGGGACAGGTGTTGTCTATGTATCCAAACATGTATCTGAGTTTCCTATCAATACAATTTTAGCATGGATAATAAACGATTATCATGAACAAGGAAATATAATAATAACCAATTTATTATTGCCTCTAGGGCATATTTCCAACAATTATGCCATATGTTTTTTTGGCGAGAAATCTTTGTGGTTCATTGATGAAAGTGAACAAAACAACTTATGTTTTTTGTACGCTAATATTATATTTTTTCTTTCGAAAAGGGGCGCAGGCTAACACTATATACAATTTCATTGCAGAGGCTAAACTTCATTAAATATAAGTCATAGGAGAAGATAAACACATACTGAAATAAGTTGTTTCATGGAAGGTTTTCCTTTAAAAAACATAAGTTAAACACACACGTCACTTCCTCGGCCGTTGTCGCATCAACAAGCTAACAAAGACTCAAAATTACACAGAGATGTACATGTGCAGCCTGCTAACTTAAAAAAACAAAAAAACAAAAATGGAAGTTGCCATACCTTTGTCTACACCCTGTGCAGCATGCTAGAGCCTCACTCTGAACAACATTTAGACAAACTCTCACTCTGAACAATCAATTACTGCTGCAGAGACAGGAGAAGTTTCCGACCATATCAAGATGCATCAGCTACAACATCTACACTTATTTACCTGACATGGTGATACTGGCAACTGAAGAAAAAGGTAAGCCATGTGTGACCTGGAATCCAACTTGACATGTATTGTTCATATCTGAATAGTCTGTACCCATGAGAAGCACCTCATCGGCTCGCTCTCAGCTTTGCTGATGTACATAACAAGAAGCACAATTCAGAGAAGAAAACCAGGGACTGTGTGGGCACCAAGGCAAGCACTCCGATTATGTGCTTATAAAATGGGATTGATCTGGGCCGAGGGTTGGAACTTGGAAGTGGCGGATGTGGCACAATGGTCTCTCCTTCCCTGCCCCTTTGTTACCTTATGCGAGAGGAATTCACAACCATCTCAAGAGAGCTCCCTTCCGAAGTTGGTGGAAAGGATTGGATCCGAGGCACAGATGGAAGTGACGGGAGTGGAAAGGCCAGAGGGCTGACGAGACGACCGTGGCACACCATCTTTCCTTCATTGCCCTTTTCTTCCCCAGCAGCAAGCACCCTAAAGCGACTACCAAACCACATGAGCCTGTTGTTGTGAGCCGCTAGGAGTATCGCCATTGTGCGGACGAGGGTGGAGGATGAGAGGACACAGTGGTCAGTTCTAGGGCTTAGGGATGCTGCCGCCGTCGCCTGTAGGAGGAGGTGATCAGATGAACGACCACAGGCTCACCCCTTTCACTCCTCTACCACGCGGATCGTAACATTAGGCTGCATTAGTAAACGAGAGGGCTCGCAGATCGATCCTCGGAGCAGCAGTCCACTAATGCGTTTGGGCCGGCAGGGACGCTTGAGGTGGGAGCGGTAGAAAAGACCGCGGGGACTGGAGGATCCAGATCGCTGAGTGAGCTAATCGGACGATGTAGCGTGTCAAATCGCTGTGGAGGCTCCTAGGTAGCCCCGTTATACTGTTTCTCAATCCGCCAAATACTTGGGGCAGTTCCACTTCCAGTGACCAATCTCTTTGCAGTAGAAGCACTCAGATTCAGGCTTAGGTCTAGACTTGGGCTTCTTCCCGAGAGTGGCAACTTGCATTTTCTTATTTGCCCAAGGGATATGTAACACCCCGGATGTAACTTTCCATATTTGTAACTCCAACTCTTGCCATTTTTCGGCTATGTGTTATGATATTCCCTTCGTGGTCGGGTTTTGTTTTTCATTTTGTATTTTGTTCATGTCATGCATCTCATATCATGTCATCATGTGCATCTCATTTTGCATACGTGTTCGTCTCTTGCATCCGATCATTTTCCCCGTTGTCCGTTTTGCAATCCGGCACTCCCACCTCCTCCGGCGCACCTCTCTTGTTTCTTTTCATGAGCGGGTGTTGAACGTTCTCGGAATGGACCAAGTCTTGTCAAGTGGCTTTGGTATACCACCGGTAGATCACCTGTCAAGTTTCGTGCCATTTGGAGGTCGTTTGATACTCCAACGGTTAACCGAGTAACCGCAAAGTCCTTTTGTGTGTTGCAGCAAACCCCCCCTCCAAACAGCCCAAAACCCCTCTTAGTCTCTTCCATGCTCTAGGTCGTTCGGTCACGATCGTGTGGGAGAAAACCGTGCTCAATTTGGAGTCTCCTAGCTCCCTCTACCTATAAAATCACCTCCCCCTCCGAAATATTCGCGGTGCAAAACCCTAGTTCACTTCCCCTCCCCGCGGCCGGACGCGTCCGCCGCCGCCGGACAAATTCCGCCGCCGGCCGCAGCCACTCACGGCGCGCCACGTCGCCCGGGCTGCGGCCCACTTCGTCACCGACCGTGCGGGCCCGGGAGGCCCAGATCCGGCCCCCGCCAGCCCGTCTCCTCCTCCTCCCGCGCGGCACCCCACCCGCGAGCGCCAGCCGCCGCCCTCCGCCGTCCTTTGCCTCGCCGCGCGGGCGCCTGCCCTCCGGCGACTTCGCCCGCCGGCGCCACCGCCCGCACCCGCCGGCGACCGCGTCCCCGCGGCGCCCCGCTCCTCCGCGCCGCCCTCCGACGCCGCGCCCTCCGCCGGCTCCTCTCCTTCCTCTCCAACGCCTCCGGCCGCCGCGCCCCTTCCTTCTCCGGCGAGCTCGAGGTCGAGCTCGGCCAGACCCGATCGAGTCAACGAGGCGGTTGACTTCTCCCCTCTCCCGATTTTCTCTGTCTTGAATTATTTACAATACATGCTCATGTTCATCGCATCATAACTCACTGCATATAGCTCCGTTTCGTGCGTGTAATATATCGAAATGTTCGCCTCTAGACGCTCTTCATTTTGTTCCATTATTCCATGTTCATTTGAGTCCATCTTGATGCCCAAATCTCTGGTGCAAGAGTGCTACTTGCTGTTAACTGCTGTTACTTATCAGAACTGGGTGATTTGTTATTTTTGTTGCATTTAATGTGTGCATCTTATGGGTATGAGCTCTACAGGTGTTTTGATGTATGCCATGCCGTCTTTACAGAGGTGTGTGCCATGTATTTTTTTGATCTATGTGGTGACTAGCACAAGCATGCAAACTAGGCTTCGTGATATTTCTGATTTCAGGGACAGTAATTTTACCAAGTCTGTGACTGCTGATATTTTGTTGCTGTGTATCCATGTGGTTACAGAGAGATCCATACTCCTTTTGGTGATGTTCAGTAAGGATGTTTTGTAGATATAGTTGTGCTCTATCCATTCATGCCCTTGTTTGCAATTATGGAGTGCCATAGCATGACTCAATATTGCTCTACTTTTGCTATAAGATATTTCTAGCAGATTGTTAACATGATATTCAATTTTGCCAAGGTTGTTGTAGTTGTTTCATACGTGCTATGTATTTGATCTTGCCATGGATAACTTCATAAACATGCCATCTTGCTGTAGGTATGCTTGTTTTGTCATTAATTGCTTTGTGATGAGTGCATCAAGCTCACAAAGATGCCCTTAGAATGTCTGTTTCTGCCATGCTCTGTTTTCTGCCAAGTCTGAAACCTGTTAACGAAACTTGCTATGTTTACATGGTTGCCATGATATCTTCTAGTCCTTTTTGGGTTATGGTCAGTAAGGGACTTTTGTCATATGCATTTAGTAGATTCATTCCATGCCTTTTTTTTTTGCTATTTTTAGTTCCTGTAGCATGGTGATTTCATGCTCTGAACATTGCTACCTGATGCTGTTTCAGCCATTTCCAGTAATTTCACCAAGTCTGTGAACCTGATATCTCTTACACTTTTGCCATGCTTGTTTGAACCTGTTATGTTGTGATCTAGCCGTAGCTCAGTGTTCATCTTTTGTCAAGCATCTCTTGTATATTACTGTCATATGCTTTGTTGCTATGTTGGAGTGCTGTAGCATTGTTACTTGTTGCATTCTAAGTGCTATCATGCTGTTAATCGCAGAGTCGTGTCATTCTTATTTTGCTTGCCATTTGCAAACCGTGCATCCGTTTCCGGTGATCTTTATATCGATTTCGACCGAAATCATATCATCTTTCCAGTGGCATGCTTGGTTTGCCAAGCTACTGCCTTGTTCATCATTTTTCCTCTGGAGCACGCATATGCATTGCATATCATATCTCGCATATCATTCATGTATTGCATCATGTTGTTTGTGCATTTCCCGTGATTGATTGTGGTTCCGTTGCTTGTGTTCTTGTTTTGGGTAGAGCCGGGAGATGAGTTCGTGAACGAGGAACCTGTTGAGTACGCTTACGAGGATCAAGCTTTCGACAACTCTGAGAACCTTGCAGGCAAGATGACCATACCCTCGAAATCACTTCTATCTTTGCTTTGCTAGTTGTTCGTTCTTTTGCCATGCTGCGCTACCTACCACTTGCTATATCATGCCTCTCATATTGCCATGTCAAGCCCCTAACCATCCTTTCCTAGCAAACCGTTGTTTGGCTAAGTTACCGCTTTTGCTCAGCCCTTCTTGTAGCGTTGTTAGTTGCAGGTGAAGTGGAAGTTGGTTCCATGTTGGAACATGGATATGTTGGGATATCACAATATCTCTTATTATATTAATGCATCTATATATTGGTAAAGGGTGGAAGGCTCGGCCTTATGCCTGGTGTTTTGTTCCACTCTTGCCGCCCTAGTTTCTGTCATACCGGTGTCATGTTCCTTGATTTTTGCGTTCCTTACGCGGTTGGGTGATTTATGGGACCCCCTTGACAGTTCGCTTTGAATAAAACTCCTCCAGCAAGGGCCAACCTTGGTTTTACCATTTGCTACCACCTATCCCCTTTTCCCTTGGGTTCTGCAGACTCAAGGGTCATCTTATTTTAACCCCCTCGGGCCAGTGCTCCTTCGAGTGTTCGTCCGAACTGAGTAGACTGCAGGGCCCCCTCATGGAAACTCGAGGTCTGGTTTTACTCGTAGGATGTCTCATCCGGTGTTGCCCTGAGAACGAGATATGTGCAGCTCCTATCGGGATTTGTCGGCACATCGGGCAGCTTTGCTGGTCTTGTTTTACCATTGTCGAAATGTCTTGTAAACTGGGATTCCGAGACTGATCGGGTCTTCCCGGGAGAAGGAATATCCTTCGTTGACCGTGAGAGCTTATAATGGGCTAAGTTGGGACACCCCTGCAGGGTATAAACTTTCGAGAGCCGTGCCCGCGGTTATGTGGCAGATGGGAATTTGTTAATATCCTGTTGTAGAGAACTTGACACTTGACTTAATTAAAACGCATCAACCGCTTGTGTAGCCGTGATGGTCTCTTTTCGGCGGAGTCCGGGAAGTGAACACGGCTTTTGGGTTATGTTTGACGTAAGTAGGAGTTCAGGATCACTTCTTGATCATTACTAGTTGAAGACCGTTCCGTTGCTCCTCTTCTCGCTCTTATTTGCGTATGTTAGCCACCATACATGCTAGTGCTTGCTGCAGCTCCACCTCACTACTCCTTTCCTACCCTTAAGCTTAAATAGTCTTGATCTCGCGGGTGTGAGATTGCTGAGTCCTCGTGACTCACAGATACTTCCAAAACAATTGCAGGTGCCGATGAGACCAGTGCAGGTGACGGAACCGAGCTCAAATGGGAGTTCGACGAGGACCTTGGTCGCTACTATGTTTCGTTTTCCTGTTGATCAGTAGTGGAGCCCAGTTGGGACGATCGGGAATCTAGCAGTTGGGTTATCTTCTTTTCTTTTGGTTCCGTAGTCGGACCTATGTGTGTACTCTGATTGATGTATGATTTATTTATGTATTGTGTGAAGTGGCGATTGTAAGCCAACTCTTTATCCCATTCGTGTTCATTACATGGGATTGTGTGAAGATGACCCTTCTTGCGACAAAACCACAATGCGGTTATGCCTCTAAGTCGTGCCTCGACACGTGGGATATATAGCCGCATCGTGGGTGTTACAGGATATTATTCCATATGTTCTTTTGGCGAGAAATCTTTGTGGTTCATTGATGAAAGTGAACAAAACAACTTATGTTTTTTGTACGCTAATATTATAATTTTTTCTTTCGAAAAGGGGCGTAGGCTAACACTATATACAATTTCATCGCAGAGGCTAAACTTCATTAAATATAAATCATAGGAGAAGATAAAAACATACTGAAATAAGTTGTTTCATGGAAGGTTTTCCTTTAAAAAACATAAGGTAAACACACACGTCACTTCCTCGGCCGTTGTCGCATCAACAAGCTAACAAAGACTCAAAATTACACAGAGATGTACATGTGCAACCTGCTAACTTCAAAAACAAAAAAAAACAAAAATGGAAGTTGCCATACCTTTGTCTACACCCTGTGCAGCATGCTAGAGCCTCACTCTGAACAACATTTAGACAAACTCTCACTCTGAACAATCAATTACTGCTGCAGAGACAGGAGAAGTTTCCGACCATATCAAGATGCATCAGCTACAACATCTACACTTATTTACCTGACATGGTGATACTGGCAACAGAAGAAAAAGGTAAGCCATGTGTGACCTGGAATCCAACTTGACATGTATTGTTCATATCTGAATAATCAGTACCCGTGAGAGGCACCTCATCGTCTCGCTCTCAGCTTTGCTGATGTACATAACAAGAAGCACAATTCAGAGAAGAAAACCAGAGACTGTGTGGGCACCAAGGCAAGCACTCCGATTATGTGCTTATAAAATGGGATTGATCTGGGCCGTGGTTTGGAACTTGGAAGTGGCGGATGTGGCACAATGGTCTCTCCTTCCCTGCCCCTTTGTTACCTTATGCGAGAGGAATCCACAACCATCTCAAGAGAGCTCCCTTCTGAAGTTGGTGGCAAGGATTGGATCCGAGGCACAGATGGAAGTGACGGGAGTGGAAAGGCCAGAGGGCCGACGAGACGACCGTGGCACACCATCTTTCCTTCATTGCCCTTTTCTTCCCCAGCAGCAAGCACCCTAAAGCGACTGCCAAACCACATGAGCCTGTTGTTGTGAGCCGCTAGGAGTATCGCCATTGTGCGGACGAGGGTGGAGGATGAGAGGACACGGTGGTCAGTTCTAGGGCTTAGGGATGCCGCCGCCGTCGCCTGTAGGAGGAGGTGATCAGATGAACGACCCCAGGCTCACCTCTTTCACTCCTCTACCACGCGGATCGTAACATTAGGCTGCATTAGTAAATGAGAGGGCTCGCAGATCGATCCTCGGAGCAGCAGCCCACTAACGCGTTTGGGCCGGCAGGGACGCTTGAGGTGGGAGCGGTAGAAAAGACCGCGGGGACTGGAGGATCCAGATCGCTGAGTGAGCTAATCGGACGGTGCAGCGTGTCATATCGCTGTGGAGGCTCCTCGGTAGCCCCGTTATACTGTTTTCTCAATCCGCCAAATACTTGGGGCAGTTCCACTTCCAGTGACCAATCCCTTTGCAGTACAAGCACTCCGATTCAGGCTTAGGTCTAGACTTGGGCTTCTTCCCGAGAGTGGCAACTTGCATTTTCTTATTTGCCCAAGGGATATTATGCCGTATGTTTTTTTTGGCGAGAAATCTTTGTGGTTCATTGATGAAAGTGAACAAAGCAACTTATGTTTTTTGTACGCTAATATTATATATTTTTTCTTTCGAAAAGGGGCGCAGGCTAACACTATATACAATTTCATCGCAGAGGCTAAACTTCATTAAATATAAATCATAGGAGAAGATAAAAACATACTGAAATAAGTTGTTTCATGGAAGGTTTTCCTTTAAAAAACATAAGGTAAACACACACGTCACTTCCTCGGCCGTTGTCGCATCAACAAGCTAACAAAGACTCAAAATTACACAGAGATGTACATGTGCAGCCTGCTAACTTCAAAAAAACAAAAAAAACAAAAATGGAAGTTGCCATACCTTTGTCTACACCCTGTGCAGCATGCTAGAGCCTCACTCTGAACAACATTTAGAGAAACTCTCACTCTGAACAATCAATTACTGCTGCAGAGACAGGAGAAGTTTCCGACCATATCAAGATGCATCAGCTACAACATCTACACTTATTTACCTGACATGGTGATACTGGCAACTAAAGAAAAAGGTAAGCCATGTGTGACCTGGAATCCAACTTGACATGTATTGTTCATATCTGAATAATTAGTACCCGTGAGAAGCACCTCATCGGCTCGCTCTCAGCTTTGCTGATGTACATAACAAGAAGCACAATTCAGAGTAGAAAACCAGGGACTGTGTGGGCACCAAGGCAAGCACTCCGATTATGTGCTTATAAAATGGGATTGATCTGGGCCGAGGGTTGGAACTTGGAAGTGGCGGATGTGGCACAATGGTCTCTCCTTCCCTGCCCCTTTGTTACCTTATGCGAGAGGAATCCACAATCATCTCAAGAGAGCTCCCTTCCGAAGTTGGTGGCAAGGATTGGATCCGAGGCACAGATGGAAGTGACGGGAGTGGAAAGGTCAGAGGGCCGACGAGACGACCGTGGCACACCATCTTTCCTTCATTGCCCTTTTCTTCCCCAGCAGCAAGCACCCTAAAGCGACTGCCAAACCACATGAGCCTGTTGTTGTGAGCCGCTAGGAGTATCGCCATTGTGCGGACGAGGGTGGAGGATGAGAGGACACGGTGGTCAGTTCTAGGGCTTAGGGATGCCGCCGCCGTCGCCTGTAGGAGGAGGTGATCAGATGAACGACCGCAGGCTCACCTCTTTCACTCCTCTACCACGCGGATCGTAACATTAGGCTGCATTAGTAAACGAGAGGGCTTGCAGATCGATCCTCGGAGCAGCAGCCCACTAACGCGTTTGGGCCGACAGGGACGCTTGAGGTGGGAGCGGTAGAAAAGACCGCGGGGACTGGAGGATCCAGATCGCTGAGTGAGCTAATCGGACGATGCAGCGTGTCAAATCGCTGTGGAGTCTCCTAGGTAGCCCCGTTATACTGTTTCTCAATCCGCCAAATACTTGGGGAAGTTCCTCTTCCAGTGACCAATCCCTTTGCAGTAGAAGCACCAGATTCAGGCTTAGGTCTAGACTTGGGCTTCTTCCCGAGAGTGGCAACTTGCTTGCCATTCTTCTTGAAGTTCCCCTTCTTTCCTTTGCCCTTTTTCTTAAAACTAGTGGTCTGGTTAACCATCAACACTTGATGCTCCTTCTTGATTTCTACCTCCGCAACTTTGAGCATAGCGAAGAGCTCGTGAATTGTCTTATCCATCCCTTGCATATTATAGTTCGTCATGAAGCCTTTTGTAGCTTGCTGCCAGTGATTGAAGAACTCTGTCAATAACACTATCATCTGGAAGATTAACTCCCAGCCGAGTCAGGTGGTTATGATACCCAGACATTCTGAGTATGTGTTCACTGACAGAACTGTTCTCCTCCATCTTGCAGCTATAGAACTTGTTGGAGACTTCATATCTCTCAACTCAGGCATTTGCTTGAAATATTAACTTCAACTCCTGGAACATCTCATATGGTCCATGACGTTCAAAACGTCTTTGAAGTCCCTATTCTAAGCCGTAAAGCATGGCACACCGAACTATCGAGTAGTCCTCAGATCGAGCTTGCTAGACGTTCATAACATCAGCATCTGCTCCTGCAGCAGGCCTTTCACCTAGCGGTGCATCAAGGACATAATTCTTCTATGCAGCAATGAGGATAATCCTCAAGTTACAGACCCAGTCCGTATAGTTGCTACCATCATCTTTCAACTTAGCTTTCTCTAGGAACGCATTAAAATTGAAGGGAACGGTAGCACGGGCCATTGATCTACAACATAGGTATGCAAAAAACTATAAGGACTAAGTTCATGATAAGTTAAGTTCAATTAATCATATTACTTAAGAACTCCCACTTAGATAGACATCCCTCGAGTCATCTAAATGATCATGTGATCCATATCAACTAAACCATGTCCAATCATCACGTGAGATGGAGTAGTTTTCAATGGTGAACATCTCTATGTTGATCATATCTACTATATGATTCACGTCCGACCTTTCGGTCTCTAGTGTTCCGAGGCCATGTCTGTACATGCTATAGGCTCGTCAAGTTTAACCCAAGTATTCCGCATGTGCAAAACTGTCTCGCACCCATTATATGTGAACGTAGGGCTTATCACACCCGATCATCACATGGTGTCTCAGCACGATGAATTGTCGCAACGGTGCAAACTCAGGGAGAACACTTATACCTTGAAATTTTTAGTGAGGGGTCATCTTATAATGCTACCGCCGTACTAAGCAGAATAAGATGCATAAAAGATAAACATCACATGCGATCAAAATATGTGACATGATATGGCCATCATCATCTTGTGCCTTTGATCTCCATCTCCAGAGCACCGTCATGATTTCCATCCTCACCGGCTTGACACCTTGATCTCCATCGTAGCGTCGTGGTCGTCTCGCCAACTATTGCTTCTACAACTATCGCTAACGCATAGTGATAAAGTAAAGCAATTACATGGCGTTTGCATTTCATACAATAAAGCGACAACTATAAGGCTCCTGCCAGTTGCCGATAACTTTTACAAAACATAATCATCTCATACAATAACGTATATCACATCATGTCTTGACCATATCACATCACAACATGCCCTGCAAAAACAAGTTAGACGCCCTCTACTTTGTTGTTGCAAGTTTTACGTGGCTGCTACGGGCTTCTAGTAAGAACCGTTCTTACCTACGCATCAAAACCACAATGGTGATTTATCAAGTTTGCTGTTTTAACCTTCAACAAGGACCGACCGCAGTCAAATTCGATTCAACTAAAGTTGGAGAAACAGGCACCCGCCAGCCACCTTTATGCAAAACTAGTTGCATGTATGTCGGCCTATAGGGGGCGCACCAGACCCTTAGGGGCTGGTCTGTCCTTCTCTTGGCCCATTAGGCCCATATAGTTTGCCGGGGGTTCCCCGGAACCCCTTCCGGTGGCCCGATACGTACCCGGTGCCCCCGGAACACTTCCGGTGTCCAAATACTATCGTCCTATATATGAATCTTTACCTCTCGACCATTTCGAGACTCCTCGTCATGTCTGTGATCTCATCTAGGACTCCAAACAACATTCGGTCACCAAATCACATAACTCATATAATACAAAATCGTCATCAAACGTTAAGCGTGCGGACCCTACGGGTTCGAGAACTATGTAGACATGATCGAGACACCTCTCCGATAAATAACCAACAATGGAACCTGGATGCTCATATTGGTTCCCACATATTCTACAAAGATCTTTATCGGTCGTACCGTAATGACAACATACATTATTCCCTTTGTCATCAGTATGTTACTTGCCCGAGATTCGATCGTCGGTATCTTCATGCCTAGTTCAATCTCGTTACTGGCAAGTCTCTTTACTCGTTCTGTAATGCATCATACCGCAACTAACTCATTATTCACATTGCTTGCAAGGCTTATTATGATTTGCATTACCGAGTGGGCCCAGAGATACCTCTCCGATATTCGGAGTGACAAATCCTAATCTCGATCTATGCCAACCCAACAAACACCTTCGGAGATACCTGTAGAGCATCTTTATAATCACCCAGTTATGTTATGACGTTTGATAGCACACAAGGCATTCCTCTGGTATCCGGGAGTTGCATAATCTCATAGTCAAAGGAATATGTATATGACATGAAGAAAGCAATAGCAATAAAACTTATCGATCATTATGCTAAGCTAACGGATGGGTCTTGTCCATCACATCATTCTCCTAATGATGTGATCCCGTTCATCAAATGACAACACATGTCTATGGTTAGGAAACTTAACCATCTTTGATTAACGAGCTAGTCTAGTAGAGGCTTACTAGGGACACTGTGTTTTGTTTATGTATCCACACATGTATCAAGTTTTCGGTTAATACAATTCTAGCATGAATAATAAACATTTATCATGATATAAGGAAATATAATTAACAACTTTATTATTGCCTCTAGGGCATATTTCCTTCAGAAAGCGGTTCGAGATTTGGACGCACGGTTTGAGAGATAAAACGTTTTGAATAAACGGATCTACAAAAAAGGGAAAACTCCCAGGTTGCGACAAGTGGCACGCTACATGTGCACCACTTGTCGCAACCTGGGGAGTTGGAGTGATCTTTGCAACGAGTACTCCTCAACTAGTGATTTCGAAATATGTCTATATACATCCGTATGTAGTCCCTTTTGGAATCTCTAGAAAGAATTATATTTAGGAACAGAGTAAGTATTCGCTCTCACTTGAATTTTCTGGGTGTCTGGTCTCGAACTATGTTTACTGCCAAATATTTCACTTGAATGCTATTTTTCGCATCCATTTGAATTTCTAGAGGTTGAATCGCGCATTGGGATTGCTGTGCCATTTCGTGTTCATTCGGATTTATGAGTTTTTGTATGTTGGATCATAGAATTTCCCTTTAAACCATTTTTTGCCGACAGCTTGCTTCCGGCTAAGTCTTTGTTTGAGACTTGTTTTTTCATTATGTCTTGAATTTATGCATTACGAATGATCCAGTCTTTGTTCCAAAAAATACTAATGCTAGTCCTTAGTTTTTATAGTTTTGGGGTATCAAAGTAATAGTTTTGGGTTTTTCAATGCTGGCCACCCTATTTCAAGGGTCATGTTGTTCTAGAGACAGACAACACAATTTTGGTGGATTTACTGAAACCTGATATGCCCATCCGGTCTCCTCTGTACCCAATCACTGTGGACATCAAAGACCATTTGAGTCTGTACCAATCCTTCGTTGTTGTTGCTATCAAATGAGAAGCAAATTTAGTGGCGCATGAGTGTAGGATTGAAAGTATGTCTAGAGGGGGGGTGATTAGACTACTTGACCAAATAAAAATCTGGCCTTTTCCTAATTTTAAGTCTTGGCAGATTTTAGCAACTTATCACAAGTCAAGAAATCAACCTACACATGCAACTCTAAGAGTATAGCAGCGGAGTGTAAATCATTGCATATGAAGGTAAAGGGGAGGAGTTTGGAGAGAACAAACGCAATGTAGACACGGAGATTTTTGGCGTGGTTCCGATAGGTGGTGCTATCGTACATCCACGTTGATGGAGACTTCAACCCACGAAGGGTAACGGCTGCGCGAGTCCACGGAGGGCTCCACCCACGAAGGGTCCACGAAGAAGCAACCTTGTCTATCCCGCCATGGCCATCGACCACGAAGGACTTGCCTCACTAGGGTAGATCTTCATGAAGTAGGCGATCTCCTTGCCCATACAAACTCCTTGGTTCAACTCCACAATCTTGACGGAGGCTCCCAAGTGACACGTAACCAATCTAGGAGACACCACTCTCCAAAAGGTAATAGATGATGTGTTGATGATGAACTCCTTGCTCTTGTGCTTCAAATGATAGTCTCCCCAACACTCAACTCTCTCTCACAGATTTGGATTTGGTGGAAAGATGATTTGAGTGGAAAGCAACTTGGGGAAGGCTAGGGATCAAGATTCTTGTGGTTGGATTGGAATATCTTGGTCTCAACACATGAGTAGGTGGTTCTCTCTTAGAAAATGAATGCTGGAAGTGTAGGCACGTTCTGATGGCTCTCTCCATGAATGAAGAGTGGGTGGAGGGGTATATATAGTTCCACACAAAATCTAACCGTTACACACAATTTACCACTCGGTGGGACCGAATCATGAAACTCGGTTGGACCGATTTAGTTCAAAATGTGAACGTTAGGGTTTTCTGGTGGGACCGACATGTCAACTCGGTGGGACCAATTTCATTAGGATTAGGGCATAACGTATCTCGGTGGGACCGATCACTGAACTCGGTGGGACCGATTTCTGTAATAGGCAAACAGAGAGTTGGTCAGGCAAACTCGGTGGGACCGATTCGGTCATTTCGGTGAGACCGAAACATTACGAAAAGGAAACAAAGAGTTTGCATTGCGAACTCGGTGGGACCGATCGCTCACTTCGGTTAGACCGAGACGTTATGAAGGAAAACAAAGAGTTTGCAATCCCATCTCAGTGAGAACGAGATCCCTATCGGTGAGACTGAACTGATTAGGGTTTCTGGCTATGGCTATGTCAAATGAACTCGGTGGCGCCGGATAGATCAAATCGGTGGGGCCGAGTTTGACTTTTGGTTTGGGACATATGTGGATATGAGAAAGTGGTTGAGGGTTTTTGGAGCATATCACTAAGCATTTTGAGCAAGCAAGCCATTAAGCAACACCTCATCCCCTTTTAATAGTATTGGCTTTTCCTATGGACTCAATGTGATTTTGGATCACTAAAATGAAAATGTAGAGTGTTGAGCTTGAGCCAACATGTGTCCTTAGCATTTTGAGGGGTCCACATTCCTACTCCATGCCATGCCAATCATTGAACTTTCTGAAATGATTACCTTGAAAGAGTATTAATTCAATGAGCTATATGTTGTTAAGAATTACCAAAACCACCCAGGGATAGTTGCACTTTCAATCTCCCCCTTTTTGGTAATTGATGACAACATATAGGTCAAAGCTTCGACAAATGATAATAAGAATGTAATACACCGTTGCTTTGAGAAGTATGTGATAAGAAAGAGCTCCCCCCTAAATTTGCGCATTATTTAAAATTTGCTTTCGAATGCAAATGCACAATCGATTAGGAACATGGGTCACTCTTCCATGTCACATACATCTTGGTGGAGCGCTCAAATGATAGAATACGGAATATGCACTCATCACCAAGGCAAAGTGAATGATCATACATGAGAGATAAATAATGGCATCATTCAAGCACAAGCATTAAAGTATGATATGATCAAACACATGATCATACAAGTATCTCACACACATAAACATAGAGTATCAACCAGGTAAGCAAACAAATAAGTATCAACCAAGAGACAGCAAAAAAAAGAAGCAAAGCTCTCTCTCTCAAAGCCTATGATCTATACACTTTCTCCCCCTTTGGCAACAAGTTACCAAAACGCTTGAAAATGCATAGTGCTATGCGTCTCTCTAGGCTTGATCTTCGGGAGGTGGTGTTGAGAGGACTCCAAGAACAAATGCATCTGTTGAAGATGTTGGAGCTGGTGGAGTGGCAACTGGAGGTGCTACTGATGCTATGGCTGTAGGTGCTGATGTAGTAGCTCTTGTGTCTGTCACTGGCACTGCTGCAGATCTATGTGCCCTAGGCACTCTCTGAAAGGCATCTATGGTAGCTTTCCCTTTCCTCTCCTCAACTTCTTCCTAGAGCTTCTCAACAGCTGTCTGCATCTCTGTCACCTTCAAGTCTAAGTCATAAAACTTTGTTTCAATGATCCTCTCCAGGCTTTCTTGGTTTTGAGTCAGGGTGGCCAGTCCTTTCTCAATCCTCAAGGTGGCTTGAATCAGATATCCAAGTTGATCTTGCTTTGACCTGAGGAAGATTTGTGAAGCCTCTTCAGCACTTGGCATCTTGGTAGCTTTCTCAGCTTTTGCTTTCTCCCTCTTCTCGTGAGCTTCTACAGATGTGGGATCTTCTTCAGTCATGACAACTGTGTTGTCCTCAAAGTCAGGCATCAAGGGAAGATGTTCCTTGTCCAATAAATATGTGCCTGTGCCCATCTTGGAGTTAATGAGCATTTGGATGTGTGGAGCATACCCACATGACCTCTTTTGATCTGCAGCTGTCCTCTTGACTGTCTCAACAATTAGACTCATTACTTTGAACTTTTGGGGCACACAAAACAACTGCAGCAAATTAATGGAATGGCCTCTGATCATCTTGTGATCTCCTGATTTGGGCAACAAGGTGTGCCTCAAAATGGTGTTAATAGTGGCCAAACCAGATAACAGATGATGCACTGAACCTAGCTTGTGTGTCTCCAAGTCCTTGTCAGCAATCTCCTTGTACATGTTTGCCATGGAGTTGTGATCCTTCTTCTTCTTGGCATAGACATCTAAGTCATCCTTATGCTCTTCAGGGGCATTGATCAGCTTGGCCCACTCATCAACTATTGATTGGTACCTTGCACCTTCAGACATCTAGACAATTCTGCCATCAGGATAGAAATGTGCTGTGGAGTAGAATTGCATGATAAGCTCATCATTCCACTTGGTGAGTTTTTGTCCCACAAACTTGTCCACTCCACATAGCCTGAAGCTCTCATGTACTCCTGGAAAGTGATCTTCATTTTCATCAATGTATGACCAATCAACCCATCTCATATCACAGACAATTGGCTTCTTGTCTAGCAGAATGGTCTCATAGAAGTCTTGCTGTTCCTTGGTGTGAAACCTGTAATCCACAGCAGTCCTTCTCCTCACAGCATATGGATCAGATTGTCTCCATAGTCTGAGACATGCATCCTTTCTGATGTTCATGTTTTCTGCTACTGGATGATTGTCATCCTGGTCAGGGATCTTGGGCTTCAGCTTCCTAAGCACGTGGGCTTTATCATCTTCTTCTTCAATCTTAGGCACTGGGGCCTTGTTCTTCTCAGCAGCTGGTATATTCCTTGTGATCCTCTTTGGTGCAGTCTTGGGGGTTGGAGCAGAAGCTTTGGGGCAGTCTCGGGCTTAGAAGGAGCAGCCCAGACTTGATGGCATCCCCCATCGTCTTTTGAGCTTTAGGTGCTGGTGCAGCATCCTCTTCCTCTTCTTCATCCTCAGCTTGAGTCATCATTGAGCACATTCCAGTAACTCTTGCCATGGTCTTCTTGACCCTTTCCTTCCTCTTCTTGCCTTCACCAGCAGCCTCTTCTCTAGTTGATTTGGAGGTTTCAAGAGTTGAGGCTCTGGCCTTTGACATGGGCACCCTTTTTGCAGGAGCCTTCTTGTTCAAACCAGGCTTTGTAGATGCAGCTGTGCCAAATTCTTTCTTGACAACTTTCTTTTTCTTGGAGTTGACCTCCTCCTCAGCAACTACATAGTCTTCATCTTCAGACTCATAATTTTTCTTCCTCCTCTGCCTAGTAGCAGACTTAGGCAGGTTGCTAGGAGTACTTCTGCTGCCTTCATCATAACTACCAGAGGGACTAGTGCCCTCACTCAAATTCACCTGCTCTTCTGACTTATTCTGGCTATCACTCTGATCTGACATTCTGGCACTGAAAGCTGACCCTGTGATTAGTTATAGATGAGATAGAGTGGATGAGCATCACAAAGTGCAGAGATTTTGCAAAACAAATGAGTCAAAAACTTAGTTTTAGTTTTCCACAGAAAGCATTTCGGAGCTACCGATTTGTTAAACTCGATGACACTGAAGCAACTTTGGGGTGTAAACTAGTGAAATTGGTCAGACCGAGACACAGTTTGGCGACTCTGAGATTGCTAGGGTTTCGCTGAGAGTTGAACTCAGTCACACCGATTTGCATCTTTCGGTCAGACCGAAAAGTGCAAGTGCAATGGCCTAAGCCAAATCGGTGAGACCGATTTCTACAACTCAGTCGGTCCGAGATGAGTTCGACGGAAACTTAACCCTAAATTTTTGAATCAAATCTAATCTAAAGGATGTTTTTGCTAGACAGGATGATCTCATACATGGCAAGAAACATGGCATTTTCTTTGTGCTAAGATTCGGAGGTAAGAACAACACAAAGATTCGAACTCATACCCTAGTTCGGCGATGAGCTCGCTACGGCGGCAACGGCGGAGCAGATTTCCGTTGATGGCGATGGAGACCAGCGGCGGTAGGTCACTGGCGACGAGAGGACGATCTGGAGACCCGAGGCGGTAGAGCAGGACACGCGCGGGCGAAGAGGTTTTGGAGAAATTCCCAAAATTCGACCCGTCGGTATATATATCCTGACTCTGTCGGTGTGACCGAGTGGAACAACTCGGTGGCACCAAGATGCAGAATCGCAAGCGGTTACTGCAACTCAGTGTGACCGAAATGTTCTGATCAGTTGCACCGAGATTGAAAACCTAGATCAACTCAGTGAACTCGGTATGACCGAAAAGGATGAATCAGTCAGACCGAAATGCACAGAGAGGTTTTGGAAGTTTAAGTCTATGTCGAATCGGTGACTCCGAGTGCTCCTGACACAGAGGGTTCGAATATGACTTGATTAAACTTTGTGATGTAGCATGAATAGAGTTTGAGACGAGAAAAGCATAGATAGCTAGAGGAAGTTCTTAGGCATTCTTGTCCATCCATTTGGAAAAATAAGAAGAGCCAAACAAACATAGCAACAAATGGATGTCCTCCAATGAGAAAATATGCAATCAACATTCTCACACAATGAAATGGCAAATGAAATATGTGGCAAAGCATGCACAAACACTCTAGCATCTATTAAGCAATTGGCGATGACTAGGTCATCTATATATGAGTGTCTTGACTTAGGAGTCAAATGAGAACACTTGATCATAGGTCATACTCGTCGTTTAAGCACAAGTGGGGTTACCACTTTTACATAAAGCATTGTTGTGTTCACACCATTAGAGTTGCTTTAGCTCAATTCTTAGAGTAAAGCTCCCCCTAGATGTGATATCCCCCCTAAGAGGGATGAACTAACCTTGGGTTTTGTCGATGATGACTTCATGTAGATGTTGAAGATGTGGATGCCCAATGTTGATGTAGATCATTTGGAGCAATCCATTGGAGTGAGTTGCACTTTCAATACCTACACGGGTTAGTCCCACAAGGGACAAACAAGTATATCCATAGACATAGAGTGAAATTCACACAAGATGATGTCCATGAAAGCATTGGGTTACCTTGTCCCTTGTCTTACCAACAAGAGGGTTTGTGACTCCTTGAAATAGTGCAAGATGTGGAAGTTGTTTGCACTTGTTCTTGCCAAAATGGTATGAGTGAAGTATGTTGGCGGAGTCACCCTCAAGAACTCTCTAGTTCTTCTTCGGGATCCACATCAACTTGATGGGAATCCTTGGAGTTGTAGTCGTACTTGATGAAGTAGAACTTGTTGTAGTCTTGGGAACCCACTTGACCAAGGCCTTGGGAGCTTCTTCAAATGCATCAATCTCCTCTTGAAGCTTGTCCTTGCCTTTTTGCTTGTGGTCTTGTGGTGGAAGATCATCTTGAGCTTGTGTCCCCTTGAAGGAAGTAGGATCATACTTCTCTTGTTGAGGAACAAACTTCGTCTTGGGGTATTGATCTTCTTCCCACTCAACTCCATTGGCATTGAACTTTCGTTCAAAAGCAACACCTTGATTCTTCCGGTGCCTTCCTTGCTTGCGTACAATTTCCTCAAATTGCTTACTTCCGGCAAGGCTCTTGTAAACACCTTTCTCTATGATTCCCTTCAATAAGCTATTTTCTTGCTCAAGTGTAACTTGGCTAAGAGATTCGTTAGTGGAATCAAGGGAATTACTAGAAGCAACAATATTGGATTTAGCATGATCATTGTTACTACTAGAAGAAGAATCTTTCTTGCTCTTGTTACTAGATTTTACTTGTGGCATGTAAGTAGACAAGAGTAAATGCTTGGCAATGTAAGAAGAACTTTTCTTACGAAGATCATCATTGATTGCTTTTAAGAACCCATGCTCTTGCTCAAGGTTGAGCTTTTCAAAGCTTAGCTTCTCACGAGTCTTTAAAAGCTCTCGATGATCTTCCAAGGTAGTTTCATGAGCTAACTTAAGAGTGTTTAGTTCTTTAGTTAGACACTCAATCTCCTTCTTATCATCGTCATTCATTTTATCTTTATTAGCAGAATTAATAGAAGTTTCATCATAGTTTTCATCACTAGAGTTGTCAACAAGTAAATCATCATCACCTAGAAAATCATCTTCATCACTATTGAAATCAACATACTCGGGGTGTGATACCTTTGGGCCTTTAGCCATGAAGCATTTTCCAATTCCTTTATTTGGTGATTCAAATATGTCATAGGAGTTGGTTGACACAAGTGCTAGATCGGCAACACCTTCATCTTGAGTGTATTCGGAGTCGGAGCGATAACTTCTCTCGGAGTGATGGTCATATTCAGAGCCGGATACCCATTCACCAACATGAGCTTGATGTCTTCATTTTGTGTAGCTCTTTGATGACTTGTCCTTCCTTTCCGAATCCTTGCTTCTTCGAGATGTTCTTCGTTCATAACGATCATCTCTAGTCCTTCTCTCTCTTGGAGTTGATTCTTCTCTTCTACTTCTCCTTTTAGGTGAGTCTTCTCTTCTTTTGTAGGGGGTCGTACACTCATTGGAGTAGTATCCAGTGTCGGTGTCAAAACCGGCGGATCTCGGGTAGGGGGTCCCGAACTGTGCGTCTAAGGCGGATGGTAACAGGAGGCGGGGGACACAATGTTTACCCAGGTTCGGGCCCTCTCGATGGAGGTAATGCCCTACTTCCTGCTTGATTGATCTTGATGATATGAGTACTACAAGAGTTGATCTACCACGAGATCGTAGAGGCTAAACCCTAGAAGCTAGCCTATGGTATGATTATTGTTGTCCTACGGACTAAACCCTCCGATTTATATAGACACCGGAGGGGGCTAGGGTTACACAGAGTCGGTTACAAGGGAGGAGATCTACATATCCGTATTGCCAAGCTTGCCTTCCACGCCAAGGAGAGTCCCATCCGGACACGGGACGAAGTCTTCAATCTTGTATCTTCATAGTCCAACAGTCCGGCCAAAGGATATAGTCCGGCTGTCCGAGGACCCCCTAATCCAGGACTCCCTCAGTAGCCCCCGAACCAGGCTTCAATGACGATGAGTTCGGCGTGCAGATTGTCTTCGGCATTGCAAGGCGGGTTCTTCTCCAAATCCTGAGTACCTGTCGAGTAGTGTCCAGTTTCCCATAAATGCTGCACTCCTTGGCTTCCGCGCCTAATAATGGCTATCTTCCACGCGTTGAGCGAATGCGAGAAGCCAGGGCGTTTTTACATTTGCCACCCTAGCCATGTGAGTAAATCGTCTATTAAAGAGACGGGGATTCTCAGATCCAGATCACACCATCCTCCCACAGCGAGTATCCATCGGAGCGCGCCCTGAAACATCCATTCCAACATGGCCGGCCATCGCAGCTCCTCCTCTCGCTCCCGTAGCCCTAAGCCCGGCAATTGGAAGAAGTGTTCCATCCCTCACAGCCAATTAGTAGAGTTACAGACCTAGGGATTTCTCCCTCCAGCGTATATGGTCCTCGTTCGAGCCGGGCTCGCCACCTACAACGACGGGGAGCAAGCGGAGAGCTTTCCCAACCCATCCATGGGGGAGCGGGTATGCCTTGTCCCATACTTATTAAGAGGGCTTGGATTCCCAATTCACCCGTTCCTTCGTGGGCTCCTGGAGTTCTACGGCCTCCAGCTGCATAATTTTACTCCCGCCTCCATATTACACATCGCTGGCTATGTCGCCCTTTGCAAGCTGTTTCTGGGATGCGAAGCTCATTTCGAGCTATGGAAGAGGCTGTTCTGCCTCGTGCCCCGTACACAAGAGGGGTCGATATATCAAGTGGGCGGAGCCGAGATATGGCGCATCGCCGGGACCGGATATCTGTCCGGTACTCCGAAGAAGACATCCGAAGATTGGCCTTCGGAGTGGTTTTACATGGAGGACGTCCCCCTTTCGGACCCTGTTCGGATGGACCTTCCTGAGTTCAATAACGCCCCTCTGAAGAAACGCCGTAGCTAGCGCCCTCGGAGCCCCCAGGAGGAAGATAACAGAGAGGTCCTTTACCTGATGGGCCGGATACAAATGCTGGCCAAATCAGGATTGACAGTAGTTGAGGTTATGTCAATATGTATAATGCGGGGGGTGCAACCACTTCAATATCGGGGACAACCCATGTGGAACTTCAATGGAGAGGACGATGCCACCCGCTGCGGTCGTAAACGTCCGGACTCCGTCACTGCTCTAGCAAAAATACTGTCCGATTTATACAAAGGAGAGGAAGAGGAGTTCATCTGTATCAAGCCACGGGATGGATTCTCCATGTACAACCCCCCAAACTGGGTGAGCTGCTACTTTTTACCCCAGACCTTTCCACATTCTTTGTCATAAATACTTACCTTGCTATTTGATAGCAGGAGCTGCAAAAAGCTGTGAGGGAGGTCCACAGCCCGCCTCCACAACCAGAGGACCCTGACCGGGCCCTCGACCCCGGACTCGAAGAGGATCTGGACATATATGTGGAGCTGATTGACAGGACGTTCTATCAATTGAGCTGTGATGATGCCATGGTGGCCATCATAGCCGATTATCCTGGACTACTCCCTGCATCGCATGTAAGTAAAACCGGAGTCCCAACTTCCGAGAAGGATCCCTTTTTCTGCACTTCACCTACCGCACACATATGGTGTCTTACAGGGAAGGCCCTCGGGATGCCATGCCGAACCCGCAGTGACTTACCAACAAGGGGCACCGAAGCTGGGTAGGCTTAAAAGGAAGGCGGTCAGGACTGAGACGCCGTCGCAGAGGTATGAAACAGAACCCTGCTCCGTGGTTGCCGTCTTTTAAAATATAATAACGTCGATGTTTCCTAATAGGAAAAACGCTCGCCGGACTGTATCCGGAGAGGTTGCCGGTCACGCCTCCACCAGTCAGGCTCCAGAGCCGGACATAAAGGCGGACGCTAACATGGAGCCAACGCCAGAGGTTCCTCCTACAGAGGATGCGGATAGGCTATCCGCTATAAATTCTGAAGTGGAGAGCGCCATGAATCACAGGCATCGCCGGGCCGTACTCCGTGACGCTTGTTTCTCCCAAGAGGCGTTCGATGCCTTCAACTCAGGAGACGCGTACATCCGAGCTGCTCAAAATGGTCTTGCCAGAGCCACAGACCAGTATGTGAAAGATATACGGGTAAGGAAATCTAATAATTATGTATATCAGTAGCCCCTGAGACTTGAAACAGTTGGCACAACTGATTTAAGGATCATTGTTTGCATAGGTTCTTATGGAGAAGAATACCCAGTTGTCTCTAGAGCTGGAGGAGTGCAAAGCCCAGCTTCAGGCCGCAATTGCGGCAGTAAAGGAGTCCGAGAATGCCCCATCTGGTAACACTTGTTTTCATTGCAAAGAATGTCATGTACCAGGTAGTATGCGGCATGCATGCAAATCTAACAATAGATTATGCAGATGGTCCCGGAGTGAATCCGGATGAGCAACATGCTCTACGACAGCTAAAGGCTGGCGAGCGCGTGCTTACGCAAGTTAGGCGGGAGAAAAACAATCTCCAAGACGCCAATATCCAGCTGGGCGTGGAACTGAAAGATGTTCGAGCCCAGCTTGCTGACTCCGTAAAGGAGAATAAGAGGCTTCGACGCGGCATTTTCAGTAAGTGCTTGAGCGAACTTTTAAATATTTCGGCGAAGAAACCGGCTAACAGAGTTATGTCTGCAGGTATGCTGACGGGTCGTCCCGCGGAGGAGATGCCCGGGTCTGCGGGTGACATTCTGCCAGAGCTCTCACAACTGCACGAACAAGTTCGGCAGGTGATGCAGGGCATTGCCCAAGCCTTGCGGCCATCCATCTCCCCGCCGGGAGGCATGGGGGAGCTTATAGAGAAGCTCAAGGGAGCGCGGCGGCGCTTCCGATTATGGAAGATATCAGCCTGCCGACAAGGTGCGAGGGAAGCCTGGGCCATGGTGAAGACGCGATATACCAAGGCTGACCCGAACCACATGGCCGAGGTCGGACCTGTGGGGCCCGATGGGAAAGAGATCCCCGTCAGTTTGGTGTATGACCAGGTAGAATTAGCCGCAAAGTATTCTCAACATGATTGTAGGCTAGACAACCTGTTGGATGGTATAGAAGAAGAATTTAGTCAGCCTAAGTGACTGTGTACTTCAAGTGACATGTATTGTCCCTAGCCGGATTGTAAATCATTTGTCATGGCGGACCTTTTCACTTCGACCTCTGGACCCGACAATCTGGAGTGTATCCGAATACCCGCTCAGTTATGAAAAAACCGGGGTACGCGTGGAACCAGGCGTAGGGGTCATAAGTGCTTGAACAGACAAGTACCCAACTAGCTATGTTATATTACATGGATAGTAAGAAACATCTTCCAGGGAGAATAGTTCCGTTAAGGGTTCCTTTCCCTGGGTACGCATGGCCTAATGTGCATGTCCGAGCTGCGAAAAGAGACGCAGGATATAAACATCTAGGGGCATGTATTACAATAAATAATGGTCATCTTTTGTTCACCGACCGAATATTCCCTTAAGAACGCTAGCTTTCGGCTTCATCCAGTCTGAGGTACACATCCGGCTGACTCGACAGTAACAATCGCAGAGGTGCTCCCCTTATGCCCTAGCCGAATTAACGGGAACGTAGGGCATAAACACAAGAGCCAGGCAACCCAGCTTGGCCAAAACTTAAGTCATATGGATGCATACAATGGCGAAAAAAGGTACATGCGGAAGAATAACACATGTGTGGGGCATGGAGCCCGGAAAATAGTTATATTAAGCTTCTGTATAAGAAGTCCCCAGGTATAATGAGTGCGGCTAGTGCGTCAAGATTGTGTAGTCAAGACACATTTTAGCCTTTTAAGGCCTTGAAGAAAAAAGGGGAAGAAAGAAAGAAAGAAAAGACATATAACACATATATAAAAAATTGACAGAGGTAAGGAGACGAACACCGAGTCCGGCGCTAGGCGTAGAACCTTCGGAGTCTGGCTGCGTTCCATGGGTTTGGCTCGAGTCGATTGTCCGATCCATCCCGCAGACGATACGCTCCACCGGTCAGAACTTGGTCAATAACGAAGGGACCTTCCCATTTGGGCTTGAGCTTGTTCATTTTCTTCTCCGGTAGGCGTAGAACGAGTTCGCCAACGTTATAAGTTTTGGCCCGTACTTCTCTGCTTTGATACCTTCGAGCCTGTTGCTGATAGAATGCGGAACGGGCTTTTGCCATGTCGCGCTCCTCCTCTAGGGCGTCCAAACCGTCCTGCCGATCAAGCTCGGCTTCTTTCTCTTCCTACATGTGCACTCGAGGTGAGTCATGAATTATGTCGTAGGGCAGTACCGCCTCTGCGCCGTACACCATAAAAAACGGTGTGTATCCGGTAGTGCGATTCGGCGTGGTCCGCAACCCCCATAGTACGGAGTCGAGCTCCTCTACCCAGTGCGTATCCGATTCCTTCAAGGATCGCACTAATCTGGGTTTAATGCCGCTCATGATAAGACCATTTGCTCGCTCGACTTGACCATTAGTTTGCGAGTGATAGACGGAAGCGTAATCGAGCTTGATGCCCATGTTGCTGCACCAAAGTTTTACCTCGTCGGTTGTAAAGTTCGAGCCGTTATCGGTGATGATGCTGTGGGGGACGCCATAACGGTGTACAACCCCGGATATGAAGTCTATCACTGGTCCGAATTCGGCCGTTTTAACTGGTTTGGCTTCTATCCATTTGGTGAATTTGTCCACCATGACCAATAGGTATTTTTTCTTATGGCTTCCCCCTTTAAGGGGTCTGACCATATCAAGCCCCCAGACCGCAAAGGGCCAAGTGATGGGGATTGTGTGGAGAGCGGTAGGCGGCATATGGCTTTGATTTGCAAAAAGCTGGCAACCGACGCAACGTTGAACGAGGTCCTGTGCGTCTGCTCGGGCCGTCGGCCAGTAAAAACCTATACGGAAGGCCTTGCTTACAAGGGCCCGGGCTGCGGCGTGGTGGCCGCCAAGTCCAGCATGAATTTCTGCCAAAATTTTCCGCCCTTCCTCTTCGGAGATGCATCTTTGAAGGACTCTGGTAGCACTTTTCTTATAAAGCTCTCCCTCGTGGACCTTATAGGCTTTGGACCGCCGCACGATGCAGCGCGCCTCGTTTGGGTCCTCGGGAAGTTCGTGCCTAGTTAGGTAGGCCAGGAATGGTTCTATCCACGGGGCGATGACAGCCATTATGACGTGGGCGGAAGGTGTTATTTCGGTGGCAGAGCCTCCGATTATGTCAGAGTGTTCGGTATCTGGTGTTGTGGCCGGGTCCGGTTTATTGTTACCGGTCTCTCCTTCCCATACCACGGATGGCTTAAACAGCCTTTCCAAGAAGATATTAGGTGGGACAGGGTCGCGCTTAGCGCCGATACGGGCGAGAATATCCACCGCCTGATTGTTTTCCTGGGCCACGTGGTGGAATTCAAGCCCTTCGAACCGAGCTGGCATTTTGAGGACGGCGTTGCGATAAGCCGCCATTTTTGGATCCTTGGCGTCGAAGTCTCCGTTTATTTGAGATATTGCGAGGTTCGAGTCCCCCCGCACCTCCAGGCGTTGGATGCCCATGGAGACTGCCATCCGAAGGCCATGTAACAGGGCCTCATATTCGGCTGCGTTGTTGGAGTCTGTGTATAGTATTTGGAGTACGTATTGGACTGTATCTCCGGTGGGGGATGTCAGGACGACACCAGTCCCCAGACCAGCCAGCACTTTAGAGCCGTCAAAGTGCATGATCCAATTTGAGTATGCGCCTTACTCTTTAGGGAGTTCGGCTTCTTTCCATTCGGCGACGAAATCAGCCAGTACTTGTGACTTAATGGCTCGCCGTGGTTTGTATATTATGTCGAACGGGAGGAGCTCAATAGCCCATTTAGCAATCCGGCCCGTGGCCTCGCGGTTGTTTATTATGTCGTTGAGTGGCACTTCAAAGGCCACCGTAATTGAACACTCTTGAAAGTAGTGTCGTAGTTTCCGGGATGCTATGAAGACCGCGTATGCTATCTTTTGATAATGTGGGTACCGTGATTTGCATGGAGTGAGGATAGTGGATACATAGTATACCGGTTTTTGAAGCGGGAACTTATGTCCGTCCGTCTCTCGTTCGACGACGAGCACTGCACTTACAACTTGGTGTGTTGCCGCTATATATAACAGCATTGGTTCGCCGGCATTTGGCGCGGCCAAGATTGGGTTTGTGGCCAAAACGGCTTTTATTTCCTCTAGTCCGGCCGTGGCCGCATCTGTCCACTCGAAGTGTTCGGTGCGTCGAAGAAGGCGATAAAGAGGCAGTGCCTTTTCTCCTAATCGGGAGATGAAGCGGCTTAAGGCAGCCACGCATCCAGTTAGTTTCTGGATTTTCTTGAGGTCTGTTGGGATGGCCAGCTGTGACAGAGCTCGGATTTTAGCCGGATTTGCTTCGATTCCTCTGTTGGAGACGATGAAGCCTAAGAGCTTTCCGGCGGGCACGCCGAAGACGCATTTTTCCTGATTGAGCTTAATGTCGTATGTTCGGAGATTGTCGAACGTGAGCCTCAAGTCGTCTATTAAGGATTCGACGTGTCTGGTTTTAATGACCACATCGTCTACGTATGCCTCCACTGTTTTGCCAATTTGTGTCTCCAAGCATGTCTGAATCATGCGTTGATAGGTTGCGCCGGCGTTTTTGAGCCCGAAAGGCATGGTGTTAAAACAAAAGGGGCCATATGGAGTGATAAATGTTGTTGCGGCTTGATCGAACTCCGCCATCTTGATTTGATGGTATCCGGAGTATGCATCGAGGAAACACAATGAGTCGTGTCCTGTGGTAGCGTCGATAATTTGATCGATGCGAGGGAGGGGGAAGGGATCCTTGGGGCAAGCCTTGTTAAGGTCCTTGAAGTCGACACATAGGCGCCAGGATTTGTCCTTCTTTGGTACCATCACCATGTTTGCGAGCCAGTCCGGATGTTTTATTTCTCGGATGAATCCGGCCTCCAGTAACTTGGCTAGCTCCTCTCCCATGGCTTGTCGCTTAGGTTCAGAGAAGCGCCGAAGAGTCTGCTTGACCGGCTTGAACCCCTTTAAAATGTTAAGGCTATGCTCGGCCAGCCTGCGTGGGATTCCTGGCATGTCTGAAGGATGCCAGGCGAAGATGTCCCAATTCTCGCGCAAGAACTCCCGTTGTGCGGCGTCTACTGTGGGGTTTAATTGTGCCCCGATGGATGCTGTTTTTGTTGGGTCTGTTGGATGGACTTGGAATTTGACTATTTCATCCGCTGGTTTAAAAGAGGTGGACTTGGATCTTTTGTCGAGTATCACGTCGTCCCTATCCACTGTGGAGTGTAGCGCAGTTAGTTCCTCGGCCGCGAGGGCTTCGGATAACGCCTCGAGGGCCAATGCGGCTGTTTTATTTTCGGTGTGGAGTGCTATGTCCGGATCGCTAGCTAGAGTGATGATTTCATTGGGCCCGGGCATTTTGAGCTTCATGTACCCGTAATGGGGTATGTCTTTGAAGATCGTGAATGCCTCCCGCCCTAGAAGGGCGTGGTATCCGCTATTGAACGGGCCACTTGGAATGTGATTTCTTCGGACCTATAATTCTCCGGCGTGCCGAATACCACATCTAGTGTGATTTTGCCAGCACATCGTGCCTCCCGACTAGGGATGATTCCTCTGAAGGTCGTGCTGCTTTGCTCAATGCGGCTTCTGTCTATTTCCATTTTTCGAAGAGTCTCCTCATAGATGAGGTTTATCCGCTGCTGCCGTCCATGAGCACTTTAGTAAGCCGGAAGCCGTCCACAATTGGACTAAGGACCAAGGCGGCTGGTGCTCGGGCTGTTCAGAATTTAGGTTCATCACTGGCATTGAAGGTGATAGCCGTGTCGCTCCATGGATTTATTGCTGCTACGTGGCAGACTTCGGCAAGGCTGCGGAGTGTTCGCTTACGCCTATTATTTGAGGCGAAGGTCTCGAAGACTTCCAATACTGTATTGTTGTTCTCCACGGGATGGTGCTCTGCGGTATTGTTGATGAGGATATCCTCACCGCTCTTGGCCACCTGCCGGAGTACCCAACATGCTCTAAGGCTGTGTGTTGGTATGGTATCCGCTGTACTGTGAATTTTGCATGGCCCGCTGAGCCATCCCTCCAGTACGGTTCCGCGCCCTGTAGTGGGCTTTTGTTTCCTTGTAATTGGATCGGGTAACTTATGAGAGTACACCCTTTTAGTTCGGATGGGGGTTTTAGTGAGAGCCGGAGGATCCCAGAATTTTGTTTGGGATTTCTAGGCGCTTTCCATCGCACAGTACTTCTGTACTATGGCCGCCAAGTCAGCGAAGTGTGCTATGTCACGGCGACTTATGGCGTTGAGGATTCCCTTGTCCGTGCAATTTTTGCAAAAGAATGAAATTGCGTCTTCCTCGCGACAGTCCTTGATCTTGCTCATTACAAGTAGGAATCTGGCCCAATAGTGATGTACTGTTTCTTGGGGCTCTTGTCTAATTTGGGAAAGATCACTTATATCTGGGTGGGTGGGTAGATTTAGGTCCGAACCCTGACCCGATCTGAGACCTAGAAGCGGCGGAGTTTCCGATCTTGAAAGTTCGGGCTCCGGTTTGTTGCCCAATAGGTCTGGCCCGCTGTCTGATTCTAGGTTCAGAGCTTGGGCTATGTCCTCCCGTAGACGGGCATCCGGCTTAGAGAGCTCGGGAATCCGGACATAGCTTGTCCTCAAGATAGAGGAAGAATCGCTGCGTTGCTCCTCCACCACCCCTATCTGATGGGTGACCGGCGGAGAGTTAATCTCTCTTTGGTCGGGTTTAAGCCCGATCCGATCATGGTCCGTAGCGACTCCCAAGGCGGCAATGCGATCCAAGAGCTCGTTCAAAGAAGTGAGCTCCATTGGATCCATCTGCTCGGCGAATTCCGAGCCGACGTGGAGACTGTTTTCGATGACCCGAGAAGTCATCGTCGGCGCAGCGGCCGAACGGGCGGTCATGACGAAGCCACCTAGTCGGAGAGTTTGGCCTACAGCCAGGGCTCCCCCAGAGATGATGTTGTCCTTGACAACGAGACGAGCCATCCAGCCTAATAATGACGACATAGTGGAACTCTCAATGAAAGCACCAATGTCGGTGTCAAAACCGGCGGATCTCGGGTAGGGGGTCCCGAACTGTGCGTCTAAGGCGGATGGTAACAGGAGGCGGGGGACACAATGTTTACCCAAGTTCGGGCCCTCTCAATGGAGGTAATACCCTACTTCCTGCTTGATTGATCTTGATGATATGAGTATTACAAGAGTTGATCTACCACGAGATCGTAGAGGCTAAACCCTAGAAGCTAGCCTATGGTATGATTGTTGTTGTCCTACGGACTAAACCCTCCGGTTTATATAGACACCGGAGGGGGCTAGGGTTACACAGAGTCGGTTACAAGGGAGGAGATCTACATATCCGTATTGCCAAGCTTGCCTTCCACGCCAAGGAGAGTCCTATCCGGACACGGGACGAAGTCTTCAATCTTGTATCTTCATAGTCCAATAGTCCGGCCAAAGGATATAGTCCGGCTGTCCGAGGACCCCCTAATCCAGGACTCCCTCATCCGGGTCTTCCACAATTATAGCAATTACGCTCACGACTAGAAGATCTTTTGTCATTGTAGGACCTTGACTTGGAACTTATTTCCTTGCTTCTACTCTTGTAGAACTTGTTGAAATTCTTCACCATTAGGCTCAATTCTTCATTGAAGGCTTGTTTCTCACTTGATGATGTAGGAGCATCACATGAGGCTTTGTAAGCACCACTAGACTTGTTGCGAAGCTCTTCTTTATCCTTGAGTGACATCTCATGAGCAACAATTCTTCCAATGACCTCCGTTGGCTTGAGATCTTTGTAATTTGGCATCATTTGGATCAATGTGCACACGGTATCATATTTTCCATCCAAGGCTCTTAGGATCTTCTTGATGATGAATCTGTCGGTCATCTCTTCACTTCCTAAGCCGGCAATCTCATTTGTGATGAGAGCAAGCCTAGAGTACATTTTAGCGAGACCTTCACCATCCTTCATTTTGAACTTGTCAAGCTGACTTTGAAGCACATCCAATTTGGATTCCTTGATGGAGTCGGTACCTTCGTGCATATCAATCAAGGTATCCCAAATTCCCTTTGCATTCTCAAGACGGCGGATTTTGTTGAATTCTTCGGGGCACAATCCGTTGAAGAGGATACCGCAAGGTTGAGCATTGTATTGCAGCATCTTCAATTCTTCTAAGGATGCTTCATGATTCGGTTCTCTCCCATCAAAGAATTCACCTTGCAAGCCAATACACACAATAGCCCAAACGGCGGGGTTATGTCCAAGAATATGCATTTTCATCTTATGCTTCCAACTAGCAAAATTGGTACCATCAAAGTAAGGACCTCTACGATGGTAATTTCCCTCGCTAGTAGCCACACTCTCCTAGGTTGTGAAACCAAGGCTATGATCACCAAAGCTATGGAAATCAAGGCATATGGAGACCAAAGCTCTGATACCACTTGTAGGATCGAAAGTATGTCTAGAGGGGGGGGGGGTGATTAGACTACTTGACCAAATAAAATTCTAGCCTTCTCCTAATTTTAAGTCTTGGCAGATTTTAGCAACTTAATTATCACAAGTCAACAAATCAACCTACACATGCAATTCTAAGAGTATAGCAGCGGAATGTAAATCATTGCATATGAAGGTAAAGGGGAGGAGTTTGGAGAGAACAAACGCAATGTAGACACGGAGATTTTTGGCGTGGTTCCGATAGGTGGTGCTATCGTACATCCACGTTGATGGAGACTTCAACCCACGAAGGGTAACGGCTGCGCGAGTCCACGGAGGGCTCCACCCACGAAGGGTCCACGAAGAAGCAACCTTGTCTATCCCACCATGGCCATCGACCACGAAGGACTTGCCTCACTAGGGTAGATCTTCATGAAGTGGGCGATCTCCTTGTCCATACAAACTCCTTGGTTCAACTCCACAATCTTGACAGAGGCTCCCAAGTGACACCTAACCAATCTAGGAGACACCACTCTCCAAAAGGTAATAGATGGTGTGTTGATGATGAACTCCTTGCTCTTGTGCTTCAAATGATAGTCTCCCCAACACTCAACTCTCTCTCACAGATTTGGATTTGGTGGAAAGATTATTTGAGTGGAAAGCAACTTGGGGAAGGCTAGAGATCAAGATTCTTGTGGTTGGATTGGAATGTCTTGGTCTCAACACATGAGGAGGTGGTTCTCTCTCAGAAAATGAATGCTGGAAGTGAAGGCACGTTGTGATGGCTCTATCCACGAATGAAGAGTGGGTGGAGGGGTATATATAGCCTCCACACAAAATCTAACTGTTACGCACAATTTACCAAACTCGGTGGGACCGAATCATGAAACTCGGTCGGACCGATTTAGTTCAAAATGTGAACGTTAGGGTTTTCCGGTGGGACCGACATGTCAACTCGGTGGGACCGATTTCATTAGGATTAGGGCATAACGTAATCTCGGTGGGACCGATCACATGAACTCGGTGGGACCGATTTCTGTAATAGGCAAACAGAGAGTTGGTCAGGCAAACTCGGTGGGACCGATTCGGTCATTTCGGTGAGACCGAAACATTACGAAAAGGAAACAGAGAGTTTGCAATCCCATCTTGTTGAGGATATAACCGTTAGAGTCACCCGCCCAGGAGGAGCCGGGTTACGTCATAATGGTCATTACGCGAAGCCCAGTACCAAGCTTGAAGACGGCGGGTCAATAATGGGCTTAAGACCCGGAGATGGCTTAAGGCCCGTAGAGATAAACCGCCGTTATGGCAAGACTTGTAGTGTAAGGCAAGAATAGTTAAGAGTCCGAGCCGGACATTGTTATGTGCCGGCTGGGACTCTGAGGGCCGCTGGGCGTCAACCTCTCTATATAAAGGGACGACACAGCGGCGGTTTAGGGACAAGCAAGATAAAATCGATAACCAGGCAGGGCGGTTTAGCTCCTGGTCGTCGAAACCCTAAGCAATACAACCTCAACTGGACGTAGGCTTTTACCTTCACTGTAAGGGGCCGAACCAGTATAACCCTCGTGTTCCTTGTCCCGTTTAACCCCTTTAAGCTTCCTAGCTGCGATGGCTCCACGACTAAGTCCTAGCATGAGGACATCTGACGTGACAATTCCACGACAGTTGGCGCCCACCATGGGGCCAGCGCATGGTGGATTTGAGTTCTTGAAGGGCAGCTTCGAAGGGATCAAGGGATACGCTGTGGGCCGGATGACTAAGAGTCGTCGCGGCAAGCTCTACATCGACGATGCAACCTAGGGCCCCGACGCCGGCTCAATCGAGTACGGGTACCGGGTCCCCTTCGGTGGAATCCACATCTTCATTGGCAAGATTGGTGAGCCGGGCCCTGAGCCGGATCTCTGCACCGATCTCATCGAGACGGCTCAGCGTGCACGACTCGCCCGGGCTCTACCTGCCTTGAAGCATGCTTTCGTGGGATGTGTCCATGGAGGACTCTCTGAAGGATCTGGATCTGGTGATGAGACGGCCGCCGGCTCTGACGGCGAGTCGGCTACGGATGAGTCAAATTCGTTATATCAACTTTAGGATGGCAGGCTCAGGGGCTGTTCCGATGGCGACAGCACTCCGGACCCCTTTGAGCCGCCGAGCCGGGTTGGAATCTTCATGGCCGGCACACAACCTGTTCAAAACCCTGCCGCCGGGTCAGGAAGCCCTGTGCCCTCGCCGGCTCAGGTGCTGATGGATCTCACAGACAAGATGACGGTCCTGTTGACCGCTACGGTCGCCCCGGCAGATCAAGTTCAGCATGACGCGGAGGTGGCACAGTTAAAGTTGGACCTAGCAAAAGCTAAGGAGGATCTGGCGGCGGAAGGGATCAGGATGGCTGCAGAGAGGGCGGCTCTCGACGCCCAGACTCAGCTGATTCAGGCACAATCTTTCCGGCTCGCGATGGATCAAAACGCGTCCAATGAGGACATGAGAAGGAGGCATCAAAAGGCCCAATCTCGACTCCCTCCGGTTTACGATCCTCGAAACCTCTTCAACACGCCTGGTGCAGGGCCTAGTAACCCGCCGGAGATCATAGCGCCCGGGACTGGAACGTCGATTCAACCCCAAGTGATGGGGCCTCCCCGGGTGAACCCTGCCCTGCCTCAGTACGCGCCAATACCCCCGGGTCATTATGCCAACCCGTTGGAAAACATGGTCGCCGCGGCGGCGCGGCTGGCGGCTCTCCCAATTGACGGTGACTCTCCAACGGTGGTTGAAACCCGCCGGGTCAGAGAACTCCTTCAGACGGCTCTGGCGCAGCAAGAGGCATATTCTTATAGCCGGGACAGGATTCATTCAACCCCTCGTCCAGGCCGGAGCCCGAGTTATAGCAGACACATGGTCTCAGCAACCGGCTCAAGTAATGTCCGACGCCATGACTTGCCTCCTGGCCACGACCTGGCTCATAACGGAGCCTTTCACGCAGCACACCAAGACAGAGCACGGCAAGAGGCGGAGCAGGTGCCTCAGTTGACGGCTTACCAGCCACCCCCGGCTTATCCGACGGCTTCCATCGACGTGGGTATCCCTACAAGGACTGGAGGTGTCCCTTGTCTAGTGCCGGCTCTCCGCAATGAACGTCTGCCCAAGGATTTCAAAGGGCCAAGGAAAGTGCCTAACTACACAGCTGATTTACAACCCGGAGCCTGGATCGAGAGTTATGAGATGGCCATGGAGTTGCTGGAGGTCAGCGAAGTGGCAATGGCCAAGTACTTCACCATGATGTTAGATGGGACTGCCCGCACTTGGTTGAAAGGGCTGCCACCGAATTCTATCGGGTCTTGGGCTGAGCTGAAAGCCCGGTTCATCCAAAACTTCAAAGATACCTGTAGGCAGTCTATGTCAATTGTGGATTTGACTAACTGTAAACAGCAGGAGGGTGAGTCCACAACCCATTGGGTTCGCCGGGTCAAAGAGATAATACATTCATCTGATAAGATGGATGCCGGCTCTGCAGTCTTAATGTTGGAGCAGAATTGTCGTTTCCTGCCCCTGAAGATGAAACTCGGGCGGCTCAAGCGCGATTGCAATGATATGGGTACGCTGATGGCGGCTCTCGTCAAGTACGCCGACTCTGATAGTACCAAGGACCCCGCGTCAGATGATGAAAGGACAGGGAAGGGAAAGAAGAACGGCAATGGCAAGGGTCCTCAGCATAACCCGGCGAACCAAGGAGGTAGCAAGCGTAAGGCTGATGGCAGCATAGAGTTTGTGGCTAACACCAGCTCACAGGGTAACAACCAGCGACGTAAGGGGAGGCCACCTCCCCGAGCCGGCGGGTCAGGCCCGACGCTGGAGCAGTTGTTGAATGAGCCTTGTCCAAGGCATGGCTCTAGGGAGAAGCCAGCTACTCATCTATGGAAAGATTGCGCAATCATGAAGGCCTTTAAGAATTCCAATGCCTTTAATGGCAACAATGGCTCGGGCGGCGGCTCAGGCGCTGGCGGCTTTCATGGCCCGGGCGACGGCTCAAATTTCAATCCTCAGAATGTTCAAGGGGGCTTTAATCAGCAGTCCGGCCAGGGTCATCAACAGCAGCAGGGGGGATACCAGACCAATCCAAAGCAGCTCAATGGTGGACAGTATCATGTGTTTACCACCAGTCTGTGTAAGCGAGATCAGAAGCTTCATAAGAGGGCTGTGAATGCTGTTGAGCCGGCGGTTCCACGCTATTTAAGATGGTCTGAGCAGCCTATTATGTGGAGTAGGGACGATCACCCCCCCGGGTTCATAATCCGGGTCACCTGGCCCTGGTGGTGGCTCCTCAGGTGGGAGGATATAAGTTAACTAAGGTGCTCATGGATGGAGGCAGCAGCATCAACATCCTCTATTATGAGACCTTCCGTCGTATGGGGTTGATTGATAAGAACCTCAGCCAGTCCAATACTGTTTTCCATGGTGTGGTGCCTGGTAAGTCGGCTTATCCAGTTGGTAAGATCAAGCTGGAAGTGGCCTTTGGAGATGAGTACAACTACAGGGCGGAAAAATTGACCTTTGAGGTCGTCAAGATAAGAAGTCCGTATCATGCCATATTTGGGCGGCCAGCTTACGCCAAGTTCATGGCACGACCATGTTACGTATATTTACAGCTCAAGATGCCGGGTCACAATGGGACCATTATGGTTCATGGCAGCCGAAAGATAGCCTTGGAGTGTGAGGAAGGTGACACGGCTTATGCAGAATCTGTTTGTGCAACAGAGGAGTTGAAATTTTACAAGGACAATGTTGACCCAACAGATATGACATCTCTAAAAAAGCCGACCACGGAGCATGAGCCGACAATGAAATTTAAGTCAGCTGATGAGACTAAACTTGTTGATTTCGTTCCAGGTGACTCATCTCAGCAGTTTAGCATCAGTGCCAATCTGGATCCAAAATAGGAAAGCGCGCTCATCGAGTTCATCCGTGAGAATAGGGACATTTTTGCATGGAAACCTTCTGACATGCCAGGTGTACCTAGAGAACTCGCTGAGCACACTCTCAATATTGATCCGAAATTTAAGCCGGTCAGGCAATTCCTTCGGCGGTTTAATGAGGAGAGGCGGAAAGCCATTGGTGAGGAGGTGGCCCGGCTCTTGGCGGCCGGTTTTATTGTCGAAGTCTTTCATCCAGAGTGGTTAGCTAACCCGGTGCTCGTGCTCAAGAAGAATGGCACCTGGCGGATGTGTGTGGACTACACGGACTTAAACAAGGCATGTCCGGCTGATCCTTTTGCTCTCCCCCGTATTGATCAAATCATTGATGCTACGGCGGGTTGTGAGCGCTTAAGTTTCTTGGATGCTTATTCTGGATACCATCAGATTAAAGTGGCAATTAAGGACCAGGAGAAGACGGCGTGCATCACTCCCCTTGGAGCCTTCTGTTATGTGTCTATGCCTTTTGGACTCAAGAGTGCACAGGCGACTTATCAGCATTGTGTGCAGAATTGTCTTCATAACCAGATTGGGCGCAATGTTCATGCCTATGTGGATGATATTGTGGTTAAGTCCAGGGAGAAGGAGACTCTGGTAGATGACCTTAGAGAAACCTTCGATAATTTCCGGGTTTACAAGATGATGCTTAACCCAGCCAAGTGCGTTTTTGGTGTTCCCGCAGGCAAGCTCTTGGGTTTCCTGGTTTCTAACAGAGGCATTGAAGCTAACCCGGAAAAAATCAAGGCAATCACCTCTCTGGCTAAGCCGGCGTGTATAAACGACGTCCAGCATCTGGCGGGTCGCATAGCTGCTTTAAGCTGGTTTATAAGCCGTTTGGGTGAAAAGGCCATGCCACTGTACCAATTGATGAAGAAAACAGACAACTTTGTCTAGAATGATGCTGCTGATGCTGCTTTTGAGGATTTGAAGAGATAGCTGGCTGAGCCCCCAGTTCTTGCTGCTCCGGTTGACAAGGAGCCCTTATTACTGTATGTAGCCGCTAACATACGAGCCGTCAGTGTGGCTGTAGTGGTGGAGCGCAAGGAAGAGGGTAAAGAATATCCGGTTCAGCGGCCGGTTTACTATCTCAGCGAAGTGCTCATTGAGTCCAAGCAACGATATCCACATTGGCAGAAGCTTGTTTATGGGGTATTCATGGCAAGCCGGAAGCTTAAGCATTATTTCCAGGGTCACCCCATCATTGTGGTTAGTTCTGCTCCCCTTGGAGATATCATCCAATACAGAGAAGCCACAGGAAGAGTGGCTAAGTGGGCTATAGAGCTTGGGCCTCATGGTCTGAAATATGTACCACGCACTGCTGTTAAATCTCAAGCTTTGGTGGATTTCATCAATGATTGGACAGAGCTGCAGGTGCCTGAAGAAAAGCCGGATAATACATATTGGACTATTCACTTCGATGGGTCTAGGCAATTGGAGGGCTCGGGGGCTGGAGTTGTATTGGCTTCCCCTAAAGGTGACAAGTTTCATTATGTGCTGCGGTTGATGTTTCCTTGAACTAACAATGCGGCTGAGTATGAGGCCTTGCTCCATGGTCTTCGGATGGCTAAGGAGATGAGCTTGAGCCGGGTAAGGTGCTTCGGCGACTCAGACTTAGTGGCTCAACAAGTATCAGGCAAGTGGGATTCCAAGGACCCTCTCATGGCGGCTTATCACCGTGAAGTTGATGCCATTGCTGGTCACTTTCAGGGTTACCAAGTAGAGCACATCGATCGCAGGAAGAATGAGGCGGCTGATGCATTAAGCCGGCTGGGCTCTCAGCGAAAGCCGGTGCCGCCTAATACTTTCTTGGACATCTTACATAACCCTTCTGTCAAGTTACCTACAGAGGAAGATTTGTCTGTCCCTGACCCGGAGGCATAGTTGGTGGCGGCTCTCCACATCACACCAGACTGGACAGTACCATATTTGGCTTACATGACCCGGGGAGATTTGCCTGAGGATGAAACTTTGGCCAGACAAATAACCCGGCGGTCTAAGTCAATGGTCATTATCAATGGTGAGCTGCATCGCCGCAGTGTTACTGGAACGTTCCAGCGTTGTGTTTCCCCTTAGGAGGGTCAAGAAATCTTACATGAGATTCACGAAGGGGATTGTGGCCATCATGCCGGCTCAAAATCCCTTGTGGCCAAGGCTTTTCGTCATGGTTTTTATTGGCTGAAGGCTCCTGCTGATGCGGAGGACTTGGTCAGTAAATGTGACGGTTGTCAGAGGTTCTCGCGACGGGCTCACGTGCCGGCTCAGGAGCTGAGGATGATTCCAATTACTTGGCCATTTGCGGTCTGGGGGCTTGATATGGTTGGGCCTTTTAAAAGGTCGAAGGATAAGAAGACCCACCTTTTGGTGGCAGTTGACAAGTTCACAAAGTGGGTTGAGGCAGAGCCCGTTAGCAAGTGTGACGTAGCCACGGCGGTTCAGTTCATGAAAAGGGTGATATTTCGCTTTGGCTTTCCACACAACATTATAACCGACAATGGGACCAATCTGTCTAAAGGCGCCATGGTGGAGTTTTGTCAACGAGAGCATATTCGACTTGATGTTTCATCAGTGGCTCACCCTCAATCCAATGGTCAAGCTGAGAGAGCTAATCAGGAGATCTTGAAGGGCATCAAGCCCCAGCTTTTGGTCCCTTTGCAACGGACGCCGGGTTGTTGGGTGGAGGAGTTACCCTCCGTGTTATGGAGCATCAATACTACTCCTAACAGGTCTACAGGTTACACGCCGTTCTTCATGGTTTATGGAGCGGAAGCAGTCCTCCCTAGCGACATCCTTCATGACTCACCTCGAGTGGCGGCTTATGTGGAGGCGGACAATGAGCGGGCGCGCCAAGATGCTCTTGACTTGTTGGACGAACAGCGTGATGTGGCAGCAGCTCGTTCGGCGATTTACCAACAAGACCTGCGCCGTTATCACAGCCGCCGGGTTAAGTCCCGGGTCTTCCAGGAAGGTGATCTGGTGCTCCGGCTCATCCAAGATCAAACAGATGCACACAAGTTATCCCCGCCTTGGGAAGGGCCCTTTGTGGTCAGCAAGAACTTGCACAATGGGTCATACTACCTTATCGACGTTCGGGAGCACAAAGATTCACGCAAGTCGGAGGAAGAGACCCGTCGGCCATGGAACATAGCTCAGCTTCGGCCTTATTACACTTGAGCCACCGGTTGTCATAATGTACCTATTTCTATAGCCATGTATATTTTATGATAAATAATAAAGCAGGACCTCTGTCCTTTTCTCCTCCAAAGGTAAACGTGTTATTTCCATTACAACATCACATGGTCACTTGGAGTTGGATCCGGCTTATGATCGTATTCGAATCTAGCCGTAAACAATATAATCACCTGGGGGTTTCCTGTTCAAACATAGGTCGTATTCGAACCAAAGAGAACATAGCTGTCGATACCCACTTGATTGGCAAATTGCCGAGCTCATTGGGGAGTTTTCTTTGATCATATTTGAATCATAGCTCAACCCCCTTTGGGAACCGACGTGGATCGTATTCGAATCAGCGTCGTTAAACAACTCTTAAGGTCATTTGGGGGCTTCCCGTTCAAACATGGGTCGTATTCGAACCAAAGAGAACATAGCTGTCGGTACCCTCTTGATCGGCATCGCCAAAGCCACTGGGGGCTATATGATCGCATTCGAATCTTAGCTTAACCCCTTTGGGACGGTTCTCTGGTCGTATTCGAACCGGAAGCCCCTAAGTTTTGATCTTCTGACTTACAACAAGTTCTTTTGGTCACATCAACAGTGTGCAAGGGCAGTTTTTACTTCGCCGACTTAATTTTGATTCACAACGTTGATAACACATAGTAAGTATTCTTGATGCCGGTAAACCAGAGTTGAGGTTTTCATCTCATTATTCGGGTTACATAAACCGGAAGTATACTTGAAGGCTTGTAAGTATGCTATTATGGTTACATCGAAGATATAATTGAGGGCTAGTCTTTGGTGACTTTTGTTCATATTCCGGGTTATATATATAAGGTCTATGATTCTCAGTGCGGTAAGCCGCCTAGAGACTTGTGACTTGTTTTCTATGCAGGATGGTTAAAGACAGCTATTCGAGCTTAAGGAAAATAACTGATCAATTATAACCCGGAGGAATAAGAAGAAGCAGCTTCAATGGAGTTAAGCATTCAACACGTGCACGATGGCACGACAAAATTAAGTGTTTGTCCTACTCTAATACAAGACTCCTCGAGTCCAAAAGGTGAGGCATTGTTTTAAGGTGTAACCATGAGCCGCCTAAAAGTCACGGTGCTTGTTGAGTTGAAGCTTCCGGCTCATCCCTCTCCGCTCCTCCGGCTGATTCCATGACCTGGAAGGTTGATGATTTCCAGTCAATGCCGCTCAAGGCTTCAAATTGAGCCTCGTCATCAATTAACTCGGCCGGGTCAACTTCTGGGGCGAAGGTATGCTTACGAGTCGGAGGGATCAAGCTGATGGCTTCATAACGTGGAGTGGGGATCCTCTGATTTTCCGCGTCGTAGCCCGGCTGGTACTTGGTAAGGTCGGTGTCATTCCCAATCAAGGTGGCCACCGGGCGCACGCTCTTCACACAGGCAGCAAAGTCTTTTTGGTCGAAGGGGGTGCCGTCTTCCTTAAGGCTGGGGTAGCCAAGAGCGATGTCAGCCGGGTCTAGCTCCGGGAGAAAAGCCTTGGCCCGGCTCAGTGCAGCTATAGCTCCGGCTCTTGCAGAGGCCCGTCTTAGCTCTTGGAAGCGCTGAGGAAGAACGGCAAGCCGCCTGAGTACATCCGCCAGGTGAGTCGGAACCTCGTTGGACAGGGCCACAATGGCTAACGCACGCTGTGACCCGGTATAGAGTTGCTCCACAAAGGTGTACACGGCCTTCAGCTTGGTCAGAACATTCTGGTTAAGGTTGGAGCTTCTGGGACCTCTTTAACAAAGTCAGGTAAGCCGATGGCAGTAGTGGGACTTATGAGACATAAAGAATGAAAACTTGTTAAAAGCTTGCAGAATGACTTACCGAAGATTGCGGAGACCATTTGTGACACATGGCGTTGTAAGCCGGAGAGTTCGGCGGTTTTCTTCGTCAGGGCAGCCTCCGCTTTTTCGGCCCGTCTGAGCAAGGCGGTTCTCTCTTCAGCCCAAGTCTTCCTCTCTGTCTCAAATTTCTTCTTCAGCTTTTCTTGTGAAGCAACACTGAACTCAAATTTGGCGTTGGCCTTCCGGGTCTCAGTTTCCTGAGTCTTCAGGCGGTTCTTCAGCTCAGAGATTTCAGCTTCAAATTTTTTGCAAGCAGCCTGTACAAATTCCGGGTTACAGTTTGAGTAATTATTATGAGACATTAAAGTCCCAAGCACTTTGCAAGCAAAGACACTTGGCACTTGGGGGCTAATGTATGCTGAAAGATTCTATTTCTAATTGCTGGTTAATGAAGGTAAGCCGGAAGTTAAGTCTACAGCATATTCTATCATAAGTAATAGACTTGGGGGCTAGCATGGTAAGGATGACTATGGAGTAAGCAAGAGAGTTGTACCTCAGATTTCTGCTGTATCTGCTTCACCATGTCAATCTCCAGGTCCCGGCTGTTGTGCACTTGACCAATGTAACTTGAAACAATGTCTCCAATGCTCAAATTCGCATAGTCAGTGATCTCTAGCCTGGCTCTGTGGTGCTCCAACAGTTCTTCTTTGGCAGAGCATTTGGCCAGCGCAGTGGGCCTTCCCGGCTCGACAAACTCTGTCCGGGTGATTACAACGTCCGGGTCATCGGCCGGCTGAGCTGGGCTGGGGACCTCCGGGTTAGTGGAAGCCTCTATGACTGGATCGTCAGTTGGAGCGGTGGCTTCAGGAGCTGAGGTAGATGGCGGCTCATGAGCAGAGGCCTCCGGTTTAGTCAGGACCGGTTCTTCGACCGGTTTATTCTTCTTCGCCCTCTTGCTGAGCTTTGCTTGAGCACTGAAAGGACAAAAGGTTAGTACAAAAGCATGAGTAAAGATAAGCACAACATAAAGATGATCATCATTACCCGGGAACAGTCTTGAAAGCCGGCAGGTTAGATTGCATAGAATCACCAGAGGAAGGTGAGGTTTCCTGATAATTTGAATCAGACGAATTGAGCGGTTGACGAGTGACACCCGCTAAAGGATGAAAAGGGTATAAGTTGGAGATAACCTCAGTCCGGCGCTTTCTTGATGCCTCGGGTAAGCCGGAGGAGAGGTCTGCATCCTTGCTGGCCCGGGTTTGCCTCCGGCTCTCATGAATCTGTTGCTTCAAAAGAAATTGAGGATCTTGATAAGCTAAAGGATGCGAAAATCTTACTTTCCGGGTTACTCTTCGGACTTTCAGCCTTGGCAAGGGGTCCGAGTCGGAGGAAAGTATAGTTACCTCTTCAGTCACCGGGTTACTCGCTCCGGTATCATCCTGTGGATAATCAAATCAATAAGGTGGTTAAAAAACAGACGAAAAACAGAAACAAAAGAAGAGCCTAAAGAATCAAGGGTTACCTCTGACTCGGAGCTATCATCCAACTGAAGCAGTTCTGAGGCGGTAGGCTTGCTTCCCTTTTTGCGGGGAGCGGCTCTCCTGGCGGCTTTCTTAGCCTTTCTGGCTTTTTTAGCCGCCTCATGGTCATACTTGACCTTCCAGAACTTATCATTAGCCTGAAAAATACAGCAAAGACTTCTTAAGGTTCAGATGAAAACTATCCAAAGGGAAAGTAAGGTGCTCAGGTCAGTGGCTTACCGCTGGAGCCGGGTTAGCTTTGCAGATGGGGTTTAAGCCTGTCCTCCCACAATCGGCTAAGCTCTCATTCAAGAGAGACTTGGTCATGTCGTCTACGACGTCCTCAGGAAGATCATTGGGGCTGTGCCGCAGAGGGTCATCCTTCCGGCCTGTGTAATCACACATTAAGCCGGGGCAGCGGCTCAAGGGGATCACCCGCCAAGAGATCCAGACCCGGACCAGATCAATGCCGTTGAGGCCATTTCCCAGGAGAGCCTTAATCTTGTTGATGGTGGGGATCAGAGGTTGACGCTCAGCTTGAGATAGCTTATCTGGCAGGGGGTGATTGGGCTCCAGACGCAGGGCACGAAAGCCGGGCAAAGGGCTCTCGTCAGCTGGGGAAGTATCCTGGCAGTAGAACCATGTCTGGTTCCAGTCCTTTGGATGGCTTGGCGGCTCAGCATAAGGAAAGAGGCAATCTCCCCGTCGTTGAATGGAGATTCCACCAAGTTCCAGGCTCGGCCCGTTGGCGCACTCGTTCTGGCGGTTCAGATAAAACAGCTCCCTAAAGAGCAGTAGGCTGGGCTCTTCTCCAAGATATACTTCGCAGAATACTTGAAAGTTGCAGATATTTGACACAGAATTGGGTCCTATGTCTTGCGGTCGCAGATCGAAGAAGTTCAGAACATCTCTAAAGAATTTTGAGCCAGGAGGTGCGAAGCCCCGGCTCATGTGATCAGCAAATATCACGACCTCTCCATCTCTTGGTTGAGGTCTCTCTTCCGACGGGTTAGGGGCACGATAGGACATGACCTCCTTTTTCGGCAGATAACCCGTCTTCACGAAATCCGTTAAGGTTTCATCAGTAACATTGGATCTCATCCAGTTGCACGTGATGGGTGCCTTGGGAGCTTTGGGTGGCATTGTGAAAGATGAAGCCTATGACAAAAGGGAAATGTCCGGTTCAATTATAAGCCGGACGAAGTTTACAGTTCAACATTTAAAATGGCGGATTATGAAGGGGCCTAATGACATATGGCTAATTGCGTCGGGTTATCTAAGCCGCTGTGGGCATCGTGAGTAATTCAAGTTGTCTACAGCTTTATCATAAATGAGCCGGAAATTTTATAGCGCATGGCCTCTTTTAAGCCGGAGATATGAGCCGCCATAGTTAAACAGATGCAATTTTTGACTAAGTGTGGCGCGAACAAGTTTCACAGATCACAATAATTATTCTGGATCAAACGATCGACCGAAAAGGGAAAATTTCTAGACCTAGAACTGACACAGATGAAGTTCATAGGTTCGAACGGAGCCTCTGTGCAATGAAAAGGGATCTATGTACATTTGGAACGGGTGCGAAACAGCTACCGCAGCAGTCCTGTACTGTCTAAAGATCAAGAAAGGGTGGTAATAGTGGAATCTATCAAGTGTTCGTGACGAACGGCGACGAACACCGACGAACTCGAGATCACTAATGCGGATCTGAGGAACAGGGAGGAGAAAGCTTACAGATGCGGAGTTACTACAGAGGTTCGTCGTTCTGGTCACGTCAGGTTGATGCAGCGGCCTGAGTTGGTGAAGACGAGGAGATCCGCGGCGGCAGCGGTGGAGCTCGAGCGGCAGTACAGTAGCGAGAGGAGGAAGACGATGGAGGCGACGGGTGAATGAAGGCTCATGGGCCGGGCTTATTTATAAAGTGCGGCTAGTAAGTGGGCGCGAGAAACGAGGAGGACACGACGTGATTATCGTGCCACGAAAACGCCTCGATTTTTGGGATAGCCATTAAAGATAAGATCCGTTGGGATATGGTGGAATAAAAAAATGAACTTAATGGAAGTTGACATCATGGCGGGTTACCAGGAATCCAGAGGATGACGTCACGGCGGGTTATCACTTTCGCACGAATATAAGCTGGGAGATTTTCTCTCTCAAAGGAATTGGAGATTGACATGAACCGGTTCAAATCAATCTGGGGCCTAATATTGAGGATATAACCGTTAGAGTCACCCGCCCAGGAGGAGCCGGGTTATGTCATAATGGTCATTACGCGAAGCCCAGTACCAAGCTTGAAGACGGCGGGTCAATAATGGGCTTAAGACCCGGAGATGGCTTAAGGCCCGTAGAGATAAACCGTCGTTATGGCAAGACTTGTAGTGTAAGGCAAGAATAGTTAAGAGTCCGAGCCGGACACTGTTATGAGCCGGCCGGGACTCTGAGGGCCGCTGGGCGTCAACCTCTCTATATAAAGGGACGACCCGGCGGCGGTTTAGGGACAAGCAAGATAAAATCGATAACCAGGCAGGGCGGTTTAGCTCCTGGTCGTCGAAACCCTAAGCAATACAACCTCAACTGGACGTAGGCTTTTACCTTCACTGTAAGGGGCCGAACCAGTATAACCCTCGTGTTCCTTGTCCCGTTTAACCCCTTTAAGCTTCCTAGCTGCGATGGCTCCACGACTAAGTCCTAGCATGAGGACATCTGACGTGACAATTCCACGACACATCTCGGTGAGACCGAGATCCCTATCGATGAGACTGAACTGATTAGGGTTTCTGGCTATGGCTATGTCAAATGAACTCGGTGGTGCCGGATAGATCAAATCGGTGGGGCCGAGTTTGACTTTTGGTTTGGGACATATGTGGATATGAGAAAGTTGTTGAGGGCTTTTGGAGCATATCACTAAGCATTTTGAGCAAGCAAGCCATTAAGCAACACCTCATCCCCTTTTAATAGTATTTGCTTTTCCTATGGACTCAATGTGATCTTGGATCACTAAAATGAAAATGTAGAGTCTTGAGCTTGAGCCAACATGTGTCCTTAGAATTTTGAGGGGTCCACATTCCTAGTCCATGCCATGCCAATCATTGAACTTTCTGAAATGATTATCTTGAAAGAGTATTAGTTCAATGAGCTATATGTTGTTAAGAATTACCAAAACCACCCAAGGATAGTTGCACTTTCAATGAGCTTGTTGTGTTAGAGCAAGTACAATAGGGTGACATAAGCAGGCTATAAGGAATATAATAATATATCTTTGCTTAGTTGGAGGAGAGAGAAGAGAAGCGGGCTCTTGGTTAGTAGCAAACTGCAACACGAGACCCAAGATGCTTTGTGAGGATGTAAGGTGGGCCAAATATTGATAAACTAGTACACATTTAAAAGTTACTATTGTACATGCCGACTAAGAGGTTAGCTGTAGATGACATGGCAACTCTTTGTAGCCGACCGTTGGCTGTATTGTTAACCATACTCTTAGCCAGAGCAAGGAGACGAGACGATCTAGGCAAACGTACCACAACAACTCAAGCGTTTGATGCATCATGGTTGTAACTGGATGTTCATTTAATAGTGCAAGCTCTTTTACCTAGAAAATTCGGATTACTGTTGTCTAGTTTTTAGAGTTCCAAAGAACTACAGTTACCGTTTATCATTATTGTATATAATGTAATGTACTATTGTAACTTGCATGCTCACCGCGAAAATTTTAATGATTCATTCTCGATCTTTGGAAATTAATTAGATATTTTGAGTTATGTTGAGTTTATTTTCAGTCAAATGTCTATTCGGTTACATGCATATAGCCTCCATGTTTTTAGGCTATAAATTTTGATTGAAGGTTTATTCTTTTCCACTCAAATGTAAAATAGGCACCTAAGATGGTCTTGTTTTTTTATGGGATCTGTGGTGGTCGTTTCATGGTATACGTGCTCTGATATTGAGGTCCTTTCCCCTCGCCAACTCTTCATTGTTTCAAATGTCTATAAGTTGCTAAACATATCTAGGATGGAATAGGGGACGATTGGATTCCATCATCAACGAGATCTCCGCTCGTGCAATTGCATTCACAGAGTGTCGATATGTTCATGAGGGAAGGACACTAATCATGAAGCTCACAGTTCAGAGAATGCTTTATCCCTTGATTGAGTTGTCATCTTTAGCTTGGCGTGCCATACGAGTTTGTTACCATGCCTATAATCCCGTAAAGATTGTCGTTCCGAGTTGCTCATAGTTTTTTACATTGATAAGTTACAGTATAATAAGTATCCTATAAAGTTAAAGACAGTAGTAAAGTTTAAGTTAAAAAATAGAAACAAATTCATGTATAATTAAATAATTAATTTTAATTATATATAATATAATTAATGTAATATATATATTATAACATTTTAATTAGTGATAAATATTATCATATAAAAACTATGAGAAACATGATATATGTTGATATGTCACTTATACATCTGATTCCTATAAAAACATCTATCAAAACTGAGTTTTCAAGCAATCATATCATGATTTGGACGATATTGTAAATTAATATATATTTTTCCCTAACCATTTGTCTCATTTATCTCATCTTATGCTTTGAAAACTTAATCATCCCTAAGTTATATAAAATATGTTTTTTCAGATTATATAAGATAAAATCAACTCACATATAATCTATCAAATTAACTGAATAAAAATATCTCTTATTTTAATGATTAAAAGTTTTCAAATGTGGACGTATATATCTCAGCAAAGTGATTAAAATACAATCTCTTTTCATATTTCATATTCTTATTGCGAAATATCAGAACTCTAACTAAAAGTGATGTAGTCTATTTATACTAATCATTTTTACTTAAATTATTTTGTCACCTGATTTGAAGTAGTTTCTTAGAACACAATGTCTAGCATACAATATTCACTATTAAATTTTACTTCCATATTTGATAACATTGATGAGATTGAATATTTCAACTCATAGTTCACAATTATACAAGTATTACACTCTATTTGAAAAAAACACTAGTGCTAAAGTAGAAATTTGGTTTTAATTAAAATTATGTTTAGATATTTTGCTAAAGTGAATATTATTTGAATTCGAAATATAAATCATTTTCAATTAGGGAATGTATTGATCCCTTATGTCTACATTAGGGTCTTCATATATGTTTGTTTATATTTTACAAATTTTAAATATCTTGATGTATATATTTGTGTGATATATGAATATAACAATTATCTTTTTTTGCGAGAAATCTAACAACTATCTCAGCTTAGAGTTATATAGTACAATTGTGTAGCTTACTTGTAACTACTAGACAATTCTATAATGTATGGACTATCTTTGGAAAAATCACAAATTTGAAAAAAAACACATGAATTTTAAAAAGTTCTCATATTTGAAAATTTTGGTGGAAAGCAAAAAGGAAAGGAGAGAAAAGGGGGAAAATGATATAGAAAATAGAAAAAGGACATAAAGCAGAAAATAAACTGATTAGACGCTTAAAAAATGACCAAAAGTTTCTTTTTTTAGGGAAGCCAAGACTTTATCACGCAAAGATTACAAAGTTTTGAATACAAAAAGGATCATGGGGTTGTCCAGCCAAACATGGCGGCCCTGACTTAAAGACTGAGAGTACTTGGCTAAAGAATGAGCTTCGAAATTAGAAGCTCGACCTTCAAAAGTGAAGATACAATTGAAGTTTTCCGCTCTAATCTTAATCTCGCTAATGATCCGACCATAGCTTCCATTACAACCCTTTTTAATATCTCTTGAAACCTGTTTGCAATCAGTTGTGATGACCCACAAGTATAGGGGATCAATTGTAGCTCTTTTCGATAAGTAAGAGTGTCGAACCCAACGAGGAGCAAAAGGAAATGACAAGTAGTTTTCAGTAAGGTAATGTCTGCAAGTGCTGAAATTGTAAGTAGCGGAGTAGTTTGATAGCAAGATAACTTGTAATGAGCAAGTAATGATAGTAGTAACAAAAGTGCAGTAAGGTAGCCCAATCCTTTTGAGGCAAAGGACATGCCAAAACGGTCTCTTATGATAAGCAAAGAGTTCTTGAGAGTACACGGGAATTTCATCTAGTCACTTTCGTCATGTTGGTTCGATTTGTGTTCGCTACTTTGATAATTTGATATGTGGGTGGACCGGTGCTTAGGTGCTGTTCTTACTTGAGCAAACCTCCTACTTATGATTAACCATCCCGCAAGCATCCACAAGTACGAGAAAAGTATTAAGAATAAATTCTAACCATAGCATTAAACTTTTGGATCCAATCGGTCCCTTACGGAATAGCGCATAAACTGGGGTTTAAGCTTCTGTCACTCTCGCAACCCATCATCTAATTGCTACTCCATGATGCATTCCCTTAGGCCCAAATATGGTGAAGTGTCATGTAGTCGACGTTCACATGACACCACTAAGGGAATCACAACATACATACTATCAAAATATCGAACACATATCAAGTTCACATGATTACTTGCAACATGATTTCTCCCGTGACCTCAAGAACAAAAGTAACTACTCACAAATGATAATCATGCTCAAGATCAGAGGGGTATTAAATAGCATATTGGATATGAACATATAATCTTCCACCAAATAAACCATATAGTTTCAACTACAAGATGTAATCAACACTACTAGTCACCCACAAGCACCAATCTATAGTTCCGGTAACAAGATTGAACACAAGAGATGAACTAGGGTTTGAGATGAGATGGTGATGTTGAAGATGTTGATGGAGATTGCCCTCCCCAAGATGGGAGAGTTGTTGGTGATGATGATGACGATGATTTCCCCCTACGGGAGGGAAGTCCCCCCGACGAAATCGCTCCGCCGGAGGGCAAAAGTGCTCCTGCCCAAGTTCCTCCTCGAGACGGCGGCGCTCCGTCCCAAAAATCGTCTCCTTATTTTTTATAGGTCAAAATGACCTATATATCAGAAGATGGGCACAGGAGGTGGGCCTGGGTGAGCACAACCCACCAGGGGGCCCCTGGGCTCCTTGGCGCGCCCAGGTGGGTTGTGCCCACCTAGTGGGCCCTCTTTGGTAGTTATTTGCTCCAATATTCCTCAAATATTCCATAAAAAATCCTCGTGAAGTTTCAGCTCATTTGGAGTTGTGCAGAATAGGTAGCTTGACGTAGCTTTTCCTGGTCGAGATTTCCAGCTGCCAGAATTCTCCCTCTTTGTGTGTACCTTCCATATTATGAGAGAAAAGGCATTAGAATTACTCCAAAAAGCATTATTGTAGATAAAAACTAAAGGAAATATGCCCTAGAGGCAATAATAAAGTTGTTATTTATATTTCCTTATATCATGATAAATGCTTATTATTCATGCTAGAATTGTATTAACCGGAAAACTTAGTACATGTGTGAATACATAGACAAACAGAGTGTCACTAGTATGCCTCTACCTGACTAGCTCATTAATCAAAGATGGTTAAATTTCCTAGCCATAGACATGAGTTGTCATTTGATTAACAAGATCACATCATTAGAGAATGATGTGATTGACAAAGATCCATCCGTTAGCTTAGCACGATGATCGTTTAGTTTGTTGCTATTGCTTTCTTCATCACTTATACATGTTCCTCTGACTATGAGATTATGCAACTCCCGAATACCGGAGGAACACCTTGTGTGCTATCAAACGTCACAATGTAACTAGGTGATTATAAAGATGCTCTACAGGTGTCTCCGAAGGTGTTTGTTGGGTTGGCATAGATCGAGAATAGGATTTGTCACTCCAAGTATCGGAGAGGTATCTCTGGGCCCTCTCGGTAATGCACATCACAATAAGCCTTGCAAGCAATGTGACTAATGAGTTAGTTGCAGGATGACGCATTATGTAACGAGTAAAGAGACTTGCCGGTAACGAGATTGAACTAGGTATTGAGATACCGACAATCAAATCTCGGGCAAGTAACATACCGATGACAAAGGGAACAACGTATGTTGTTATGCGGTTTGACCGATAAAGATCTTCATAGAATATGTAGGAGCCAATATGAGCATCCAAGTTCCACTATCGGTTATTGACCGAAGACGTGTCTCGGTCATGTCTACATAGTTCTCGAACCCGTAGGGTCCGCACGCTTAACGTTCGGTGACGATCGGTATTATGAGTTTATGTGTTTTGTAGTACCGAAGGTAGTTCGGAGTCCCGGATATGATCACGGACATGACGAGGAGTCTCGAAATGGATGAGACGTAAAGATCGATATATTTGGAAGCCTATGTTTGGACATCGGAATGGTTTCAGATGAGTTCAGGCATTTACCGGAGTACCGGGAGGTTACCGGAACCCCCCGGGGAGTATATGTGTAGGAGATATGCCCTAGAGGCAGTAATAACAGTTATTTTGTATGTCCAAAGTTTTTAATGAATGTTTAGCTTCCATGCTATAACTGCAATGATTCTCGAGTCTGCAATATCCACGAGGCTCGGAGGGAAACTCATGTGCACGTGTGGTATACTAAACGGTAAAATGTATTCCTAGTGTTTCCTCTAAGACTGGCTCATGTATTGCATGATGATCCCGTTTTCCTGATCATGGGCATGTCTATGCTGGCAATTCTGAGGGCGCGATGTTGGTAGAACACTTGTGTTGAATCGACCCAAATTGATGTTATGCTATGAGATTCTTTTCGTCACAAGTTTATGGTTAATAACACAGAGATAGATAACGTTTGCATAATTCCTTAGACCATGAGAGTATCGAGTTCCTTCGTACTTGCTTCGTGAACTTTGGGGTTTGTTAAACGTCATCCGTAACTGGGTGGCTATTACGGCGGCTTACGGGTTCACGGAAAAGTATGGCAAGTAACGAGATAGCTCAAGATTGGGATTTGCTCCTCCGACGATGGAGAGATATTCTCGGGCCCTCTCGGTGTTACGGTATCCATAATCGTCTGGCCAGACACCTTGTGATTTGATCACTGGGATGCCGGAACACGGAAACGAGAAAAGAGAACAGAACCGGTAACGAGGTAACTTGCATGGTGGACAAATTGTTCGTCCACGGGGATGCAATAAATCTCACCTCGGGTGTTTGTGACATATCGTGAAGCAATAGGAATAGCTCACTACAACTGGAGGTTCACTCGAATATTCATTCGTGTGGGTATAGGGGTCAATATGGGTGTCCACGGCTCCGATGTTGATCATTGATCGGAAGGGGTTCCGGGTCATGTCTATACTTCACCGAACCTATAGGGTCACACGCTTAAGGGTCATCTATCTGCTGAATACTAGACAGGGAGTATGAGAGAAAATCACCGAAAAAGTTTCGGACACCGGAAAGGTTTCGGACAGCGGAATCGTACCGCAGAGAGAGGTCATCGGATAAGTTTCGATGGTACCGAAAAGTTGTTTCGGGATATACCATTAAGTCAGATTGGTTTCGGCAAATGCCCGATAATTCTTGGAGGGTGCCAGAATCATTCTGGAAGCTTTTTGGATTTTTCTGAGATAAAAACCGGAAATGTTCCGGAGCTGCCGGAGCCACTTCAGATGCGTTTCGCAGATGAAAATCACTAAAACCGGAATTGTTTCGGAACGCGTTGAAAATTATTTTAGTGGGTACTGGAAATGTTCTAAGCCCACATAAATATTTTCAGTTCGAACGGACGCTGAAAAATGTCGTCGTGAGTAGTGAAAGTGCTTTTTGGGATATTTTTGGAGAGCCACCTTTTTGGACTTGGTCAAAGTTCTAGAAGGAAGTGGCTTACAAGGGAAGGAACCCCATTTGGGGGGCCCCCTAGGGGTGGCCGGCCATGGGTGGAGCTCCTTGGAGCTCCACATGGCATCCCATTTTGTCCTTAACACCCTCATGTGTGACCTAATGCATGGGTTTTTTTGGTAATTTGTGGAGGCACACTACCCCTTGGTTTTCCTATAAATAGAGGAGGTGAGGGCTGCCATCTCTTCATCCCTTGCTCTCATACACATGCCATGCATTATCTGGCTTCTTCTCTCCCTCCCACGAAAAGAGTTTCGTAGAGCCGTAAGGCTGTCTGGGTTCCGGCAGGAACTAGTTCTGGACGGCGAAGCCCTGCCGGATAGCTGACACCGTATGTGTGCAACCCCGTAGAGAGATTGTAGTTTCGATCTTTTGCCCGAGGGGCTGTTCGAGTGTCCTCCCGAAGGGCTGTCCGAGTCTCCGTCCGAGTTTCGAGGGTCCTCCCGAAGGGCTGTCCGCAACATCGTCCGGGGGACTGTCCGACCGCCTCCCGAAGAGCTGTCCGGAGAGGGAGTACATCCTCGCGGTTGGGAGGTTGTAAATCCTAGCTGCGGGGATCTGCACCGACGATCTACACCGACTCTTCTTCCGCTGCGCTTCGAGTCGGTACGGATCAGATCAAACCTTGTATGCAGTCTCCATAGTGGTCCTGGGCGTGCTCGCTATACTGAAAATTTTCGTTTTCTGTTGCGTTTACTACAGTGGTATCAAGAGCCGTGCTATGCGTAGATGCAAGTTATGATCTAGAATACATGGAGATGTATGGGTATTGCATAATATAATTTTGGAGTAGATGAGATCTGTTGCTGAAAATTATTTATGCGGGTGACAGATGAAATCTGTTACCCGACGTTCTTGTTGCTTCCCTAGAATTTGCGTTTGCTCAATCTCGAGACAGCATGGTGGAATTTGACAAAGTTCTAGCAATCCGTGATCCTGATTGATCATGGAAGTGCTATCAGTTCTTTGGGTTCTGCCATAGTCAAAAGAAAGATGAAATTCGCAGATGAAAGGGCATTGCAGATATGATCTGCACGGGGGTCATGCGTATGACGAAGTTTAGTATGGGGCTCGAGATTTAATTATCTCGTGTTTCATACATCCCGAGATGTTAATCTAGCAACTTGAATAATCATACTTGATGATAAAACGTTGGTAGCTGCAGTTTAAGTCAAAACCTTAGAAGCCACGAAAAATAAAGTTTTGCATAAACCGATTAGAGGCGTCTAACTTGGTTTTGCAGGATGTGCATGTGATGTGGTATAGCAATGCTCATATTCAATTTGATTGTGTATGAGATGACTATATGATGTAATTAACATGACCTGCGTGTCATGATTCGGCATGATGGCTGGAGCCATATGATTGCACTTTAATGACCTGCGTGTCAACCTTAAGTAATGCATTTATTTTATCTGCTATGGAGATAGTGATATTATCTGGTGCATCGACAAGGTGGTGGCAATCTTCGCGAAGGTGAACACCGACGCGAATGCCGAAGACGAAGAAATACTTAACTTCTCCGTCAGAAGAGGCTATACCATATCATGCTATTATGAATTGCCTGAGATGTTTATCCCTCTTCATACACCCTTCTTGATTGCGCGGTAGTCGCTTTTATTAGGGTGATCTCTCAAACTTAAAATATCAAAGTAGTTAGTGTTCACCCCAAGTGTAGCACCGTCTGAAATTCGTATCTTTTCGGGGTGCGCCATGTACACATGAGCACGAACGAATCGAGAGGAATGAGGCGGGTGAGGTCAGACCTCGCAGCAAGATCACTTGGTTGTCTTTGACGTTCAGGCAGGAGAGTCCTGAGCTCGGAACACGCCCATCGAAAGATGAACAAGAATCACATAGAGATGTGATCGGCAAGTTGGCCTACCGATTGAAATTCGTGTCATCAGTGATGAACCCGTCAATGGCATCGAATAGAAATATGGATCTTGAATCACCCTAAATCAATTATGAGAGATATTGATTTGAGTGGGAGCGCACTTTAGAATAAAATGTTTATTCACTAGTGCAAATTTCATTATAAACAAAGTCTAAGTGAAACTTGTGTTTTCCGTTGTAGATCAAATGGCTCGCAACACCGCGTTCAACTTAGGCCCGATGTTAGAGAAAGAGAAGTTAGCTACGACTGGAAACAACTATGCGGACTGGGTCCGTAACCTGAGGATTGTCCTCAGGAGCGCTAAGAAATTGTACGTGCTTGAAGCTGCTCTTCCAGCTAAACCGGCGGCAGATGCACCGGAAGATGAACAAAATGTCTGGGCCACTAAGGATGATGATCACAACTTAGTGCAGTGCCTCATGCTAGCTTGCATGAGTCCAGGGCTTCAAAAACGTTTTGAATTCCATAAAACCCGTGATATGATCCGGGAATTGGATGCTCTGTACAAGGAAACCGCAAAGTCTGAACGATTTGATATCATGAAGGCTTTGATGGAATGCAAGATGGCTGAGGGTAGTTCAGTTGGTGAACACGTGGTCAAAATGATTGGCTATTCTGAAAGGCTTAAAGCCCTAGAATTTCCACTTCCACCTGGCCATATGATGGACATGTTGCTTTCTTCACTCCCCCCGTCTTACGACGGTTTTGTCATGAACTACAACATGACAGGGATGGAGAAGACACCGGAAGAGGTGCTCGCCATGCTGAAAACTACAGAAGGAGGACTGCGGAAAAATCGCAAGCAAGTGTTGCTTGTGAATAAAACCGCCAGTTTCAAAAAAGAAAGGCAAGCCAAAGAAGGGCAAGGGCACCGGTAAGACCGGCTCCCAAAGCAACTCTAAGGGCGGAGCCAAGAATGAAACTGAGTGCTTCTACTGCAAGGGCACAGGACACTGGAAGAGAAACTGCAAGAAGTATCTGGAAGATAAGAAGACCGGGAAAACCGGAAAAGGTATAATTGTTATACAAGTTAATGTCATTGACGTTTTGCTTGCTAGCGAAAATTCTAAGTCTTGGGTATTTGATACCGGATCGGTTGCTCACATTTGCAACTCGATACAGGGGCTTCAGAAGGTGCGCAAGCTGGCAAAGAATGAAGTCGTGATGCGCGTCGGGAACGGCGCTGGGATCGCCGCTCAAGCCGTCGGCATTATGCCTCTACGTCTCCCTTCAGGATTTATCTTAGAACTAAGTAACTGTTATTTTGTTCCACTGTTGTGTAGAAACATTATCTCCGGATCATGTTTGGTACACGATGGGTATTCGTACAAGTCTGAGAACAATGGTTGTTCACTTTATTGTAAGGATATGTTTTATGGATTTGCACCCATTGTTGGGGGCCTTTTCATACTAAATCTTGAATGTGGAAATGATGTCTTTAACGTGAATGCTAAACGCCTTAAGAAGGCTGATACCACCACCACTTTCATGTGGCACTGTCGGCTTGGCCACATCGGAAAGAAACGCATGCAAAAACTCCATAAAGATGGAGTTTTACCGTCTTTTGATTTTGAGTCATTTGACACATGTGAAGCTTGCCTGATGGGGAAAATGACCAAGACGCCGTTCACGGGTCATCCTGAACGGGCGGGTGAATTATTGGAAATAATACATAGTGATGTATGTGGTCCAATGAACACAGGCGCACGGGGTGGGTATTTCTACTTCGTGACTTTTACTGATGATTTGACTAGGTATGGCTATATCTACTTAATGAAGCATAAGTCGGAAACCTTTGAAAAGTTCAAAGAATTTCAGAATGAGGTAGAAAATCATCGTAACAAAAAGATTAAGTTTCTGCGGTCTGATCGCGGAGGCGAATATCTTAGTCATGAGTTTGGCCAACATCTGAGTGACCGTGGAATCGTTTCACAGCTTACGCCTCCCGGAACTCCACAAAGAAATGAAGTATCGGAACGACGTAACCGAACCTTGTTGGACATGGTAAGGTCGATGATGTCTCTTACAAATCTTCCGATATCTTTTTGGGGTCACGCACTGGAAACTGCTGCTCACACACTTAACAGAGCACCATCTAAATCAGTTGAGACGACACCATACGAGTTATTGAACGGGATGAAACCCGGTTTGTTGCATCTCAGGATTTGGGGTTGTGAGGTATACGTAAAACGTTTACAACCTACCAAACTAGATCCAGATCAGACAAATGTTAGTTTGTAGGTTATCCCAAGGAAACAATTAGGTATTCCTTCTACCACCCATCCAATAACAAAGTGTTTGTTGCCAGAAATGGACAATTTCTTGAGAAAGAGTTTCTCGCCAAAGAATTAAGTGGGAGGACAGTACAACTTGATGAGATTAGTGAATCTTCGGCAACAGTTGATATGGCTAAGGAACCGGAAGAAATTCCGCTAATTATCCCTGCAACTAAACCACACATATCAGGTAGGGCTATCCAACCACCTGAGTGGTTTCATAATGAAATTTTCATTCTTGAAGACGATGAACCTGCACACTACAAGGAAGCGATGGTGGGGCCCAGCTCAAAGGAATGGCACAAGGCCATGAAATCCGAAATGGAATCCATGTACGAAAACCAAGTTTGGAACTTGGAAGAACTTCCTGAAGGCGTAAAGCCGATTGGTTGTAAATGGATTTTCAAAAGGAAGACAGACGCGGATGGTAACATTACTGTCCACAAAGCTAGACTTGTCGCGAAAGGGTTCACACAAGTTCCAGGAGTGGACTACGACGAGACTTTCTCGCCCGTAGCTATGCTTAGGTCTGTTCGGATATTACTAGCAATTGCTGCTTATTTCGATTACGAAATATGGCAGATGGATGTCAAAACGGCTTTCCTAAATGGAAACCTCAAAGAGGATGTATACATGATACAGCCAGAAGGTTTTGTCGTTCATAAGGATGCTGGAAAGGTATGCAAACTTCAGAAAGCCATTTATGGTCTAAAGCAAGCGTCAAGGAGCTGGAACATTCGTTTTGATGAAGTGGTCAAAGAATTTAGCTTCATCAGGAATGACGACGAATCTTGTGTTTACAAGAAGTTTAGTGGGAGCGCAAAAGCATTTCTAATCTTGTATGTGGATGACATATTATTGATTGGAAATGACGTAAATTTTCTTAGCGAAATAAAAGACTCATTGAAGAAAAGTTTTTCAATGAAAGACTTAGGCGAAGTGACATATGTATTAGGCATCAGAATCTATAGAGATAGATCAAAACGCCTGATAGCGCTTAGCCAAAGCACGTACATTGACAAGGTGTTGAAAAGGTTCAACATGGAGAACTCCAAGAAGGGCCTTCTCCCCATGTCACCTGGCACAATGCTTTGCAAGAATCAGTGTCCTCGAACTCTCGATGAGAGAGTGCAAATGAATGATGTTCCATATGCCTCGGCAGTTGGTTCTATTATGTATGCCATGCTATGTACAAGACCGGACGTTTCCTATGCGCTAAGTGTTAGCAGCCGGTACCAAAGTGATCCAGGATTGGAACACTGGGCCGCAGTCAAGGGTATTCTTAAGTACCTCAGAAGGACCAAGGATTTATCCTTGTGTACGGAGGTGATGAAGAGCTCATTGTAAGTGGTTACCCTGATGCAGGCTTCATGACTGACCCAGATGACTTCAAATCTCAATCAGGCTATGTTTTCATATTGAACGGTGGCGCAGTTGATTGGAAAAGTTCCAAACAAAAGACTGTGGCGGATTCTACGACGGAGGCGGATTATATTGCTACTTCAGAAGCCTCCAAGGAGGCGGTATGGATCAAGCTATTTCTTCAAGACCTTGGTGTGGTTCCTAGTGCCCAGGACCCGGTGGAGATCTATTGTGATAATAGTGGCGCCGTGGCTCAGGCAAGGGAGCCAAGTTCGCACCATAAGAAAAGACATATTGAACGCAAATATAAACTCATTCGACATCATGTCGAAGCGGGTTTAGTGAAAGTACGCAAAGTTCACACGGATCTGAACGTGTCAGACCCGATGACAAAGCCTCTACCACGAGCAAAGCATGAGCAGCACCGGATAGCCATTGGTGTTAGGGAAGCCATGTAACTGGATTATGACTCTAGTGCAAGTGGGAGTCTGTAGGAGATATGCCCTAGAGGCAGTAATAACAGTTATTTTGTATCTCCAAAGTTTGTAATGAATGTTTAGCTTCCATGCTATAACTGGAATGATTCTCGAGTCTGCAATATCCACGAGGCTCGGAGGGAAACTCATGTGCACGTGTGGTATACTAAACGGTAAAATGTATTCCTAGTCTTGCCTCTAAGACTGGCTCATGTATTGCATGATGATCCTGTTTTCCTGATCATGGGCATGTCTGTGCTGGCAATTCTGAGGGCGCGATGTTGGTAGAACACTTGTGTTGAATCGACCCAAATTGATGTTATGCTATGAGATTCTTTTCGTCACAAGTTTATGGTTAATAACACAAAGATAGTTAATGTTTGCATAATTCCTTAGACCATGAGAGTATCGAGTTCCTTCGTACTTGCTTCGTGAACTTTGGGGTTTGTTAAACATCATCCATAACTGGGTGGCTATTACGGCGGCTACGGGTTCACGGAAAAGTATGGCAAGTAACGAGATAGCTAAAGATTGGGATTTGCTCCTCCAACGATGGAGAGATATTCTCGGGCCCTCTCGGTGTTACGGTATCCATAATCGTCTGGCCAGACACCTTGTGATTTGATCACTGGGATGCCGGAACACGGAAACGAGAAACGAGAACAGAACCGGTAACGAGGTAACTTGCATGGTGGACAAATTGTTCGTCCACGGGGATGCAATAAATCTCACCTCAGGTGTTTGTGACATATCGTGAAGCAATAGGAATAGCTCACTACAACTGGAGGTTCACTCGAATATTCATTCGTGTGGGTATAGGGGTCAATATGGGTGTCCACGGCTCTGATGTTGATCATTGATCGGAAGGGGTTCCGGGTCATGTCTATACTTCACCGAACCTATAGGGTCACACGCTTAAGGGTCATCTACTAGACAGGGAGTATGAGAGAAAATCACCGAAAAAGTTTCGGACACCGGAAAGGTTTCGGACAGCGGAATCGTACCGCAGAGAGAGGTCATCGGATAAGTTTCGATGGTACCGAAAAGTTGTTTCGGGATATACCATTAAGTCAGATTGGTTTCGGCAAATGCCTGATAATTCTTGGAGGGTGCCAGAATCATTCTGGAAGCTTTTTGGAATTTTCTGAGATAATGCCCGGAAATGTTCCGGAGCTGCCGGAGCCACTTCAGATGCGTTTCGCAGATGAAAATCACTAAAACCGGAATTGTTTCGGAACGCGTTGAAAATTATTTTAGTGGGTACTCGAAATGTTCTAAGCCCACATAAATATTTTCAGTTCGAACGGACGCTGAAAAATGTCGTCGTGAATAGTGAAAGTGCTCTTTGGGATATTTTTGGAGAGCCACCTTTTTGGACTTGGTCAAAGTTCTAGAAGGAAGTGGCTTACAAGGGAAGGAACTCCATTTGGGGGGCCCCCTAGGGGTGGCCGGCCATGGGTGGTGGAGCTCCTTGGAGCTCCACATGGCATCCCATTTTGTCCTTAACACCCTCATGTGTGACCTAATGCATGGGGTTTTTTGGTAATTTGTGGAGGCACACTACCCCTTGGTTTTCCTATAAATAGAGGAGGTGAGGGCTGCCATCTCTTCATCCCTTGCTCTCATACACATGCCATGCATTATCTGGCTTCTTCTCTCCCTCCCACGAAAAGAGTTTCGTAGAGCCGTAAGGCTGTCTGGGTTCCGGCAGGAACTAGTTCTGGACGGCGAAGCCCTGCCGGATAGCTGACACCGTATGTGTGCAACCCCGTAGAGAGATTGTAGTTTCGATATTTTGCCCGAGGGGCTGTTCGAGTGTTCTCCCGAAGGGCTGTCCGAGTCTCCGTCCGAGTTTCGAGGGTCCTCCCGAAGGGCTGTCCGCGACATCGTCCGGGGGATTGTCCGACCGCCTCCCGAAGAGCTGTCCGGAGAGGGAGTACATCCTCGCGGTTGGGAGGTTGTAAATCCTAGCTGCGGGGATCTGCACCGACGATCTACACCGACTCTTCTTCCGCTGCGCTTCGAGTCGGTACGGATTAGATCAAACCTTGTATGCAGTCTCCATAGTGGTCCTGGGCGTGCTCGCTATACCGAAAATTTTCGTTTTCTGTTGCGTTCCCCTACAATATGGGCCTTATGGGGCCTTAATGGAATAGTGTAGAGGAAGGGAAAAGGTGGAGGGCGCGCCCCCTAGCCCAATCCGAATTGGGTGGGGGGCCGCCGCCCTTCCTTCCCTCTCTCCTCCCCTTCCTTCTCTCCTACTCCTACTACTTGGAAGGGGGAATCCTACTCCTGGTGGGAGTAGGACTCCCCAAGGCGCGCCATAGTAGAGGGCCGACCCTCCCCCTCCTCCACTCCTTTATATACGGGGGAGGGGGCACCCCATAGACACACAAGTTGATCATTGATCTCTTAGCCGTGTGCGGTGCCCCCCTCCACCATAATCCACCTCGGTCATATCGTTGCAGTGCTTAGGCGAAGCCCTGCGCCGGTAGCTTCATCATCACCGTCATCACGCCGTCATGCTGACGAAGCTCTCCCTCGATACTCCGCTGGATCGTGAGTTCGTGGGACGTCACCGAGCCGAACGTGTGCAGATCGCGGAGGTGTCGTACTTTCGGTACTAGGATCGGTCGATCGTGAAGACGTACGACTACATCAACCGCGTTGTCATAACGCTTCCGCTTATGATCTACAAGGGTACGTGGACAACACTCTCCCCTCTCGTTGCTATGCATCACCATGATCTTGCGTGTGCGTAGGATTTTTTTTGAAATTACTACGTTCCCCAACATTGGCATCCGAGCCAGGTCTATGCGTAGATGTTATATGCACGAGTAGAACACAAGTGAGTTGTGGGCGATAATAGTCATACTGCTTACCAGCATGTCATACTTTGATTCGGCGATATTGTTGGATGAAGTGGCCCGGACCGACATTACGCGTACGCTGACGCGAGACTGGTTCTACCGACGTGCTTCGCACACTGGTGGCTGGCGGGTGTTAGTTTCTCCAACTTTAGTCGAATCGAGTGTGGCCACGCCCGGTCCTTGTTGAAGGTTAAAACAGCACATACTTGATGAAAAATCGTTGTGGTTTTGATGTGTAGGTAAGAACAGTTCTTGCTAAGCCCGTAGCAGCCACGTAAAACTTGCAACAACAAAGCAGAGGACGTCTAACTTGTTTTTGCAGGGCATGTTGTGATGTGATATGGTCAAGACGTGATGAGATATAAATTGTTGTATGAGATGATCATGTTTTGTTAAAGTTATCGGCAACTATGGTTTTCTCTTTATTGCATAAGATGCAAGCACCATATAATTGCTTTATTTTATCGCTATGCGATAGCAATAGTTGCAAAAGCAATAGTTGGCGAGACGACCATGTGACGACACGTTGATAGAGATCAAGATGATGGAGATCATGTTGTCATGCCGGTGACGATGGAGATCATGACAGTACTTTGGAGATGGAGATCAAAGGCACAAGATGATGATTGCCATATCATGTCACATATTTTGATTGCATGTGATGTTTATCTTTTATACATCTTATTTTGCTTAGTTGGGCGGTAGCTTTACAAGATGATCCCTTACTAAAATTTCAAGGTATAAGTGTTCTCCCTGAGTATGCACCGTTGCGACAGTTCTTCGTGCTGAGACACCACAGATGATCGGGTGTGATAAGCTCTACGTTCACATACAACAGGTGCAAGCCAGTTTTGCACACGCAGAATACTCGGGTTAAACTTGATGAGCCTAGCATATGCAGATATGGCCTCGGAACACTGGAGACCAAAAGGTCGAACGTGAATCATATAGTAGATATGATCAACATAGTGATGTTCACCATTGAAAACTACTCCATCTCACGTGATGATCGGACATGGTTTAGTTGATATGGATCACGTGATCACTTAGATGACTCGAGGGATGTCTATCTAAGTGGGAGTTCTTAAGTAATATGATTAATTGAAATTAAATTTATCATGAACTTAGTCCTGATAGTATTTGCATATCTATGTTGTAGATCAATAGCTCGCGATGTAGCTCCCCGTTTATTTTTGATATGTTCCTAGAGAAAAACTATTTTGAAAGATGGTAGTAGCAATGATGCGGACTAGGTCTGTGATCTGAGGATTATCCTCATTGCTGCACAAAAGAATTATGTCCTTGATGCACCACTAGGTGACAGACCTATTGCAGGAGCAGATGTAGACATTATGAACGTTTTACAAAGCTCGGTATGATGACTACTTGATAGTTTAGTGAACCATGCTTTACGGCTTAGAACCGGGACTTCAAAAACGTTTTGAATGCCGTGGAGCATATGAGATGTTCGAAGAGCTGAAATTGGTATTTCAGACTCATGCCCGAGTCGAGAGGTATGAGACCTCTGACAAGTGCTTTGCCTACACTACAAAAAATACACTTCCGTGATGATACGTGTTTGTCACAGTAGGTCACAATTTCTGTCATGCATGTACATCCATGATAATTTTATGACAGAATCAAGATAGTCATACCTGTGCTGTCATAGAAGTGTTCCATGACATTACCAAAATTATCATCATGGAAGTGTCCACTTCCATGACGATAAATCGTGCGTCACAGAAGTGCTTTCGTCAAGGATGACCGACACGTGGCATCCACCTTAACGGAACGCCACTAAGCTATCGGGTCCGGTTTTGGATCCGATAACCCGTTAACAGCCCCGACCAATGGGGATTTTCCATGTGTAAATTCATCATTGGCTGGAGGAAACACGTGTCAGCTCACCGTTGGGACAGATGTCATCCACTCATTGGACCCAAAGCGCCTATGATACGTCGACACGTGGCACGGCCCAACAGAGGCCCATTCCTGTTAAAAGGACGACCCGTTTGACTTGGTCAAAAGGTGGCTGGCCGGCCCATGGCAAGCCTGTTAACGGCCTGTTCGCATATAGCCCATTTACAGCCCGCTAACCTAGGGCCCGTTTACAGCCTATCCGAATTAGGCCCAATAGCGTCATCTGGGTCGTCCAATATAATTCTAGCCCGTTTTAACTTCCGCCCAGGTATGGCCCATGACGTATTTCGGCCCATATGAGTCCCTTTGTAACTATTGGCCCATTAATGGCCCGTGGTGAAACCGGCCCGTAGTGAACAGTGTATCGCTTTATACCCATTAGCGGCCCATTATTCCATTGGGTCGTTTCTAGCCCGTGTTACCTTTCGGCCTTCTGAGGGCCCATTTATTCTTGGGCTCATTTCCAGCATTCGGTTACTTACGGCCTGTTACTGGCCTTTTCTGCTTGTGGGCCAAATTCAGCCCGTGGATACAGTCGGCCCGTTTGTGGCCCGTTAATCTGTTGGGCCATTTTCATAGCATCATCAAATACGGCCTAGAAACTACGCATAGACCTAGCTCATGATGCCACTGTTGGTGATCGTAGCAGAAATTTAAAATTTTCTACGCATCACCAAGATCAATCTATGGAGTCATCTAGCAACGAGAGAGAGGAGTGCATCTACATACCCTTGTAGATTGCGAGCGGAAGCGTTCAAGTGAATGGGGTTGATGGAGTCGTACTCATCGTGATCCAAATCACCGATGACCGAGCGCCGAACGGACGGCACCTCCGCGTTCAACACATTTGAAGTCGATGGAGTGGTGGTGGAAGCAGCGGGGATCTCGGCAGGGCTTCGCCAAGCTCAGCGAGAGGGAGAGGTGTCACGGGAGGGAGAGGGAGGCGCCAGGGGCTGTGGTGCGGCTGCCCTCCCTCCCCCCTCCTATATATAGGCCTCCTGGGGGGGGGGGCGCCGGCCCTGGGAGATCTGATCTCCAGGTGGGCGGCGGCCAAGGGGTGGCTTCCCCCCCAAGCCAAGTGGGGGGCGCCCCCACCCCTAGGGTTTCCAACCCTAGGCGCAGGGGAGGCGCAAAGGGGGGCGCACCAGCCCACCAGGGGCTGGTTCCACTCCCACTTCAGCCCATGGGGCCCTCCGGGATAGGTGGCCCCACCCGGTGGACCCCTGGGACCCTTCCGGTGGTGCCGGTACAATACCGGTGACCCCCGAAACTTTCCCGGTGGCCGAAACTGGACTTCCTATATATAATTCTTCACCTCCAGACCATTCCGGAACTCCTCGTGACGTCCGGGATCTCATCCGGGACTCCGAACAACTTTCGGATTTCCGCATACTATTATCTCTACAACCCTAGCGTCACCGAACCTTAAGTGTGTAGACCCTACGGGTTCGGGAGACATGCAGACATGACCGAGACGACTCTCCGGTCAATAACCAACAGCAGGATCTGGATACCCATGTTGGCTCCCACATGTTCCACGATGATCTCATCGGATGAACCACGTTGTCGAGGATTCAATCAATCCCATATACAATTCCCTTTGTTAATCGGTACATTACTTGCCCGAGATTCGATTATCGGTATCCCAATACCTTGTTCAATCTCGTTACCGGTAAGTCACTTTACTCGTACCGTAATGCATGATCCCGTGACCAACCACTTGGTCACTTCGAGCTCATTATGATGATGCATTACCGAGTGGGCCCAGAGATACCTCTTCGTCATACGGAGTGACAAATCCCAGTCTCGATCCGTGTCAACCCAACAGACACTTTCAGAGATACTTGTAGTGTACCTTTATACTCACCCAGTTACGTTGTGACGTTTGGTACACCCAAAGCAATCCTACGGCATCCGGGAGTTACACGATCTCATGGTCTAAGGAAATGATACTTGACATTGGAAAAGCTCAAACGAACTACACGATCTTTGAGCTATGCTTAGGATTGGGTCTTGTCCATCACATCATTCTCCTAATGGTGTGATCCCGTTATCAATGACATCCCATGTCCATAGTCAGGAAACCATGACTATCTGTTGATCAACGAGCTAGTCAACTAGAGGCTCACTATGGACATGTTGTGGTCTATGTATTCACACATGTATTACGATTTCCGGATAACACAATTATAGCATGAACAATAGACAATTATCATGAACAAGGAAATATAATAATAACCATTTTATTATTGCCTCTAGGGCATATTTCCAATAGTGCACCACCCCGACTGCGGGCTGATTCTTTGTGAATAGTTTTGATTGGTGCAATTTATTCTCTACCGAGATATATAGCCAGTATATATATGTATATCCAGTAGCCCTCAAGGTGTGTGTCGGTCCAAAACCCGAGATGCACCTGAAGGAAAACATAAAACTGCTGAGCCTAGTAGCCCCTGAGACTCAGGTCAATTTGCAAAATCGGCCTGAGGATCAACTCCTAGCTCGGCAACATACGTAGGAATAGAAACGCAGTGTAATACATTAGAAATTAGGATCGGCGGACGGGCCCCTGAGAGAGGGTCATGAGAAGTCGCCGTGATATATTAACTTGATGCCGGATAAGTCCCAGATGGTACTTATTGTTGTCCGAAGACGCGCTTGCCCATAGTTCGGTCATGCTGAACACTGAGCACTTTGAATTCTCTGCATTGAATAAGCAATGCAGTAGCCCCCGAGACACTGGTCAGGTGGCAACACCAGATCAGGGGATCGATGTGCCCCTTTATTATTTATAAATAATGAGCGCGAAGCCCAGTAGCCCCCGAGCCTTAATGTGGGCACGGGTGGCCGAATTAAGGATCGATATCCATAGTAAAATCACAAATTATGTGTAATGACTCTATGTATCCAAGTACTTTACATCATTAATGCTCGGATCCGCATTGTACAAAACTTTGTTGACCGACCATCGGCTTCAACCTCTTCGGCCAGTAGCCGAGGAGTGTTTTCCTACTTTATAAAGCCGTTATAAGGGCAAAGATTTATGGAAAACAAGGCAATCCGGCCATACGGTTTTATAAACAAAGGTACACGGAGAGATATGTTATATTATGTTTTAACGTAAGAAACATCTTCCAAAGAAAATAGTCCCGCTATCGGTTCCTTTCTTTGGGTCGTCATGCTTATCATGATCATGAGACCTCACCTCCGATCAACATGGGAGGAAAATATTGAGGATTTAGTTCGGGGAAAGTTCCCGAACTCTATGGTATTAATGAACCAAAATTTTCACTTCCGTCGTTGCCGACCAATGTGATCCTTTAAGATTACTAGCTTTCGGCTTCACCCAGTCTGAGGTACTTACTCGGATGACCCGGTAGTAACAATCACAGAGGTGCTCCCTTTACCACCTAGCCGAACAATCGGGACCGTAGGGGTAAGCACAGGAGCCAGGCAACCCAGCTTGGCCAAAATCTTAAGTCAAATTGATGCATATTTGTGGCTTTATAACGATGATTGCGGAAGGAGGCCCTCGTATATATTAAATACAAATGCCGATGATATGTTTATTTTGACTCCGTTGCGATCGTTTATCATTTGAAAGTGGCCCATCGTCGGCTTCCACCCCCTTGTAGATGCTACGCAGGGTGTTTTCGCAATAACAAAAAAACCCTTAGCCGACGTCTCGGTGCCCAAAGGCGGTTGTGTTAGCGGAAACGAGGCAATCAAATATGTGGGCTTTATAACCTTCACTTAGTCATAGGAGTCTAAAGTTGGGAGGCCAGTTACTAGCCCCCGGTTAGTGTTCGGCGACAGCCTAGGTCAAGCCGTAAACACTTCGGCCAATGTTATGAACGGCCCGTCATTTAACATAGTCATCGGATTGCTGACCAGTTTACGCTTATTGTGACAGTCTGTTTTCGGCTTTCTCCACTGAGGTGCTTAACCATGCGAGCTGGAAGCACAATCGCAGTGGTTCTCCCTTTGCACACCTAGCCGAACAAAGCGGAACATAGGAGGCAAGCACAGGAGCCGGGCAATCCAACTATTGACCGAAGACACAATTCAAAACAAATGCATATATAGCAATATCCGAGAATGTTTTTGCCGAATCTCTAAAGGTGTCCGGCGTTGCACTGCGAGACTTATGCTGGAAACACACAAAATTTTTAAAAGTGCCATAAGCTTGGAGAATCAAAAAACTGCAGTAAAAACTTGACGTCCGAACTAGATCAAGTGTTCGGTGCCAATCCGAAAATTGGTCTTAGAAAAAAAATATTGTGCTTCTATCGTGCTTTACATGATACATCCTATCTCGAGACTTCAAGCGGGCCAGCCTACGGCTTCAACCTCCTATCCCGAAGGCGGAGTACTTCTCGTTAGGCCAGTTTAGCAAACTACACTCTAGCGGTTTTGAGAGAGAAATTAGGCTCCCCGGCTATTAACCACACACTCGTGTCGAAAAAATGAGTGATAGAAAAAGACTTTGCAACGACTAAGAAGAAGAACACTTATTATAAAACAGCTCATACTAATTTAAGAGCCCCCAAGTGACTTGGGTAAAAGAATTTTATGTATAATGATTGTATGTACCGAAGTACTAATATCATATCTGTGTTCACCCGAACTTTAAACGCGTCTTAACCGACCGTCCGCTTCTCCCTCTTCGGCCAAGGGCCGAAAAGTTTATGTACTCCACCTGTCGAGAATATCGACGGTGTTTCCGATAACCAGGCAATCAGGACATAAGGCTGTAACAGACAAAGCGCGCTCAGGGAACTTATGCTATATTACTGACGAAGTGTAAGAAGCATCTTCGAAGAAAATAGTACCCCCACCGATACCTTTCTTCGGTTGCTCATTGTTACTATGAGACTTGTGCAATAGATTTTTTGTACTCATGAGTTCCGTTGTGTGCCAACCATGATTGAAAACAATAAGAGCGCTAGCTTTCGCTTCACCCAGTCTGAGGTCCGAGCTCAGATGACCCGATCGTGACAATCGTAGAGGTGCTCCCTTTACTCCCTAGCCGAACAATCAGGAACGTAGGGGTAAACACAGGAGCAAGGCAACCTAGCTTGCGGAACACTTAAGTCAACATGGTGCATATTGTGGCGTAATACACGAACAAGGAACGAAGCCATACAAGTATAATCATATGCAAGAGGAAAGGCTTCATAAAGTAAGCCTCCAAGTAAACGGGGTATTTGAATTTGTCTGTCACAAACAAAGTTTTGACAAGGAAGTTTTTCACAAACAACTATTTGCAAAAAAGAATAATGCTTGGTTGAACCAAACAAAATTTAAAACTGAAAGTTTTTGAGCGTGAAAGCGACTTAGCTGGTTAATGTGCTCGGTGTTGATGACGCGGTCCGAGCTTGATGCGGGACAAGGTCCCAGCCCCCGAGCCGGTCCCGAGGTGGCGGAGCGAAGAGCTCGGCACTCTGAAGTGGCGACGTAACACGACCAATGTGGCAAGGTGGAACCCCCAGTCCGACCGAGGCGACGAAGCAGGCCGGCAGTGTGACGCCGAAGTCCCCGGCGTGGGTTAATGAAGTGATGACGAAGCCCCCCGTCCATGCGAGGTGACGTGGTATGTCAGTATGCCGAGGTGACAACACTGCCCGACCTGGATCATTTACCTGTGCACAAAAAATAGTGCAAACCGGAGATAATAGTAATAATAATAAATTAAAAATATTAGTTGCATAATTAATAATTTATGCAAAGTGAGTAATAAAAGAAATATGGCCCGTGTGCCGAACACTCGATGAGGTAGAGCTCTCTCAATGATGCCGAAATCCCCGGGGCAACCGAACACGTCGGCATGGCAACACGACCAACAAGGTGATCACACGAGCCAATTTACGCGATTGGGACGACGGTGTCGGCTTGCCGAAGAGACCACGTGACGTAGTCGAATTCCATTACCTCCACATGTAAAATAATGCAGGCGAACAACAATAATATAAATATATAAAAATCCTCGCGTAATTAATTTACGCAAGATAATTCATTTAAAGATATGTGGCCTGGCGCCGAAGTCAATGTCGATGCAAGGTGTCAGGGTGATGCGGTAAAGGCGTGGCAAAGCCTGACTTCACAGGTCGGTCCGAGTTCCGGATGCGGCATTCGCCGGACTATGTACGGAAACTGACCGAACCACCATGTGACCGTCGTTAATGCGACCACCATTTGATAGACCTGTGTACAGATGATGGAACAAACCCGAGTAATAATTCCTTAGGAAAAATAAGCCCAAACAAGCAAAAATTACTAGGATAAATAGCACCTGGTTTATTTGTTATAGCAATCCGAAGAAAGGTGACTCCCAAAATTGGGACTCGATCCGCACACCCATTGCCTGATGGGCGATAAAGCGACGGCATGGCGATGCTGGCAAAGGTTGGCTTGCCGAGACAAAGCTCTCGGTCCAGCTAACGTGACAAAGCTGGTCGGCTGGTGACGCCGAAGTCACTGGAGTATGTTGATGAAGAAATAGCCAAGTCCCGGGTCCAGCCGAGGTGACAGAGTAGGTCAATGAGGAGATGTTGTAGCTGCCATGTCAGCCGAGGTGTTGAAGCAGTTCGGCGTGATGGACATCGGCTTGAAGAAGCAACAGTGCGGCCATGCTGACGCAGGCCGTGACTTGTGACGCGGTCAATGCCGGCTTGATGAAGTGACCATGCGGCGATGCCGGTGTGCCCGCTCCGTGTAATCCATGGGGCAGCGATGTTGGTGATGATTTATCCTTCCGATGCCGAACTCTTGTTCGGCTTGCCGAGATGATGATCCGAAGAAGTTGAGCTCGGCTCAACAAAGCGGCGACGTGTCTAGCGCAGGTCGGTAGCCGTGGAGCAATATTGCCGGACTGGTTTGACACCAGCATGATGGTGAAGATTACCTCGGAGGAGGCTTAAAATTTTACGGGTACATGTTTAAATACAACGCACAATACCCTAGGAAAAAAATTCCTTCAAAAGGGTTGTCCAATATCCTGTTCATGAAGAAACATGAACTCGGGCCGGATTCGTATTCACGCAGAAAACAGATCCGAAAATTGGTCCACTCATCGGAAGTTTCCCGGAGTTTGAACCGTCGGATCGAGCTAAAATATGGAGGAGTGGTAGATATGGGAATTCCGCAGAAGATGAATGGTTGGATCTTCCAAAGGACCTCGGAGCTGGGCTCTGGAGACCATGCCCTAAACTCGTCCAGATTCCCATCCAGATTTGACAGGGCTTCGGTATATCGTAGATTGCCAGAGATTCCTTCATCGGAACTCGACGAAATTTTGCATGATTGTTGTAGACTTAATTCCGCGCAATCCCACCAAAGGAATCGTCAAAGCGATGCTCGAGGAGGTGGTGGTAGCGGATACAAGTTTGCTATTCGGAAAAACAGCATGGTCGCCCGAGGGCAATGTTGACGTCGAGCCTCCGAGCTCCATGGATGATTCCTCCGTGATCTTGATAGAGATCGGAGTTGATGTTGATGAAGGCCCTCATCCGAACATGATGATTGAAGGTAGGGCACAGTCCTCGGTCAAGCCGAGGTGATCAGTCAAGGCGGCGACGAAGACGTCGACGTGGCAGTTGATCTGCAGGCGGGCCATTGATCCTTTTGCTGACCACACAGCGGAAATCTCAATGAAAGCACCATTGTCGGTGTCAAAACCGGCAGATCTCGGGTAGGGGGTCCCAAGCTGTGCGTCATAGATCAATGGGTAACAGGAGACAGGGACACGATGTTTACCCAGGTTCGGGCCCTCTCTATCGAGGTAATACCCTACTTCCTGCTTGATTGATCTTGATGAATATAGGGTTACAAGAGTTGATCTACCTCGAGATCATATGTTGTGGTCTAAGACCTAGGGATATGATGAGTAATGTCATAATCAATCTAGCGACTAGCCTGGCCTCAGTTTATATAATGTACCAGAGGCCTAGGATAACAAGAGTCCTAGTCAAATACGCCGGTGGAGAGGAGGCCTTATCTTGATCACCAAGTCTTGTGGAATCTTCCTCGTGTATACATCGGCTGTCCGAACTGGCCCATGAGTAAACGACCATGGGGGTCCTCGGCCCAATCCAACTGATCGGGAGACGATGTGGTGAGTACCCCCTAGTCCAGGACACCGTCACCCGCGTCACACCTCACCCTCAAGTAAAAACAAACACGCAAGCGTTCATGGCCCTGCCCGCTTGCATCTCCTCTCCCCTTTCCCTCTACCTCGATCCCCTGCCTACAGCACTATGGTTCCTCCAGCAAGCCGCCGCCACTGGTCCCATCTGGCCTGGTCCTCGACGATGCTCTGTCCAGCTAGGCTACATGGCCGGCGGGTAGGGGCAAATCTCCCTAGCTGCTCCTCCCTCTGGCGCCGCCCCTCATTCTCATGGTCTCCAGCAGCTGCTCCACTGTGGTTCGTCCAACGCACTACTCCGGCAGGTGCTGCACAACTACGGCTGATGCCACACTGCGGCAGAAGGCACCTTATTCCCCCTCCCCACCTCCCAGGCCGTGGCCTTGAGGTGCTGTTGAGGGATGAGCTCATCCAACATGGTGAGGATCTCCTCTGATATTTTGCCAAATTTTCATTCTGATCCACTATATGATGAACTGCTATGAGCTGCTTCTGTTGCTGCTATATGATGCATTGCTATGAGCTGCTCCTGCTGCTGCTATATGATGAATTGCTATGAGCTGCTGCTGCTGCTATATGATGAATTGCTATGAGCTGCTGCTGCTATATGATGAGTTGCTATAAGCTGCTCCTGCTGCTGCTGTATGATGAATTGTTATGAGCTGCTCCTGCTGATGCTATATGATGAATTGCTATGAGCTGCTCCTGCTGCTGCTATATGATGAATTGCTATGAGCTGCTCCTGCTGCTGCTATATGATGAATTGCTATGAGCTGCTGCTGCTATATGATGAATTGCACACAGCTGCTGCTGCTGCTGTATGATGAGTTGCGATGAGCTGCTACTACTATATGATGCTTTCAGGTGGTGCTGCTATATGATAATAACCAGCCACTTGGACCATCGAATTTCAATAAATAATTGTTCTTCATTTAAATGTGGATCATGCGTTTTTCGTTTAAATTAGGCAATGGGATCTCTATAGAAAACATTGACCAAAGTAGATTGTGCCAAGTAGATGGTATCTTTGTATTTGCATTTTGAGCAAATAGTGATGGTCTATTTTCCTATCATATTAATTACTGCACAGGGTTCAATTTGTGATGTTTGCAAGTCAAATTAATTTGCATATGGGCGGCAAAATGAAAAAATATAATGCAACCTAGACTTTTCACTGATCATACCAAAGATAAGCTGAAAATGCAATGAAAAGAACTGGTTGGCTTATTACATGGAGCTTATATTCACAGGTGCTTATTTTCTTAGGATAACTCATAATAATTGTCCCTAAGAAACTTGGCCAATAGAACTGACATACAAATAACATGTCACGATGATTGCAATGGAGGAGTGACGTACCATAGCACACTATATAGGTTCACCGCTGGCCCTCCTTTTTTTGCGATGTTCCATGAAATTGCCACATACATCTTGTACTTTTTCATTGTATAACCCTATCTGCAAGTTGACACGGCTAATTTCAGACATCTCTACATGATAATACATTGCATATCCCTTGCGCATATTTAAACCACCAATTAATGATTGTGTGCGTAGCATAAACTAGCCATGACTCTGTGTGCTGGACTAGCAGGCACTCTAAGGGAGCCTAATGTAGTGTACTGGAATTCCTACATGCCACCTACGATTTTGTGTAATGTACTGCCTCTGTTCCTAAATATATGTCTATGTAGAGATTCCAGTATGGACCACATACAGATGTATATAGATGCATTTTCGAGTGTAGATTCACTCATTTTGCTCCGTATGTAGCCTATAGTGGAATATCTAGAAAGACTTATATTTAGGAACGGAGGTACGAGGTAGTATCATGTATGACATCTACATATCTAATTTAACAGCCAGTAGTAGAAATCATTGTCTGCACAAAGGGATTACTGGTCGAAAATCCTAGCAAAGCACGCTGGCAGGCACAAAACAATACAAGAGAGAGAGACACACGCTTACAAGATCATAGCAATGCCTCGGTCCAGGATCTTGGTTGGCCAAGCTGTTAGATCCAGAAGAAACATCGTCCTTGTAGTTTTTGCCAGCTGCATAATAGGTAACAGCGACCTGTTAGTATATCTGAAGTACATCGGGCAGGTGATGCTGGACGGGTTTAAAGGTGACAAGTACCTAGGCCGTGGCGGGTGCTTGGCATCTTGCCAGACGGTGGGAATCAGGTTAGAAACGTCAAGGGTGATGACGCTGCGCTGGCTGTCGGGGTCCGGTAAGGAGATCTAGAACTGCCGAGTAGGGTGTTTGTGGAGCGGCTCCGGTAGGGTGGACTACGGTGTGGGCGAAGCGGATCTATGGCTGTGGACGAGGGCGTAGGTGAAGCTGCTTCGGTGGTTGGGTTAAGGATGGTGTCAACGATGCGGATCTACGGCCGTGGATGGGGCGTCAGAAGCTGCTCCGGTAGGTTGGATGAGGGTGCGAGGAAGCGGATCTGAGGCCGTGGACTTGTGAGTTGGCAAAGCGGCCCCGGTAGGGTTGAAAATGATATAAGCATACTCCAGTGCGGTTGACGATGGTGTCGGCGAAGCGGCTCCGGTAGGGTTGAGGAAGGTGTCGGCGAAGAGGATCAGAGGCTGTCGACAGGGGCGTCGGTGGGGCGGCTCCGGGGGGTGGACGAAGCGTCTCCGGTGGGGAGTACGAATGAGCCGCTGCAGATGCGCTGCGGTTGACGAGAGTACCGGCGAAGCAGATCCGGCGCCGTGGACAAGGCTGACACTGAATGGGCTGTGGTACAATGGTGGATGGGCAGTCTAATTGTTTCTAGGGGAGGTGGGAGGGGTAGATGCGGCCGCAGAAGCAGATCCGGCAAGGTGGACGCCACTGGCAGTGAATGGGCTCTGGTATGCCGGTGGATGAGCAGTCTAGGGTTTCGAGAGGGGAGGGGAGAAAGGCCGATGAAGTACGGACAGCGTGATGTGAGATGCTCTGGTGCTATGGAGTTAGTCGTTTTTGCGGGAGGGGGAGAGGAAATGGGGGTGCCGTTTAGTGGGGGGAACCGAAAGTTACCAAAGCAGCCCCGACCTATTATGTAGATGAGGGCGGTATCGTAACTGTTGGTTGCTACCTCTTGAGCACTGCGTTGGTTTTCCCTTGAAGAGGAAAGGGTGATGTAGCAAAGTAGCATAAGTATTTCCCTCGGTTTTTGAGAACCAAGGTATCAATCCAGTAGGAGGCCACGCATGAGTCCCTCGCACCTACACAAACAAATAAATCCTCACAACCAACGCGATAAGGGGTTGTCAATCCCTACACGGTCACTTACGAGAGTGAGATCTGATAGATATGATAAGATAATATTTTTGGTATTTTTATGATAAAGATGCAAAGTAAAGAAAGTAAAATAAAAACGGCGCTAGAAATAACTTGTTGTCGGGAGATTAATATGATGGAAAATAGACCCGGGGGCCATAGGTTTCACTAGTGGCTTCTCTCGAGAGCATAAGTATTTACAGTGGGAGAACAAATTACTGTTGAGCAATTGACATAATTGAGCATAGTTATTAGAATATGTAGGTATGATCATGTATATAGGCATCACGTCCGAGACAAGTAGACCGACTCCTGCCTGCATCTACTACTATTACTCCACACATCGACCGCTATCCAGCATGCATCTAGAGTATTAAGTTCATAAGAACAGAGTAACGCTTTAAGCAAGATGACATGATGTAGAGGGATAAATTCATGCAATATGATATAAACCCCATCTTGTTATCCTCGATGGCAACAATACAATACGTGCCTTGCTGCCCCTGCTGTCACTGGGAAAGGACACCGCAAGATTGAACCCAAAGCTAAGCACTTCTCCCATTGCAAGAAAGATCAATCTAGTAGGCCAAACCAAACTGATATTCGAAGAGACTTGCAAAGATAACCAATCATACATAAAAGAATTCAGAGAAGATTCAAATATTGTTCATAGATAAACTTGATCATAAACCCACAATTCATCGGTCTCAACAAACACACCGCAAAAGAAGATTACATCGAATAGATCTCCATGAGAGAGGGGGAGCACATTGTATTGAGACCCAAAAAGAGAGAAGAAGCCATCTAGCTAATAACTATGGACCCGAAGTTCTGACGTAAACTACTCACACATCATCGGAGAGGCTATGGTGTTGATGTAGAAGCCCTCCGTGATCGATGCCCCCTCCAGCGGAGCTCCGGAACAGGCCCTAAGATGGGATCTCATGGGTACAGAAGGTTGCGGCGGTGGAATTAGGTTTTTGGATCCGTATCTGGTAGTTTGGGGGTACGTAGGTATATATAGGAGGAAGGAGTACGTCGGTGGAGCAACAGGGGGCCCACGAGGGTGGAGGGCGCGCCTGGGGGGGGGGGTAGGCGCGCCCCCTACCTCGTTCCCTCCTGGTTGATGTCTTGACGTAGGGTCCAAGTCCTCTGGATCATGTTCGTTCCGAAAATCACGTTCCCGAAGGTTTCATTCCGTTTGGACTCTGTTTGATATTCTTTTTCTGCGAAACTCTGAAATAGGCAAAAAACAGCAATTCTGGGCTGGGCCTCCGGTTAGTAGGTTAGTCCCAAAAATAATATAAAAGTGTATAATAAAGCCCAATAATGTGCAAAACAGAATATAATATAGCATGGAGAAATCAAAAATTATAGATACGTTGGAGACGTATCAAGCATCCCCAAGCTTAATTCCTGCTCGTCCTCGAGTAGGTAAATGATAAAAACAGAATTTTTGATGTGGAATGCTACTTGGCATAATTTCAATGTAATTCTTCTTAATTGTGGTATGAATATTCAGATCCGAAAGATTCAAGACAAAAGTTTAATATTGACATAAAAATAATAATACTTCAAGCATAATAACTAAGCAATTATGTCTTCTCAAAATAACATGGCCAAAGAAAGTTATCCCTACAAAATCATATAGTCTGGCTATGCTCTATCTTCACCACACAAAATATTTAAATCATGCACAACCTCGATGACAAGCCAAGCAATTGTTTCATACTTTTGACGTTCTCAAACTTTTTCAATCTTCATGCAATACATGAGCATGTGCCATGGACATAGCACTATATGTGGAATAGAATGGTGGTTGTGGAGAAGACAAAAAGGAGAAGATAGTCTCACATCAACTAGGCGTATCAACGGGCTATGGAGATGCCCATCAATAGATATTAATGTGAGTGAGTAGGGATTGCCATGCAACGGATGCACTAGAGCTATAAGCATATGAAAGCTCAACAAAAGAAACTAAGTGGGTGTGCATCCAACTCGCTTGCTCACGAAGACCTAGGGCATTTTGAGGAAGCCCATCATTGGAATATACAAGCCAAGTTCTATAATGAAAATTTCCCACTAGTATATGAAAGTGATATCATAGGAGACTCTCTATCATGAAGATAATGGTGCTACTTTGAAGCACAAGTGTGGTAAAAGGATAGTAGCATTGTCCCTTCTCTCTTTTTCTCTCATTTTTTTTATTTGGGCCTTTCCTTTTTTTTATGGCCTCTTTTTTTTCATCCGGAGTCTCATCCCGACTTGTGGGGGAATCATAGTCTCCATCATCCTTTCCTCACTTGGGACAATGCTCTAAAAATGATGATCATCACACTTTTATTTACTTACAACTCAACAATACAACTCAATACTTAGAACAAAATATGACTCTATGTGAATGCCTCCGGCGGTGTACCGGGATATGCAATGAATCAAGAGTGACATGTATGAAAGAATTATGAACGGTGGCTTTGCCACAAATACAATGTCAACTACATGATCATGCGAAGCAATATGACAATGATGGAGCATGTCATAGTAAACGAAATGGTGGTAAGTTGCATGGCAATATATCTCGGAATGGCTATGGAAATGCCACGATAGGTAGGTATGGTGGCTGTTTTTAGGAAGGTATATGGTAGGTGTATGATACCGGCGAAAAGTGCGCGGTATTAGAGAGGCTAGCAATGGTGGAAGGAAGAGAAGTGCGTATAATCCATGGACTCAACATTAGTCATAAAGAACTCATATACTTATTGCAAAAATCTACAAGTTACCAAAGCAAAGTATTACGCGCATGCTCCTAGGGGGATAGATTGGTAGGAAAAGACCATCGCTCGTCCCCGACCGCCACTCATAAGGAAGACAATCAATAAATAAATTATGCTCCGACTTCATCACATAACGGTTCACCATACGTGCATGCTACGGGAATCACAAAATTTAACACAAGTATTCCTCAAATCCAAAACTACTGAACTAGCATGACTCTAATATCACCATCTTCATATCTCAAAACAATTATCAAGTATCAAACTTCTCATAATATTCAACACACTCATAAGAAAATTTACTAATCTTGGATGCCTATCACAGTTAAAGCAAACTACCATGCTGTTTTGTAGGACTCTCAAAATAATCTAAGTGAAGCATGAGAGAACAATAGTTTCTATAAAACAAATCCACCACCGTGCTCTATAAGATATAAGTGAAGTACTAGAGCAAAAACTATATAACTCAAAAGATATAAGTGAAGCACATAGAGTATTCTAATAATTTCCGAATCATGTGTGTCTCTCTCAAAAGGTGTGTACAACAAAGATGATTGTGGTAAACTAAAAAGCAAAGACTCAAATTATACAAGACGCTCCAAGCAAAACACATATCATGTGGTGAATAAAAATATAGCTCCAAGTAAAGTTACCGATGGAAGTAGACGAAAGAGGGGATGCCTTCCACGGCATCCCCAAGCTTTGGCTTTTAGGTGTCCTTATATTATCTTGGGGGTGCCATGGGCATCCCCAAGCTTAGGCTCTTGTCACTCCTTGTTCAATAATCCATCAAATCTTTCACCCAAAACATGAAAACTTCACAACACAAAACTCAGCAGAAAATCTCGTGAGCTCCGTTAGCGAAAGCAAACAAAACACCACTTCAAGGTACTGTAATGAACTCATTATTTATTTATATTGGTGTTAAACCTACTGTATTCCAACTTCTCTATGGTTTATAAACTATTTTACTATCCATAGATTCATCAAAATAAGCAAACAACACACGAAAAACAGAATCTGTCAAAAACAGAACAGTCTGTAGTAATCTGTAACTAACGCAAACTTCTGGAACTCCAAAAATTAAGCCAAAATAGGAAGACCTAGAAAATTTGTTTATTGATCAGCAGCAATTGGAATCAATATTTTATCACGTTCTGGTGATTTTTAACAATTATTTTCGTGAACAGAAAGTTTCTGGAATTTTCTGCAAGATCAAATAACTATCATCCAAGAAGATTCTATAGGTTTAACTTGGCACAAACACTAATTAAAACATAAAAACGCATCTAACCAGAGGCTAGATCAAAGATTTATTCCTAAACATAAGCAAAAAGCAAAAAAAACTAAAAATAAAATTGGGTTGCCTCCCAACAAGCGCTATCGTTTAACGCCCCTAGCTAGGCATAAAAGCAAAGACAGATCTAAGTATTGCCATCTTTGGTAGGCAATCCATAAGTGGCTCTCATAATAGATTCATAAGGTAATTTTATTTTCTTTCTAGGAAAGTGTTCCATGCCTTTCCTTAACGGAAATTGGAATCTAATATTTCCTTCCTTCATATCAATAATTGCACCGATCGTTCTAAGGAAAGGTCTACCAAGAATAATAGGACATGAAGGATTGCAATCGATATCAAGAACAATAAAATCTACGGGTACATAGTTCCTATTTGCAACAATAAGAACATCATTAATTCTTCCCATAGGTTTCTTAATGGTGGAATCCGCAAGGTGCAAGTTTAAAGAGCAATCATCAAAACCACGGAAACCTAACAAATCGCACAAAGTCTTCGGAATCGTGGAAACACTAGCACCCAAATCACACAAAGCATAGCATTCATGATCTTTAATTTTAATTTTAATAGTAGGTTCCCACTCATCATAAAGTTTTCTAGGGATTGAAACTTCCAACTCAAGTTTTCTTCATAAGATTGCATCAAATCATCAACGATATGTTTGGTAAAGGCTTTATTTTGACTATAAGCATGAGGATAATTTAGCACGGATTGCAACAAGGAAATACAATCTATCGAAGAGCAATTATCATAATTAAATTCCTTGAAATCCAAAATAGTGGGTTCATTAATATCTAATGTTTTGATCTCTTCAATCCCAGTTTTATCAATTTTAGCATCAAGATCTAAAAACTCCGAATTTCTGGAACGCCTTCTAGGTAAAGGTGGATCATATTCAGTCCCATCATTATCAAGATTGATATTGCAAAAAATATATTTAATAGGGGACACATCAATAACCTTTAGATCTTCATCTTTATTTTCATAGAAACTAGAAGAACACGCTTTCACAAAACAATCTTTCTTAGCACGCATCCTAGCGGTTCTTTCTTTGCACTCATCAATGGAAATTCTCATGGCTTTGAGAGACTCATTGATATCATGCTTAGGTGGAATAGATCTAAGTTTCAAAGAATCAGCATCAAGAGAAATTCTATCAACGTTCCTAGCCAATTCATCAACTTTGAGCAATTTTTCTTCAAGCAAAGCATTGAAATTCTTTTGCGAATTCATAAATTCTTTAACACTAGTCTCAAATTCATAAGGCATCTTATTAAAATTTCCATAAGAATTGTTGTAGGCATTACCATAATTATTAGAGGAATTACTAGGATACGGCCTAGGATTAAAGTTTCCTCTATACGCGTTGTTACCGAAATTATTCCTACCAACAAAATTCACATCCATAGATTCATTATTATTCTCAATCAAAGTAGACAAAGGCATATCGTTAGGATCAGAAGAAACACTCTTAGTAGCAAATAATTTCATAAGTTCATCCATCTTTCCACTCAAAACATTAATTTCTTCTATCGCATGCACTTTTTTATTAGTAGATCTTTCAGTCTGCCATTGAGAATAATTAACCATAATATTATCTAGGAGTTTAGTAGCTTCTCCTAAAGTGATTTCCATAAAAGTGCCTCCCGCGGCTGAATCTAAAAGCTTTCTAGAAGCAAAATTCAATCCAGCATAAAATTTTTGTATGATCATCCATAAATTCAAGCCATGTGTAGGACAATTATGTATCATTAATTTCATCCTCTCCCAAGCTTGTGCAACATGTTCATGATCAAGTTGCTTAAAGTTCATAATATCGTTTCTAAGAGAGATGATCTTAGCGGGGGGAAAATACTTAGAGATAAAAGCATCTTTGCACTTATTCCAAGAATCAATACTATTTTTAGGCAAAGATGAAAACCAAGCTTAGCACGATCTCTAAGCGAAAAAGGAAATAGCTTCAATTTAACAATATCATTATCCACATCTTTCTTCTTTTGCATATCACACAAATCAACGAAGCTATTTAGATGGGTAGCGGCATCTTCACTAGGAAGGCCGGCGAATTGATCTTTCATGACAAGATTCAATAAAGCAGTATTGATTTCACAAGATTCAGTATCGGTAATAGGAGCAATCGGAGTGCTAAGGAAATCATTGTTGTTGGTATTGGTGAAGTCACACAATTTAGTACTATCTTGAGCCATCGTGACAAGCAAACAATCCAACACACGGGCAAACAAGAGACGGGCAAAAAGAGGCAAACGAAAGAGAGGGTGAATAAAATGGCATGGGTGAAGTGGGGAGAGGAAAAAGAGAGGAAAATGGCAAATAATGTAATGCAGGAGATAGGTCTGTGATGGGTACTTGGTATGTTGACTTTTGCGTAGACTCCCCGGCAACGGTGCCAGAAATCCTTCTTGCTACCTCTTGAGCACTCCGTTGGTTTTCCCTTGAAGAGGAAAGGGTGATGCAGCAAAGTAGCGTAAGTATTTCCCTCAGTTTTTGAGAACCAAGGTATCAATCCAGTAGGAGGCCACGCACGAGTCCCTCGCACCTACACAAACAAATAAATCCTCGCAACCAACGCGATAAGGGGTTGTCAATCCCTACACGCTCACTTACGAGAGTGAGATCTGATAGATATGATAAGATAATATTTTTGGTATTTTTATGATAAATATGCAAAGTAAAGAAAGTAAAATAAAAATGGCGCTAGAAATAACTTGTTGTCGGGAGATTAATATGATGGAAAATAGACCCGGGGGCCATAGGTTTCACTAGTGGCTTCTCTCGAGAGCATAAGTATTTACGGTGGGTGAACAAATTACTGTTGAGCAATTGACAGAACTGAGCATAGTTATGAGAATATCTAGGTATGATCATGTATATAGGCATCACGTCCGAGACAAGTAGACCGACTCCTACCTGCGTCTACTACTATTACTCCACACATTGACCACTATCCAGCATGCATCTAGAGTATTAAGTTCATAAGAACAGAGTAACGCTTTAAGCAAGATGACATGATGTAGAGGGATAAATTCATGCAATATGATATAAACCCCATATTGTTATCCTTGATGGCAACAATACAATACGTGCCTTGCTGCCCCTGCTATCACTGGGAAAGGACATCGCAAGATTGAACCCAAAGCTAAGCACTTCTCCCATTGCAAGAAAGATCAATCTAGTAGGCCAAACCAAACTGATAATTCGAAGAGACTTGCAAAGATAACCAATCATACATAAAAGAATTCAGAGAAGATTCAAATATTGTTCATAGATAAACTTGATCATAAACCCACAATTCATCGGTCCCAACAAACACACCGCAAAAGAAGATTACATCGAATAGATCTCCACGAAAGAGGGGGAGAACATTGTATTGAGATCCAAAAAGAGAGAAGAAGCCATCTAGCTAATAACTATGGACCCGAAGGTCTGAAGTAAACTACTCACACATCATCGGAGAGGCTATGGTGTTGATGTAGAAGCCCTCCGTGATCGATGCCCACTCCAGCGGAGCTCCGGAATAGGCCCCAAGATGGGATCTCATTGGTACAGAAGGTTGTGTCGGTGGAATTAGGTTTTTGGCTCCGTATCTGGTAGTTTGGGGGTACATAGGTATATATAGGAGGAAGGAGTACATCGGTGGAGCAACAGGGGGCACACGAGGGTGGAGGGCGCGCCTGGGGGGGGGGGGGTAGGCGCGCCCCCTACCTCGTGCCCTCCTGGTTGATGTCTTGACGTAGGGTCCAAGTCCTCTGGATCACGTTCGTTCCGAAAATCACGTTCCCGAAGGTTTCATTCCGTTTGGACTCCGTTTGATATTCTTTTTCTGCGAAACTCTGAAATAGGCAAAAAACAGCAATTCTGGGCTGGGCCTCCGGTTAGTAGGTTAGTCCCAAATATAATATATAAGTGTATAATAAAGCCCAATAGTGTCCAAAACAGAATATAATATAGCATGGAGCAATCAAAAATTATAGATACGTTGGAGACGTATCATTGGTCTCCGTGCAGCAAGGACAAAAGGGGAATTTCGCATGCTAAAGACTAAGGTGGCGGAAATTTTAGAAGGAGGCGGGAGATTTTGCCGCCCGCGGGATCGTTCGTATCCAGTTTCAACTAATTTTGGACCGTGCTAGTGGGAAGGTCATGCGAGACTATGTACACGGGGCACGCGTCAGCAGTTAATAACTGGTGTGAAGTCCACCCCAGAAAAAAAGACAATAACTCGGGATGATGCGCCGATAACTTGGACGTTCACACGGGCGCGGCCAATCGTACGGGTGTAGTGGCGCGTTCACAAAAAAAGGATCAAAGCTCAGCCTATGTATTTCTCGTGTAAATAAATAATTTAGTGCAATTGGTTATTTACTTTAAACATAATGCATTGACGTGTTAGTGTAGAGGCGCACAAAAAGAAATGGATATTGTAGTCCGCTACTTAAAAGTGTTACCTCATATGATTACATAGCCTCCGTTTCATAAATTGCGTACCCGTTGAATTCATATATGAATATTACATATGGTACTTCATAATAGAACCTTAAATCATCCAAGACTAATGATTTTGAATGCAAGAGTAATAATGGTGCATGTACATGATAGCTACATTGGTTGTTTGAAGAAACTTCACTGTAACTTTGGCATGCACAACTGAAAAGGTTTATTTAAATAGAAAAAAAATGTGATATGTGAGTGTCCAATCTTTATAGCGTTGAATCAATATTGTACCTTTGGCCACGATACGAAGTAGATATTGATTTATGTTCAAGCGATGCACCTCCACGATCACTAGATAGTGATACGTGAATGAATTGTGCAATCTCTCTCACACGCATACATATCTCATTTCCCTGTGGGCATCGGAATCACACACGCGCACTTCATGTATTTCTCTCCCTCCGTCAATGTTAGAATGTCTTTCTACCCCGTCCTACAAGTCTCTCACACAGAAACACACACGCTCTCTCTGTCAAACACGCCCACCCCTTTAATTCCGCCCACCCACAGCCACTAATGTCTCAAAGTATAATAATGTCTCTCACACATATGCCTGAGATTAACTCGAGTTCCGGAACCATATGAATACATACAATGGGATTCCAGCAGAGCACCTTTTGTTTTGAGATTTCGCTCTCTCTCTCTCCCTCTCTCTCCCTCTCACACGCGCGCACGCACACACACACACATTGTTTCTCGCTTCATTTTTTCCGGCACTTGCATGCACACAATTTTGTTTATCTTCATGATGCTTTAAGTATGCCTCACACAAATGCTATCTACCTATCCCTTAATATAGCTAGATATGTGTCACACAAACTCCTTCTCCCTACTAGCAAGATGCCCATGCATTGCACCGAACATCAAGATGCATTTGTATGAGTAGTTTATCTTGTGGGAGAAAAGGATGAACGAGGGAATGCCTTATTTGCAAATGCGGAGAGGGGTGTGGGTATCTTTTTGCAAAATTGCCACAGTTTCCTTCCTATCCGTCGGATATAAATCGGATGGCCTATATTGCAGGATGGCAGGAACACCATCATCACCAACTCTATTTTTTTATAAGAGTAGGGATATGTAAGTGTCACTGCCCCCCCCGACACACACACCCACACCCACACAACCACACACACACTTCCCAACACCGAAGGAGTAGGGTGACACCTCGATCTTGATACTAATCTATCGACTGGCTTCTCTCTCAAACACACACACACACACACACACACGCACACACACACTACCCGACACCGAAGGAGTAGGGCGACACCTCGATCTTGATAGTAATCTATCTACTCCTCTTTCAAGCACACACACACACACATACACACACACTCGCTAGTTGTGCCTCTGTGCCTACCGCGCACACTCTTGATATGTCTTTCTCTCCCTCCCCCTGCCCCCACCCCAACAATGACAACAGAAGGGTGACAACTCGATCTGATCGTAATCTGTCAATTGGTTTCTCTCTCGAACATTGTGTCTCTGTGCCTTGCTCAGTAGCCCCCTCGATATGTAGACTTCTCGTGCGCGCACCTGTAGTGACGATGACGCTGAACCCAGTGTGCCTCGTTTTTACCGGCCTCATGTGATAGTTTTCACCCTATTTTCTGTTAATTAACAAGGCAACCTTTTCTTTGTTACTACTAGTGAATCTGAAATCATTCGGGGCAGACATAAAATATATCACTTCAACCCAATTATCGCAGTAACTGTTTTAAAAGAAACTAGCTAGATGCCCGTGTGTTGCACGGAACATCAAGATGCATTTGTATGAGTAGTTTATCTTGTGAGAGAAAAGGATGAATGAGGGAAGGCCGTATTTGCGAATGTGGAGAGGCGTGTGGGTATATTTTTGCAAAATTGCCATAGTTTTCTTCCTATCCGTTAGATATAAATTTGACGGCCTATATTGCAAGATGGCATGCACACCATCACCACCAACTCTGTTTTCTACTCCCTCCGTTCCTAAATATTTGTCTTTTTAGACATTTCAACAAGTGACTACATATGGAGCAAAATGAGTGAATCTACACTCTAAAATATGTCTACATACACATCCATATGTGGTAGTCCATTTGAAATATGAAAAAGAAAAATATTTAGGAACGGATGGAGTATAAGAGTAGACATGGAGATATATTCCAGCATGGTCTACAACAAAAATGTGCTGGACTGGTTAGCGCCGGATGCTCGCAACGCGATGACATGAATTCGAATTCTGTCTTTAACTTTAGATTTTTATATTATATATTACTTATTTAATATATACTTCTTTCACTACTGCACTGACAGTGGAACCCACATAGTACTTAGAATACAAGATTAAGGATGGACTTGTTTCTTTTTAACTTTCTGTACGAAGCTGTAGCCACCCTGCAAGTCACGTGTACACTGTACATGCAATTAACTTTTTATAGAGGGACAATCATACACGCAATTAACTCAAATGGATTGGATGTCACTCTATTATTTCCAGCATAAGAGCATCTCCAACGGCAGCCGGCAAATTTCCTCCCGCTTCCTTCCGCGAAGGACGACATCAAACGCCAGCGGTGTTGGATGTGGGGTTCTGGCAAACCCTTAAGGTTCCAACACTGGGGTGCGCGCGAAGTATCTCCCTCCTACCGATCTACGCTCTAGCTCTCTAAGATCTTGCGGACGAACTCGACGAACTCGCAACACAGAAAGACACGAGGTTTATACTGGTTTTGCCACCGTTGTGGTGTAATACCCTATTCCAGTGTGGTGGTGGTGGATTGCCTCTTGGGCTGATGATGAACAGTACAAGGGAAGAACAACCTCCTGAGGTTGAGGTGTTCTTGTGCTTGTGTAGTAGAGGATGGACCCATGCGGCCTGGGAATAATGCAGCCCGAGGGGCGCTCCCAGCCCATGGGTCCGAGCTTGCGAAGGCCCTCGAAAGCGCACAACATGCCAAGGCCGAAGCCCAAAAGGCCCTCCGGGAAGTTGAGGCGATTAAGAAGATAGCGGCGGGTAAGGCATTCATTATGCAAAGCAAGCATGTGAAGGAAACTTTCTTTTTACTTACCGAGTTCGGAGCTCTCCAGGAGCGTTCGCAGATCTACCCCGCAGTCTGTCGAATGCCGCGGAGTTCTACCGGGCTGAGGAGGGGAGCTCGACGGAGAAATTGTTTTGGTCTCAGTATACTAGGACCGAACACCCAATGCCCTTGAGCGACCAGCTGAAGCAACCGGTCGAGCTCCACAAGGCGGCCGAACAGGCCATGAAGGGTCTTATAGTCCGGATGTGGCCTGGCGAGGCCCTGCCTGATAGCTACTTCGGTTTGGTGAGGCGGCTTGTGAATGCTTGCCCACGGCTTGAAGTCATAAAGTGGTCCGTCTGCATCGAGGGTGCGCGCGGGGCTTTTGCCCGGGTGAAGATGCACTGGGCGAAGCTGGACGCCGAAAAGCTGGTGAAGGAGGGGCCGCCGGAAGGCAAGGAGCATCGCCACCCCAAAATGTATTATAACAGTGTCCTGAAGGGTGCTCGCCTTGTGGCGGAGGAATGTGCTAAGGATGTAATATTCGAATGAATGTACTCATGTGATCCTGTAATATGAAACGAGTTCATTTGCGCTATGCAACGCTTGTGAATTTAAAATATTACCTTCTGTGCGGCCGTTTAAAAAATCTAAGAGTTGGCCAGTCGTCGGCTTTTTCCCCCATGTAACTAGTACTGAGGTGTTCGGGATAAACCTGAGCACTCTTTATCCCAATTTTGGGTCCTTCGAAGGAGGTGTTCAGCACAACGAACCAGGCAATCGGACTATAAGGCTTTATCACTCTCACTTAGCCATAGAAGTCTACAATTCTAAATTTTGGCGAAGCCCCGAGTATTCGGAAGGCCGAATTTGGGGCGCTATATACGCCTAAGTCGGGCTAGGCCGACTCCTCGCCCGAAGCGGAAAAAGTCTTTAAGGACTTGAGACCTCTCGAATAGCGACCAACTCTCGCCTTATGATGACAATCAGTTTTCGGCTTTCTCTACTAAGGTGCTCGTTTGGAAGAACCGGGACACAATCGCAGTAGTTCTCCCAGTGCTACCTTAGCTGATATTGCGGAACGTAAGGTACCAAAACATGGGAGTCGGGCAAACCCAACTATTGACCCAAGACATGATTAGGAACTGATGCATATAGTGCTATAAGTTCGGGGTGCCGCACTGTCGAAAGTGTTCGGACTTCTCACGCCGTATTTATGGGGTATACTGAAGCCCCTGGCGTGCTGGTCGTACCAGAATGTACGGGTGTAATTTGTCGTAAATAAGCAGACAAGGGAAAAAAGTGTAATGCAATAATAGACTAACGCTATGCATTGTTATTAAATAATACGTCGAAGCATATGGATACAAGTAGTGCAATAAGCAAAAAATAGGACTATTTGACATGTCCTATTCAAGGGCAAGCTGCGTAAGGGTATTTAAAACAGCTATTTCGATCATTATCAGAGACCACCTGGGGATTCCCTTGTACGTCTTAGCTTCTTGCCTCCTTGGTAATTCCTTCCCGTATTGCGTCCAGCAATCAGACTGCCGAAAAGGGCTTCCAGAGAGTAAGGTCCTGAAAGAGAGAAAATTATAAAGGTATACAGCCCCTGGGGCGGTTGAGCCGCATTGTGGGGCGTGTCCTGGCCGTGCCTCCGCCTATGCCCATGGTATTTTTAGTGCGTAATTATGCACGCGCGGCACATATTTCGTCGCTTGACTGGGACTGGGATGGAGGCTGTTGAGGATATAGACCTTAGAGTCACCTGCCAGGAGGGGCCGGGTTACTCATATGGTCATTGCCAGAAGCCCGACGCTAAGCTTGAAGACGGTGGGCCAAAGATGGGCTTAAGACCCGGATATGGCTTAAGGCCCGTAGTTACAATCATTATCATGGTAGAACTTGTAGTGTAAGGCAAGAATAGTTGAGAGTCCGAGCCGGACACTCTTGTGAGCCGGCCGGGACTCTGAGAGCTGCTGGGCGTCGGCCTCCCTATATAAAGGGACAACCCGGCAGCGGTTTAAGGGGAAGCAAGATCTCATCGAGAGCCAGGCATAGCAGTTTAGCTCCCTGGTCATCGAAACCCTAATCAATACCACCTCAAACTGGACGTAGGCTTTTACCTTCACCGTAAGGGGCCGAACCAGTATAAACCCTTGTGTTCCTTGTCCCGCTTAACCCCTTTAAGCTTCCTAGCTGCGATGGCTCCACGACTAAGTCCTAGCTCAAGGACATCTGCCGTGACAATTCCACGACAAAGGCCGAATTGCTAGGCGAGCTCTGAACATGCCAGGCGATCCTGTTGCAGGTTACTCCGGACTCGCTTGAACGTGTCCGGGGGCTTTGTCGCCGAATTGGCGGTTTAACTTAAAAGGCTGCTTTGTGCTTCTGCTGCGAGTGCCGCAGTGTGCTCCTTCGTGCGGAGCGAGTGTTCTGTGTTTCCATTGACTGTTATAACCCCATGAGGTCCTGGCATTTTGAGCTTGAGGTATGCATAATGCGGCACCGCATTGAATCTGGCAAATGCGGTTCGTCCGAGTAGTGCGTGATAGCCACTGCGGAATGGGACGATATCGAAGATTAACTCCTCGCTTCGGAAGTTGTCCGGAGATCCGAAGACCACTTCCAGTGTGATTGAGCCCGTGCAACGGGCCTCTACACCTGGGATGACACCTTTAAAAGTGGTTTTAGTGGGTTTGATCCTTGAGGGGTCTATACCCATTTTGCGCACTGTATCCCGATAAAGCAGGTTCAGGCTGCTGCCGCCGTCCATAAGGACTCGGGTGAGGT